>NW_015165844.1:220118-226604 GCF_001447785.1 Gekko japonicus | reverse complement strand
CAAAGCAGCTTTCATTATTCCCTCCTCCTTTTTATCTGCACAACAACCCTGTGAGGTTGGTTAGGCTGAAATATGTGACTGGTCCAAAATAACGCAGTCAGCTCCCACTGCAAGATGGGGATCTGAACCTGGGTCTTGCAGACACTACTTTGAAGCTCTAACTGCTGCACCTCACTGGCTTTCATCGGGTGGCTGCTGATGAACGGTAGCAAGCAGCCGAGGCTAGGTGAGTCATGCAAATCAGGGCGGACCTGGCAACCCTAGACTACTGCCAGGCCTAGAGTTGCCAACCTCTAAGTGGGGCCTGGAGGACCCCCCCCCCAGAATTACAACTGAACTCAAGACAGCAGAGATCTGTCTCCCTGGAGAAAATGGCTGCTTTGGAGGGTGGACTGTCTGGCATTATACCCAGCTGAGGCCTCTCCCTTCCCCAAACCCAGCCCTCCTTACAGTCCACCTCAAAACCTCTAGGGATTCCCCAGGCTGGCACTGGCAGCCCTTGTCAGGCCAGGCTCCCTCCCTCCCTCACTCAGAGGCCAGGAAAGGGCCCTTCCCCCACCCTTTTACTGACAGAGCCAGTTAGAAGCCTCCCCGCCCCGAACTTTCTAATCTCTCTCTCACCGTTGATGCCTGGAGTTAGATCCCTGCAGAGGTCATTTCAAAAGGTATTGGGGGGAATTCAACCCTCCCTGAAGGGATTTTTTTACTTCTTGGATTTTTCTGCAGACACAGGAAGTCTAGGAAAAGCTGTTGGGGGAGAGTGAGCCCTCTGATGGCAGAAATAAGTATCCGCACAACCTGCCCCCTGTTAGAATTAGATATATAGATGCTGCAACAATCACAGACGTATCTGTTTCTATGGTATTTTTTGCCACATGATTGTGGATGTACACTGAAGAAATTTGGCACTGAAAAAGACGTGTGACCTTAAAAATTGTTAGATCTAATTCTCCTTCCATGTGGCAGATATCTGTTAAGCAAGGAAGCAAAAAAAAAAAATTCAATTAATTGGAGAAATCAATTCAAAACATTTTGATCAATCAAAAGGTGATTAACCTGTAAGACTGAAGAAAAATATCATTATTTTAAATATGAGTACTTACAAAAGTAGAATGTTGCAGGCCTTGATACAGATGAGGTATTCTAGCTTTCATATGCAAGAAAATACCTCTTAGGCAGTTCATGAGAAGGAGGGTTGGAAGGGATGAGCCAGTACTCAATTCTCATGGCCCTTTCTTACATGCCCAGGATAATGCTGATTGCCACTTTGGGATCAGGAAAGAATTTTCCTCCAGGCCAGATTGGCCACAGATCCTGGAGGTTTTTTTTGTCTTCCTCTAGGCACAGAGCAGGGGTCACTGGGAGAATGAGGTATGTGGGAAGTAGATGTGAATTTCCTGTGTTGTGTGGGGAGAGGTTGGACTAGATGACCCTTGAGGTCCCTTCCAGCTCTCTGTTTCTATGTTTCTTCTAAGACAGTGTCTATGTTTACAGATAACCTTTCTTTATACTTTGTAGGTGATGCCTATGTAAAGAATGTCTTCCATTCAGTTCCTAGCTTGACAGAGAGTAGTTTACCACAGATAACATGCTACAGATCCTTAAATGCATCTACTAAATGAACTTGAAAAAACATTAAGAGGCCCTCTTGTGGCTTATGTTTACCAACTGAAGAATGGAAGGCTATGGTTAACATTTCATCATGTGGAAGATTTTTGGCTTTTTGAATAGAAGAAAAGGACCATAACATCTTTCACTGAGGTGACTGTTCAAATAAAAGAACTACCCTGGATTTGTAGACTCTGGGAAGATCAAACCCTCTTCCATACCAGGAGTTCCCAAATCGTAGTCAGTGGACAATCATAAAATGGCTGCCACAGGCACTCAAACAAATGACAAAATGTTGGGGGGGGGGGTGTAAGGCAAGGGTCTTTCTGACAAGCCGTTGATGCCTCCTGGGTTTTTTGAAGCAACTCCTGTGCCAATGAGGTGGAAGGAAGTCAAGACCGGTTCCTTGCTTTGGGAACGAGATACTTTGTTGAAGAAGCAAACCAGTACCATGGCACCCTGTCAGCAGACACCACAACATCCACTGGCACCAGAGGTCATTTCGGGGGGGATCACGGGGGATCGCAGTTCCCCCGGGTGAGGTACGGGGAGGGTGGGGCACATGACGAAGCCCCGCCCCCTGCTTCCGGCCGCCCCGCTTCCGGCCCTCATTCAGCCAGGAGGAGGCAGGAGAAGAGGGAGGGTAAGTTGCTTCCTCCCTGCCTCTCCCCACCCCTGCCTGCCTGGGGCCAGGGAGGGCCTTCGCGGGGCTTCCTTGCACTCCCGCCGGCCTTGCAGGTCCACCGCCAGGCCCCTCATGGGGCTCGGCAGTGGAGCTGCAAGGCTGGCGGCGGTGGCCGGGACCGTTGGCAGCGGGGTGTGTGGCGTTATGACACACTTCCGGTGATGTCAGGAGGTGTGGCCTTATGACACACTTCTGGTGATGTCAGGGGGTGTGGCATATGCTAATGAGTTATGCTAATGAGTCCCCCTAGCTCTTTTTCTACGAAATGACCCCTGACTGGCACTATGCTAAAATCAATGATTGTGTCACCTGTTTGACGTTTCTTATTCAGTGGGATAAACACAGGACACAACTGTACTGTCAAAATAATCCAAGCTCACAAGTAAGGTGATACAAAAGTAACAAATAAACCAGACAACTGACATCTTTAAAAATCCTAAATGGAAAAGATGGAGATACAATAAAGGAAAAAGAAGAGAGAAGAGGTTGGATTTGTACCCGGCCCTTCACTCGGAGTCTCAGAGCGGTTTACAAACTCCTTTCCCTTCCCCTCCATACCACAGACCCTGTGAGGTAGGTGGGGGTGAGAGAGCTCTTTCCAGAACTGTCCTTGAGAGAACAGCTCTGACAGAACTATGGCTTGCCCAGGGTCATCCAGCAGCTGTAAGTGGAGGAGTAGGGAATCAAACCCGGTTCTCCCAGATTAGAGTCTGCACACTTAACCACTAGACCAAAAGAAATGTTTTTTCTCAGCCTGGGCCACTGTTTGGACTCCTTCAGACTGTGATCTCCTAAACGGTTTTTTTCTTTTCACACTGATACTTTTGTGCTATTTCTATTTGCTTCATGCCTAAAAAGGCTCTGCTCAGCCACCTCACTGGATGGATGTCTTTTAAGCACACACCCCCCATCATTATTTGCCCCTCATAAGATTGTTATAGGAATAAGATGGTATTGGAATCTGCCTTGAGCATATACCAAATGTAACAATACTTTAATTAAACTGACTCATATTTAAATGCTGGAAGCAAGATATTTTTCTACACAAATCTTCAAGCATAGGCAATGAAAAGGAATATGCAAAAAAAAATAAAGGATATAGCTGCGGGCTAGTTTTAATGTTGTTGAGTCAAGGGTTCTTTAGAATGTTTCAACACAGACTAAAAATGAGTGTGGCCGGGCACTGAAAGAGGACAGGTGCATCTTAAGGAAGTCATTGTCTGTTAAAGGAAGCCGTTTGCTAAAAATAAGTAAAAGCTTCTGAACCTAAAAAGAACTTGTCCCTTTCTAATGCTAATTCTAATCCCCAAGTAACAGCATTACATTCTTGCAGCGTCTGAAGAAAACTGTTTTCCATTGTGTTCCTTGACACCTCACACTTAGAAACACTATAGCCTAGCGTTACTAACAAGGTTAGATACCACCATGGGTTAAAAGCCTCCGGCTCAATATACCTGTTCATCCTCCGTGGTAAGGTTGCCAGCTTTGGGTTGGGAAATCCCTGCCATTTCCTCCAGGGGAGCTGATCTCTGTAACCTGGAAATCAGTTGTAATACCGGGACTCTCTCCAGGCCCCACCTGGACATTGGCAACCCCACCTCAAGGTGTTGCAAAAGTCTTTGCTGGAAAAGATCCACAGGGACTACAGCCTGAATAAGGTCTCATCATGCTCCTCCTGTAAAGCCCAGCTCAAGGGCACTCGGAGGCAGACTACAGTTAATGAAGAAGGCAAGGGTGGTACTCTGCACATGCTCAGAGGCTTTATTTTTATTGCAGCCGTGAAAGTCCTGATCCCTGCCAAACTTCTGCACCTCCAACTATCACGTGATTTTATAAGCATTCAAAGCGCAGACTTTCCCTAGACCCTTTCTGTTACACGCCAGCTCTCCGGGAATAATAATGCTGCATGAGCTATTTCCGCCTCGGTCACGCATCGCCTCCTTTAAAAAAATAAATAAATCTCAATGTCTCTTTGCGCCTTCCTTTTCTCTACCCAATCCCGTTAACGTTCTAAATCACGTGGTGCAGGTAACGCGGCCCCCTAGAGCCGCTCCAGCTAGAAAAAAAAGTCTTGAGTAGAAAAGGGCAGAGAGTCCTAAAGTCCTCACACTACCGGTTGCTAATTGCCTGCCGCCTTTTACGGGGCAACAACATAATGGGTAAAATAGAGATGCCTCTCGTCCTCTATACCCCCTGCGTATTCTGCTAGCTTATTTGTACCGAATCTTACTGAGACGCATACAAAGAAAAAATTGTGTGGGTTTTAAAAAACAGACACAGATGCACACACAGTTTGAGTCCACTGGCGCCTTTAAGACCAACAAGTTTTATTCTGGGTTCAAGCTTTCGTGTGCGTGCACACTTCTGAGTCTGAAGAAGCGTGGGTGCACACAAAAGCTTATACCGTGCATAAGACTTTGTTGGTCTTAAAGGTTCCACTGAACTCAAACTTGGTTCTGTTGCTTCAGACCAACACGGCTTCCCCCCTGAATCTATCGACACACACTGAGCTTCCATTAAAAACTGAGACTCACCGTTGGCCACTGTTCTCTATGGGAGCAGAAGTGCTATCTGTCTGTGATGGAACCCCCTCTATCTTTGGCCTTGGAAGATGAGACTTCGATTTTGAACCGGAAGTGTTAACACGCTCCCGACGCTTAAGGAGTAATCTTCTATGGAGGGGGAAATGGCCGCTCTTGCTTATCTTTTCTATGGTTGTTCAGAATGGATGTGCATCTATGGTTTGCAGCGCGATGCATTCTGGGATCATGGAAGAGTAATGGCGCTGTTGGCCTAGCTGAGACTCCCAGGTGGGTGATCCCGGGACCCCCAGCCTTTAGAGGGCGGCGTTGGGAAGGGTGCTGTTGACGTAATTGTGTGGATTTGGCTGGCTCCCTGCAATGCAGGATTGTCTTCACTGTATTCAGCAGGCTTTAAACACAAACGAAGCATTTCTTACCCGTTACAGGTGTTGCGTTGGCTTAGCGTAGTTGAAGGAAAATGCATTATCATCAATTATGGCTGTTGAAGATGTACATAAAGCTTATTTTGTACATAAATATTACTCTGTAACGACAAGATAATATCTGTCTTGTCTCTTCTGAGAATTGTGTTCGTGGATCCGATGATGTGACGGGGGGGGCGGTATACATTTTGTATCTTTCACTAAAGCAGCAACATTTCCTAAGAGAAACACATCACTAGAAATCTCTGGGGAAACAATCTCATTCATGACGTTTTAAAATGCTACCGGGGGAGGGGGGGGGGGAACGACGACGTTTAGATGTTTTGGCAAAATGGCCAGAGTGTTGAGATATAATTCATGCTTCCTTGGAAACATTCAGTCCATGCTTCTTTGGAAACAAAAACAGAGAGAGAGAGAATGAAAAGAAACGTTTAAAAATGTATAACCAGCTATCTAAGAAATGGCTCCTGTAATGTTGCCAAAGTTCATTCTCACATTTGTTCTGACCTCTGTCAAGTGACCAGTTTAGCCCAAGCCTGTCAGGACTTGGAAGCTAAGCAGGGTTGGACCCTGGTTTATACTTGGATGGGAGACCATCAAGGAAGACACAGGTGCAGGCAGTGGCAAACCACCTCTGCTCGTATCCTGCCTGGAATGCCCTGTCAGTGTGATCGCCGTTAGTTGGTTGTGACTCAAATTAGTTGGTTGTGACTCAAATTAGATCCCTTCCAGTCCGGCTTCTGCCTGGGACATGGGATGGAGATGGCGTTGGTCGCTCTGACAGATGGCCTCCGGAGACATCTGGATCAGGGCGGGTCGGCGGTACTGTTGCTGTTAGATCTGTCGGCTGCGTTCGACACGGTCGACCATCAGTTACTGGCCCACCGCCTCGCCAACATGGGGATCCAGGGGCTTGCCTTGCAATGGCTTGCTTCCTTTCTCCAGGGTCGGGGACTAAGGGTGGCGCTAGGGGAACAGCAGTCCAGGAGACACCCGCTTGAGTGCAGCGTGCCTCAAGGGGCAGTGCTGTCCCCAATGTTGTTTAACATCTATATGCGCCCCCTTGCCCAGATCGCCTGGAGGCACAGGCTGGGGTGTCACCAGTATGCTGATGACACCCAGCTCTATCTGATGTTGGACGGTCAGTCGGACTCCAGATCAGAAGATCTGGACTGGGCTTTGCAAGCTGTAGCTGGTTGGCTTAGCCTGAGCCGGTTGAAGTTGAAGA
>NW_015165844.1:203843-219527 GCF_001447785.1 Gekko japonicus | reverse complement strand
GTTTCTGTTCCAGTTCCACAGGACCTGCAAGACGGAGCTCTTCCGCCAGGTGTTTAGTTAGGGAGCCGCCACTGCTACAGAGTCCTGGCCCTTGGTCTTGACATTGAGCCGGCACCACAGGAAATCACGAGCAGAACAACATCTGGGAAGTTGACATCTATTCTGAAAGCGAGCCATCTTGGATCATTAATTAATTGCTATCAGCACTTTGTGAATTTGTATCGGTTTTAACTGTTGGGTTTTTATATGATTGTATGATGTTTTAACTGTATTTATGTTGAGTGGAAGCCACCCTGAGCCTGCTTTGCGGGGAGGGCGGGGTATAAATGAAACAAGTAAATAAATAACAAATAAATAAAGGCACCTTTTTCTTCTGTCAAGTAAGGCACTGGAATGTCCAGCCATGTGGCAATGCAGCAAGAACAAGGATGGGTGTGTGTATATGATTGTATGATGTTTTAACTGTATTTATGTTGAGTGGAAGCCACTCTGAGCCTGCTTTGCGGGGAGGGTGGGGTACAAATGAAACAAATAAATAAATAACAAATAAATAAAGGAACCTTTTTCTTATGTCAAGTAAGGCCCTGGAATGTCCAGCCATGTGGCAGTGCAGCAAGAACAAGGATGGGGGAGGGTCTCATTAAGAGTTTACATGGTACCAGGAAGGCCAGAATTCCAGATCCACCTCTCCAAAAGACCTGGGATGTGTGACCTTAAGAAAATCCCGGTGCCTTAGCATCCCTTTTGCAAAATGAAAGTTAAAAAGATAATCAGTCTCTGCAGGAATTCAGAACGATAACGCTTTATTCTAGGTACAGGGGAATCAGCTAGCTTCGGTTTAATGGCCTCAGTTTCTGTCCAAGCCAAAGCTTTGTGGTGCCTTAAACATGGCTTCCAGGATGGTTGCTGTGTTTGTCTTTTGCAGCCAAAACTAACAAAGAGCCCTGTAAGGACTAACAGGTTTATTGTGGCGTATGCTGTCGTGAGCCAGCGCTCACTTCATCAGATGCATGAAGACCAAGCAGCGTCTGTCTCACATCAGTTTATGCCACACTGAATCCATTCATCTTTAACGTGTCACAAGACTCTTTGTTATTTTGGCTTAATTTTATGTATTTTGGTCATGTTTCATCAGCTGTATGAAGTAGGCCATGAGCATATTGGGCAGTTGTACACTGGTAGTATGTTACTACTAGCAACAACCCCTTTTCTGTAATTTGTCTTTTAGCTGTAAAATCTGCTAGATTCTACAGACAGTGCAGGATTGCCACGTCCCATATATATTGGCTGTGTGTTCATGGTCTCTGACCGAAAGCATATGTACTTTCTGGAGCTCCCCAGATCTCATTATGGAACTCAAAAAGATGATCATGAAATAAGAATTTATATTAGGAAGATTTTAGTTCCTTGCTTCTCTTTCCTCTTTTCTGTCTCCAGATGTTATTTCTGTGAAATTTAACTATTTGCTGTATCAGCTAGGGGGAAGCAGAAAATTGAAAGAAACAATATATCGGTTAAGCCGTAATTCCTATTGATACTTACTATCCTGTCAATAGTAAATCCAGTTTAATTCAGTACTAGCAACAACCCCTTTTCTGTAATTTGCCTTTTAGCTGTAAAATCTGCTAGATTCTAGAGACAGTGCAGGATTGCCACGTCCCAGATATATTGGCTGTGTGTTGATGGTCTCTGACCGAAAGCATATGTACTTTCTGGAGCTCCCCAGATCTCATTATGGAACTCAAAAAGATGATCATGAAATAAGAATTTATATTAGGAAGATTTTAGTTCCTTGCTTCTCTTTCCTCTTTTCTGTCTCCAGATGTTATTTCTGTGAAATTTAACTATTTGCTGTATCAGCTAGGGGGAAGCAGAAAATTGAAAGAAACAATATATCGGTTAAGCCGTAATTCCTATTGATACTTACTATCCTGTCAATAGTAAATCCAGTTTAATTCAGTGTGGCTTGCTTCTAAATGCATGCAAAACGGATTGCACTGCAAAACCACGCATGCAGCAGAGCTTTGGGGTTTCCTTTAATAATGTGCTTACCGTTTAATGGGGAGGCCGCAACTTCCATTCTCTGTGCATTTTGGTCCCACAGAATTGAAGATGACTACAGCAGCCAGACCAACGTTTGAGCCTGCGAGAGGAGGGAGAGGAAAAGGAGAAGGCGACTTAAGTCAGCTGTCTAAACAATATTCCAGCAGAGATCTTCCTTCTCATACTAAGATCAAATACAGGTAAAAGGTGCATCTTGTGTAATGCATCTTGTGTAAAGTGATTTCTGCAGCGGTAGTCAGTTTAGCCGGGATACGGCTTTCTCAGGTTTGTAGGGGAATTCTGCCCCACTCCTAGACCTCCATTGGTACATAAGAATGGTTTATGGGTTACCTGCTGGAGGAGAGAGTACTTTCTAATTTTTCTCTGGCCACTGATGTGCCACAAATGACTTTTGCAGGCATGCTTGGGCAAGCAGACCAGGGGAAAAAAATGTGCGAGAGCATTTGTGGACTTGTTTCCAATATTTGTTTTCCTGGCTCTTACTGCCTCTCTCTTGGAGGTAGGTCAAGATGGGTAGCTGTGTTAGTCTGTCTGTAGCAGTAGAAAAGAGCAAGAGTCCAGCAGCACTTTAAAGACTCACAAAATTTGTCACAGGGTATCAGCTTTCGTGAGTCACTGGTCACTTCTTCAGGTAGCTGAAGAAGTGAGCAGTGACTCACAAAAGCTCCCCCCCTGCCATAAGGTTTGTGAGTCTTTAAGGTGCTACTGGACTCTTGCTTTTTTCTACTGCCTCTCTCTTGTCTTTCTTAAATATGCCATGAGCGGGTGAACAAAAGTAAACTCAGCTGGGCATTGTCCTGTTCTTCAACGCTGTGTCATAATGGCAAGGGAAAGGCCTTACGTTAGTATTTGCTGATGAGCTTCTTGGGTACATTGTGATGTCGTACATGGGACAATCCTGTGAAGAACTACACCAGTCTAAACCTATTGATTCATTTGAAATGTGTTGAAGGAGAGTTTTGTGGGTTCTGGATCAAATCAAGCCTGACCTCTCCCTAGAATCTGAAATCACCGAGTCTATTGTACTTTCTTCACATCATCATGACAAGACCGGACTCACTAGAAAAGATAATAAGGCTGGGAAAAGTGGGAGGCAGCAGGAAAAGAGGAAGACCCAACATGATGGGCTCAAAGGAAGCCCGGGCCCTCAGTTTGCAAGACCTGAGAAGGCTGGTAATGATGGAACATTTTGGAGGCCATTCATTCATAAGGTCACCGTAACTCAGAAGCAACTTGATGGCACATAACGCACATGAGTCTGTTGATTTCATTTGGCCTAGTCTGGAGTAACTGCACAGGGGTACCTTGAATGTCTGCTGCCAGATCAGAATCTAAGAGTAACCACTTGATGTGGACATGCTCCGGTTGTCCTGATGGTGTCATGCTGTCCCCATATTTGGCACATGGGGGGCTGCAGTTGAAAAAAGGGGGCTTGCCTAAGGCCTAGTGAATTCACAGCTGAGGGGAGATTCCCAGCTCACATTCTGGGCCGCTGTACTACACGTACCATGGACATGTGAAGCTGCTTTCTGCTGAGTCAGACTTTCAAGGTCAGTGTTGCTTACTCTGACTGGCAGCGGCTCTTCAGGGGCGCCTGTGGTCTTTCACACCACCCCTCCACCCGATCCTTTTAACCGGAGATGCCAGGGACTGAACCTGGGACCTTCTGCACACCCAGCGTAGGCTCTCTCACTGATCCACAGCCCCCGCCCAAATGCTGCTAGCACAATGACTTGCACCCTTCAGCTTGCACCTTTGCTTCTCGTTCCAGGCAAACCACTCAGGATGCCCCCGAGGAGGTGCGCAACCGTGACTTCAGGCGGGAGCTGGAGGAGAGGGAGCGGGTCGTTGTCAGAGAGAAGAACAGAGACAGGCCGGCGCGAGGTTTGTGCTGCCCTTGCGGACCATGATGACTCGTTGCGGGGTTGTGGCCTGTCAAGTGCCGGGGAACTACCTGTGGCTCAAATGCAATCCTCGGGCACTCCAGAAAGTGAACCCGAAGTAGTAGAAATCAGAGTGCGTCTATTACTTATATACTTATGTCATGGCTATGTAGCCAGTTTGGTGTAGTGGTTAGGAGCGTGAACTCTAATCTGGGAGAACCGGGTTTGATCCCCCACTCCTCCACATGCAGCTGCTGGTGTGACCTTGGGTCACTCACAAGTTTTCTCAGAGCTGTCCTTTAAAGGGCAGTTCTCCGGAGAGCTCTCTCAGCCCCACCTACCTCACACAAGGGTGTCTGTTGTGGGGAGGGGAAGGGAAAGGAGATTGTAAGCTGCTCTGGGACTCCTTCAGGTAGTGAAGGGCGGGGTATAAATCCAGTCTCCTCCTCCTTCTACCCCACTTTTCTCCCTGCTGGGGACCCAAAGTGGCCTAACCTCTTTCTCCTTTCCCCCATTTTATCCTCACAACAGCACTGTGAAGTTAATTAGGGTGAGAATATGGGACTGGAGGTTACCAAGCAGGCCCATCAGTGGCAGAGCGGGGATTCAAACCTGGAGTCTCCCGGTTCCTAGGCTGACACTGTAACCACTACGCCAGACTGGCATGTGCTTGCTTAGGGGACGCAGTGGAGACTTCCCCAGGACCCCACCTTATTGACTATCTGCTGGGATTGAGAGGAGAATCTAGGAGATGAAAAGCGAGGCTCTTAGAGCAACGGGGTGTGTAGCAGAGGTGCTTTGGGGGAGAAAGAGGAGAGGGGAGAGCACATAACAGCCTGCGCAGGCTGGTGCCGGAAGCTGAAGTTGCCGGGGAAATAGATTGGTAAGGAGATCGTGTTTTTGCCGAACTATCCGCTCACATTAGCCCGATAACTCTTGCTGGAGGTCTGTCCCAAACTTCACCTCTTCGGGAGGAGGTGCATGGGACGCCTTCTCTGGCCAAGTTTTCAAAACTGAGCATGGGCGTTGCATAACAGGATTAGATGGATTCATGGAGAATAAGTCTTATCAGTGGCTTCTAGCCATGGTGACTGAGGGGAACCTCAGCCGCCCTGAGCCTGCTCCTGCGGGTAGGGCAGGGTATAAATTGAATAAACAAACAAACAAACCTCCACATTCAGAGGCACTGATCCTCTGAATCCCAGAGCCAGGAGGCCACATGAGGGGAAGGCCTCGGCCTCTGTGCCCTGCTGTTGGCCCTCCAGAAGAACTGGTTGGCCACGATTTGTGACAGGATGCTGGACTAGATGGACCCCTGGTCTGATCCAGCAGGGCTCTTCTGATGTTCTTATGAAGGCCTCGGCCTCTGTGCCCTGCTGTTGGCCCTCCAGAGAAACTGGTTGGCCACTGTGTGAGACAGGATGCTGGACTAGATGGACCACTGGTCTGATCCAGCAGGGCTCTTCTGATGTTCTTATGAAGGCCTCGGCCTCTGTGCCCTGCTGTTGGCCCTTCAGTGGAACTGGTTGGCCACTGTGTGAGACAGGATGCTGGACTAGATGGACCACTGGTCTGATCCAGCAGGGCTCTTTGTATGTTCTTGTGACCATGAGCCTTTGGATGCTAACCATATCGGTGCAGCTGAGACTTCACGGTTCTAGAGTTTGCAAAATCCGTTTTTGTAAACCTCTGTGGTTGTTACTTTCCTCCCTTTGTTGCTGGTCACGTGAGTGCTAACAATTGTTCCTGTGTTTCTTCCACAGAACACACAACTTCCTCCTCTGTGTCTAAGAAACCCCGATTAGATCAGATCCCTGCCGCTAACCTGGATGCGGATGACCCCTTAACAGACGTACGCATTCTTATCTCTCTACTTCATTTACTGTCAGCCTTTCTCAAGGAGACTCAAGACGGATTACAGTTCACAGCAGTGCAGTGGAGCCTCCCTTGTACGCTTGAGTCATCACATGTGCCCAACGATTACTTTGCAGCAATTGCAAATAAGTACTAATTGTAAAAGTTTGTAAATAATTACGATGCAGTCATTGTAAATGAGATTAGAGGACCTTGCATTAAAAATGTAGCCTTGGATCCAGCAATGAGCCAGCGGAAACGTGAACAGACTGAGGGCAGTTCCACTTGTGCAAGAACTTGTGAAACGCCTAGCGCTTCCCTCCCTGTATATTGCAGTACCCAGGAATTGGTTGCAGAAGATCTGGCGCAAGCGGAAACAGAAGTGGGGGTACAGGAAGTCTGGCTCCCCACTGGTGGCCACCATGGCCTTTTCCACACATTTCCCCTTGTGCAAGAGCTCTCGTGCACGTGGAAATTTTGCTCTGGATCCAGCCCACAGTAAAGTGCAGACTGGGAACACAGGAGCTACAGGAGTGCAGAAGAATGCAGTGAAACATTAAGTCACCTACAACAGGCAGTGTCATAAAGCTGGATTGCAAAATTAGGCAATAGTGCAATAAACAGATTATGTAAGGCGCATAACGATTATGACCGTGTAAGGATTACGTAATGTACGTATGCGTATGTAATGAAGTGTCTGAAATGCCAAGGAAAGTATGGGTGGGCGAGGGCAGGAGGAGGCAGGTGTCCGGTGGGAGAGACTTGGCTGGCCTGGCGAGATTAAATACAAAGTTGGTCTCTTTAAAAAAAAAACAAAAAAAACCGGGACCTGGGCTTCATCAGACACAGGCCCCCCCTTTCAGCCTGAAAAGAAGCAATAATGGAAACATTAAAGCTTTAGCTACGTCACAGATCTGGCTTAGTAGGAATAATGGGTTGGGATTTCTGGAATACTGGAAGCCAGAAGGCACAGGAGGTGGGGCAGGGTCCTTAAAGGAACGAGGAGCTGTGAGGTACTGGGAAAAGTCCCTCTCCTTGGACAGTGAAAACACCTCGCAGAGTCCATCTAAGTATCTGTCATCGGCTGGTACACCCTGCAGTTTACAGAGCCGAATGCAGCTAAACCCCCCCCCATGTATTACAACCCATCAGGAATTCTGTAAACTTATTATACCTGCTGAGGAGGGTCTGTGGCTCAGTGGAAGAGCATCTGCTTCACATGCAGAAGATCCCAGGTTCAGTTCCCGGCATCGCCGGTTTTAAAGAGAGCCAGTTTGGTGTAGTGGTTAAGTGCACGGACTCTAATCCGGGAGAACCGGGTTTGATTCCCCACTACTCCACTTGTACCTGGCTGGCTGACCTTGGGCAAGCCGTAGTTCTGATAAGAGCTGTTCTTGAAAAAGAGCAGTTTCTGTCAAGAGCTCTCTCAACCCCACCTACCTCACAGGGTGTCTGTTGTGGGGAGGGGAAGGGAAAGGAGTTTGTAAGCCGCTCTGAGACAGCTTTGGGTAGTGAAGGGCAGGGTATAAATCCAATCTCTTCTTTTTCTTCTTCTAAAAGCTCAGGTTGGTCAGGTGGTAGGAAAGACCGCTACGTGAGAGCCAACTAGAGCAGAGAATGCTGACCTTGGTAGACCCGTGGCCTCTCTCAGTATAAGGCAGCTTCATATGTTCTGGTGAATTGTTGCCAGTTAGGCTACCGTGCAAGGCTGGCATGTTGCGTTTGGCTTGGTGGGTTGCAAATTACCCAGGCCTTTGTTTTCCAGGAAATGCTGCCATCGCTATTTTCCCTGAGCTTCTCTACAATCCTGAGGACTAGGAGTTTGCTTTTGTTGTTGCTTTAGAGGACTGAAGTGCATGCAAGTGAACCCAAATTCTCTTGACTGCTTCCTTACAACTGAGCTTTCGGGTTGGTCAGGAAGCTTTGGGAAACTTAGAAACATGGAGCTGGAAGAGACCCCGGGGGTCATCTAGTTCAGTCCCCTGCACAGTGCAGGAAATTCACAGCCACCTTCCCCTCCACTCCCCCAGTGACCCCCTGCTGTGTATGCCCAGAGGAAGGCAAAAAACCCTCCAGGATCCCTGGGGCCCCTTCCTGACCCCAAAGTGGCAATCGGTATTACCCTGAGGAGCATATAAGAAAGGGCCACAAGAGCCGAGCGCTGGCTCATCCCTTCCAGCCCTCCCTCTCACGAGTGGGGATTTTTGTTTTTGTGCCTAAATGTGGTGGGGGGAAAATCAGTGTTCATCAGCATGTTGCATGACCAACCATGTTTGTGTTGAGAGCCAGAGTGGTGTAGTGGTTAAGGGCTGCAGGACTCTAATCTGGAGAGCCAGGTTTGATTCCCCACTCCTCCCCATGCAGCCAGCCGGGTGACCCTGGGTCAGTCACAGTTCTCTCAGAGCTCTCTCAGCCCCACCTACCTCACAGGGTGTCTGTTGTGGGGAGAGGAAGGGAAGGAGAATGTAAGCCGTTCGAAGACTCCTTTGGGTAGTGAAGAGCCGGGGTATAAAGCCAACTCGTCTTCTTTATGATGACGTTTCTGAAAAGCGGCTTGCAGAGGCAGTAAATAGAATGTGGGCGTCGAAAGGGTTACCGTAGTATAACAACCGCACGGTTGCATATAGTGATGGAACTGAAGCATTGATGTAAAAGTGCTTCCAACTTGGGGTAGGAAATGGAGAGAACTGAGCACTAATGTGGATTCTTTTGTAGGAGGAAGACGAGGATGAGGACTATGAGGAGGAAAGCGACGACGACACGGCAGCTCTGTTAGCCGAGCTTGAAAAGATAAAAAAGGAGCGGGCTGAAGAACAGGCCCGAAAGGTAAAAGTGTGATTTGTATATTTTTGTGTTCAACACACCGCTTTAGGTAGAGGAGGACCACTGCAAAACAGCACTTGGCGTTTAAATAGGGCTTTCGGTGTTCAAAGTTATTCACATACATTATCACAGTAATCCTTACAAAAGCCCTGTAAGGTCAACCAGCATCATTTCCATATTGCTGGGAGGGGCCTGGGGCTAAGAAGGTGTCTTCTCCAAAGCTAGCCTGTTGCATTCCTAGCAGAGGCAAGATTTGAACCAGGAACCTCCCAGTTTGTACTTATTTCCCCAAAAGCTTTGTATCCTGTTTCCGTCTGTGTACAAAGCAGCTGCCGATAATGGGTAACTAGTCACAGCTCAGCTGCTTGCTTGCAGTGGCTCCTGACTGCAGCGGCCCTCCGGCATTCTGGGCAGCATCCTTTCTCAGTCCTGCATCTAAAAATCTTTAGAAGACCCTGGGAGTAACCACGACACCAGCATCTTCATCTTGTGGGGCAATGCAGACACCTAATGTTTAATGGGGTGAGTCCAGTGCTGCATTTCTGAGGCACTGGGACTTCTGTCCACAGATTGTGACTATTGAAATTTCTCCTGTTCTTGCCGCAGCCAAAACTGCCCCCTGAAATCCTACTCCTGGGGCAGAAAGGGAGCTAGATATGCCTCAGAGTATTTAGAGCTGCGGTGGCTCAAGTGGTTAAGACGCTGAACTGCAGGCTGTGGAAGGTCAGTAGTTCAGCGGTTCAAGACCCGGGTGCCGCAAGACAGGGTGAGCTCCTGTCTCTAGTTCCAGCTCCTGCCAACCTAGCAGTTCGAAAGCAAGAAATTGCAAGTAGATAAATAGGGACCACTTCGGTGGGAAGGTAACAGCGTTCCGTGCGCCTTGGTGTTTAGTCATGCCGGCCACATGACCACGGAAACGTCTTCGGACAGCGCTGGCTCTTCGGCTTGGAAACGGAGATGAGCACCGCAACCCTAGAGTCGGATTCGACTGGCTTTCGAGCAAGGGAACCTTTACCTTTACCTTTTTACCCCAGCCAAGATGCAGCTAAGCTCTGAGGATCATTTTGCACCATTTGTTACCTACAACCGAATCAGGTGCGCACGAGTCCCCATGGAAATGTTGGTCTGAGTTGCCTGTCCTGACGGGCAGAAACTCTCCAGGGCCCAAGGCCAACTGCATTGCCTGAATTATTCTTAACTAGATGGGCTGTGGTCGTAGCTCAGTGGCAGAGAATCAAATGAGAATGCTCAAGGGGCGATATTCTAAGCGGGTATAGAGAAATAGGGGCTGCAGTGGCTCAAGTGGTTAAGTCGCTGAACTGCAGACTGGAAGGTTGGTAGTTCAGCAGTTTGAGACCCGAGTGCCGCATGACAGAGTGAGCGCCCGTCTCTGGCCCCAGCTCCTGCCAACCTAGCAGTTCGAAAGCCAGAAATTGCAAGTAGATAAATAGATACCGCTTCGGTGGGAAGGTAACAGTGTTCTGTGCGCCTCAGCATATGGTCATGCCGGCCACGTGACCACGGAAATGTCTTTGGACAGCACTGGCTCTTCAGCTTGGAAACGGAGATGAGCACCGCATCCCTAGAGTCGGATTCGACTGGCTATAGAGAAATAATGTCAAGAAATGGCCACTAGAGGCCAGTAGAAATTGCTAGAGAAACCCTAAGCTGTACAAGCTTCTCTTTCGTCCAACAGCTGATGTCTTAACCAGATGTGACCATTTCCACATGTTCCACTGCAAGTTACTTATATTGCGTAGGTCTGGTTAGACTTTTTTCCTCTGTAGCAATGAAAAAGAGCAACAGTCCAGTAGCACCGTAAAGACTAACAAAATTTGTTGAAGATTTCATGAGATACGTGAATCTGAAGAAGTGAGCAGTGACTCACAAAAGCTCACACCCTGCCACATGTTTTGTTAGTCTTTAAGGTGCTACTGGACTCTTGCTCTTTTCTACTGCTACAGACAGACTAACACGGCCACCCATCTTGTTTTAGGTTTGGAATGACTACTAAGTTTATTTACAGCAGCAAGGATGATTATTGCAATAAACTGGAAAAAGCCAGAATCACCAACTATCAGTGAGTGGTTTATCAAGATTTGGCTTATTGCACTATTATCTAAATTAACATACTATCAAAGGGCTAGTACGAGTAAGTCTAAATTAACATACTATCAAAGGGCTAGTAGGAGTAAGTATGGAACTAAATATTGGATATTCTCTTTTTTTAAATGGAAAAATATAAGATATACACATTTGCTTACGGTTTCTTGTAAAAGTACTGGGTAATTTGTTTTGTGTATTTACATATGTGTGTGTGTGTGTACGAGTATATGTATTGAGTGTATGTTTGTATTGAAATAATAATAATTTAAAATAGCCATTTCTTGCTGAAGTTCCATCTCACTGTTGCATTCATTCTAAGGAATGGTTGTAGCTGCTTTGAGTTAAACCTGGGTTACTAGTGCAGCAAAAATTCATTCAGACTTGCTGGAAAAGGATGGTTTGTGGTTCTCCTTGCAAATTCCTCCCTCGGTCAGGCTGAAAGGAAAAGGGGAGGCTTTTGTCCCGCGTCCCAACCGATCTTCTCTTGTTTTGGCAGGAGCAAGAGCAGAAAGCAGAAGAGGAGAGGATACGGATGGAAAACATCCTGAGCGGGAACCCACTGCTGAATCTGACTGGTCCGGTCCAGCCGCTGGCAAACTTCAAAGTGAAGAGGAGGTATTGTGGCATTCTGTTCGTCGTACCGCAAGAGGTCCTCCAATTTCATCATCACCTTTATGGGCTCACAGTCACGGAGCTGGGGCTTACTAGGCCTTGCCCCGGCGTGGTCTTGAGTAGACCCCAAAGTAAGCCGTAACAATAAGGGTTCCATTGAGCATGACACCAGCTGCCATTTTTAAAACATGCAGATCTACACTTTCTTAAGCAGATCAGCAGCAAAGACCCGGAGAGAAAATATAAGACGAAGATAATTTTATCAGTTTTTCACTATAAATGTTCCTTTCAGTTTCCCGTTAGGAGGGATGATGGCAGCGGTGTTATGCTTTGTGCGCTGTAGCGGGTAGAGTGTCAGTCTAGGATCTGGGAGACCCAGGCTCAGCTTCTCACTCTGCCATGGAGGCTGGCTGGGTGGTGTTGAGCCAGTCACGCACTCTCAGCCTAACCAGCCTCACAGGGTTGTTCTGGGGATAAAATGGAGGAGAGAAGAGCAATGTCATCCATTGGGGAGAAAGGTAAAGATAAAGGTGTCCCTTGCTTGAAAGCCCGTCGAATCTGACTCTAAGGGGGCGGTGCTCATCTCCGTTTCCAAGCCGAAGAGCCAGCGCTGTCCGAAGACTTCCTTGTGGTCATGTGCCTGGCATGACTAAACGCTGAGGTGCATGGAATGCTGTTACCTTCCCACCAAAGCGGTACCTATTTAGCTACTTGCAACTTCTTGCTTTCGAACTGCTAGGTTGGCAGGAGCTGGGGCCAGAGACGGGAGCTCACTCCGTCACGCAGCACTCGGGTCTTGAACTGCCAAGCTACAGACCTTCCAGTCTGCAGCTCAGCGTCTTAACCTATGAGCCACTGTGGCTCCTATTGGGTAGAAAAGAGGGACTTAAATGAATAAATAAACATATTTACCAAAAAAAATTACAAGTGCGGGGAAATGTGAGCACCAAAAGACAGTTGATCCTGCAAAGGCTGAGGAGGAATACATGGAATACAGAGTTGAAAGAGATCAAAACCAGTGTTTTATCCATTTCTCCTTCTACTGTCAATTTGAGTCCAGGCCAAAGCTGACAAAGGCGTGATGGTTCTGGTAGTCCTGACCTGTCCGGCAGGTGGTGGGCCCTCTTCCTTCTGGGAACCCTGTCGGGAGGCACATGAGTGGCCCGAAGGTGTTTGTAGAAAGCAAAACTCTCCCATGACATTCCAACGCAGACAAATCCTGAATTTTCTTGCCTTCTCATCCTGTCCATTTTTTCTTGCCTTCTCATCCTGTCCATTTCTCTTAATAGTTTGGCTGAAATAATTTGTTTCTCTCTCTCTCTCTCTCTCTTCAATCCACCCCCCCTTCAGGTGGGATGACGATGTGGTTTTCAAGAATTGCGCAAAGGGTGTTGATGAGATGAAAAAAGACAAAAGATTTGTCAACGATACGCTGCGGTCAGAATTTCACAAAAAGTTCATGGAAAAATACATCAAATAGTACGTGTTTTACTTTCAGTTTTAAGAGTCCTGTGTGTGTCGGTATGCCGGATGGAGCAAGTCTCTTCCCCACCTGAAAAATCTCACCATTTGCAAGTGGGAACCTGCAACATAGGTTCAGTGTCACTGTTTGAACTTAACTCAGCATCTGGAATATCTGCTGGTTTTTCTTGTGTTCCTTCCCAGAAATGTTTTGTTCATTGGTATGGATTTACTTTTTAACAGCCTTTCTGTAAATGCTTTGAAAATGGTTTGCAATAAATTCTTTGTCTGAAGGCTTGTGTCTGAGTTATGGAATTTTTGGTCTGCTTTTCAAAAGCAAATTCAAATCCTTCAGCCTATTATAGTGGTTTCGGATGCTACTTTCACACTCAGCCTGGTGCAGGCCAAAAATATGTAGACCGTAAAGGTGACATTTGTGTGAAGCTGCATGGGGGGAGCTTGTTTGGTGTAGTGGTTCGGAGTTTGGTTAGGACTGCAGACTCTAATCTGGGAGAACCGGGTTTGATTCCCCACTCCTCCACTTGCACCTGGCTGGATGACCTTGGGCAAGCCGTAGTTCTGATAAGAGCTGTTCCTGAAAAAGAGCAGTTTCTGTCAAGAGCTCTCTCAGCCCCACCTACCTCACAGGGTGTCTGTTGTGGGGAGGGGAAGGGAAAGGAGATTGTAAGCCGCTCTGAGACTCCCTTGGGTAGTGAAGGGCGGGGTGTAAATCCAATCTCTTCTCTTCTTCTGTGCACCAAATGATATCTACATCAAATGTGTATATATTTAGAATGTAGTAATAAAGGAATTTTAGACATGTTTGTTGAATAATTATTTCAGACATAAATAGAGACATCAAAAGTCTTATACAAATGACAAAAGAATTCACATATTTACAAAAACAATTTGCAACAATTCCCAAAATATACCTCCCTTATAGTGTGAAGACTTACATGTATCAAAGTTCAAAAGCATACACTCCACATATTTCCAAAATTCATTTTCATACAGCTGATACAGAAATTATTGGATGGTTCATCTTTGAAAAAGCTTCATTGTGAAATGAGACGGCTGATAGTACGGTCATTAGAAAGGATTTCTTCATTTGGAACCGTCTTTTTAAAAATAATTTCTTCATTTGGAACCATCTTCTTTGAAATATACTACAGAAATAATTCTTGGACTCCCTTTATATTGGTGCATCATTATTGTATATGGAATTCTTCACACTGTAAAGAACTTATATTTTGGGAATTGTGAATTCTTTTGTCATTTGTGTAAGAGTTTTGATGGCTCTGTATTTTTGTATGAAATAATTATTCAACAGACATGTTTAAAATGCCTTTATTACTACATTCTAAATACATACACATTTGATATAGATAACATTTGTTGCACAGTTTTGTTTATTTTTTAGCTCACCTGGAGGCTGGCAACCTGTTTTACAACCCTTTTATGGATTTGTTTCTGGCATCAATCAATGCAGAATATTTGCAATTTTTAAAAAATATATATTTTTGCTATTTTTAGAAGTGTTGTGCTTTTCTACCTTTTAAAGAAATGGCTTGTAAATTTCTGATTTCCCTTTTATAATTTCCCTTTAATAATTTTTAAAATAAGTTTAAATAATTTTCTTCTTGATTATAAACCTCTGCCTTTCACATTCTATTCATGTCTATACTTTGGTTATACTTACCAGGTTCTTTGCCTCTTCATAAATCTGATATTTGACTTTTAGAAGACTATTGGTCAAGATTCTGAGCTCTTTCGTCTAAAGCCAGGTTCAGGATGAACAAAAGGAAATACTACTTTACACAGTGATTAAAATGTGGAATTTTCTGCCAGAGAATGTCGTGATGGCCACAGGAATAAACAGCTTTAAAAGGGGATTGGATAGATTCATGGAGAATAAGTCTATCGATGGCTACTTGCCATGGTGACTGAGGGGAACCTCCATGTTCAGACCCAGAGGAGTTGGCCATGTTAGTCTGTTGCTGCAAAATAGTAAAAAGCCCAATAGCACCTTTAAGCCTAACAAACTTTATAGTAGCATAAGCTTTCGAGAAACACAGCTCTCTTCATCAGATGCATCGGACGAAGAGAGCTGTGTTTCTCAAAAGCTTATGCTACGATAAAGTTTGTTAGGCTTAAAGGTGCTACTGGGCTTTTTACTATTCCACGTTCAGAGGCACTAACCCTCTGAATCCCAGAGCCAGGAGGCAACATCAGGGGAAGGCCTTGCCCTCTATGCCCTGTTGTTGGTCATCTGGAGGAACCGGTTGGCCACTGTGTGAACAAAAAAGGAGGAATCTCTGAATGGAAAGGAGAGAAAAAAGTGCCAAGCACCAGAGGTTAAGAGCATTTATGAAATAATCAATGATTGCAGCACATATACATAAAAGCAGAAATTATACAAGGGCATAAATAGTAATGCACAAAATTAGTAAGGAAATCACAAGGACATCAGCAGTGATGCACAAACAACAACAGGGATGCTGGCTAATATCCTGTTTCGAACTCTTCAGTCTGTGATCTTGTGCTTTGTAGCTTGTAGCCAAATGTGACTTTGCGCTGTTGTAGCTTGCAGCCCAATTGGACATAAAAGTCCTCTTTATAGCTTGCAACCAAACTGAGCACCTACGTACAATGCAAGTTGTAGATTACATTGATGGGCAAGTTGTAGATATTATCCTGTGTTTAATAGAAGTCTGCAATGAAGCACATGATCAATAAGTGACCCAGACAACTACAACTAATGATTAAAAAGATAATCCCACAGACTTCCGGCCGCGGCGGCGTGAATGGCGACCGGGTCTCGGGACGTTTCCCGGAGCCGGATCGCCCAAGCACAGCCTGGGGGGGGGGGGCCTACCCAGGG
>NW_015165844.1:187098-203366 GCF_001447785.1 Gekko japonicus | reverse complement strand
GAGAAGAAGATGGAGAGGACCTGAGAGACATTTTGGCAGTGGCTTTAGCACCACTAACTGGCAACGAAGCGGAAAAAATAAAAGAAGAAATGGATTTGGTCTATAGGGCCTACTCCAATTTCATAAGAAAAAACAAGTTGCCGGCAGAAGTGGTTGTGAAATTCTCAAAACAGCGTCTCAGGGACCAGATTTTAAAGGTTACATCAGCGTCACCCCTGAAAATTGGAGACCATATGATCAGGATCTTGAAAGATGATCCATTTGAAATCAGAATGAAAAGAAAGGAATATAAAGGCTTGACCACCTTCTTGCAAAAACATCAAACGAGTTATAAATGGCTGGTGCCCGAAGGACTGGTTTTCAAGTTCAAAGATAAAAGAGAAAAAATAGACTCTATCTTTAAGGCTCAAGATTTCTTGAAAAGGCATGCCAGTAAAGAAGAAGGAGCAGAACTGGCCAAGTGGATGTCATCACTAAGCGTGGAAGACAGCAGCTCGGAGGGAGAGGTGAAGGACGAAGAAGCCGGAGGAGCGACGGGATTGAAATACAACTTGAGAGGAAAGAGAGGAAAAGACTCCAAAGTTTAAAAACGTTCTTTTTCTTTTCTTTTTCGGATTACACTTTGAAAGAGAAATTAATCTCAGAAGGACATTACTAATATATTAATTGCCTTATTCAACAGAAATAAGAAAAGAAGAATGCCTGAAGGCAGAAGATATTATGGACAACTTTTAATACTAAAAGATTAATATACTAATACTTTAACCACACTCATCTTTTCTTTACCCCTCTATATACCCTCCCCCCTTTCCGAACTTTAAGCGAAATATCTCTCCTTTTTAGGAGAGGGAATAAATCATTTATTAAAAAAAAAAAGATAATCCCACAGAAATGGTTGAATGAAGAAATTATCCTGCGTATAATGCAAATCTACAGTGAGATACACATAATCGATAACCCAAACTACCCCAAATAGTGAGTGAAGTAAAAGTCTCACAAACCTGGTTAGAAAACTTACAATATGGCCATAAATTCAAGTATATGTAGACTGGAAGGTAAGGCAGAGGTGAGAAAAATGTTGCCGCAATCAAGTCTATATACTAGTAAAAGAGTCCTTCCTTAAAGGGACCAAAACCATATTAGATAATAAGCCATTAAAGAAATAATTCAAAATAGATCCTTAAGGTATAAAGTTAAGTAGAGTCTTAGTCTGGTCTTGGTTCCGTCAAGTTAGGATTCATCACTTGTATATTTAATCGTCATTTAATTTGCCTACAAGCTACCAAGCACAAGGTCACAGTCTGAAGATGATTTCGAAACAGGATATTATTCCTGTTGTCAGTTGTACATCACTGCGCCTCTGCCTGCTGTTGATATTTACTGTTGTTTGTGCATCACTGCTGATGTCCTTGTACTTTGTGCATTACTATTTATGTCCTTGTATAACTTCTGTTTTTCTGTATATGTGCTGCAATCACTGATTATTTCATAAACGCTCTTAACCTCTGGTGCATGGCACACTATTTTTCTCCTGGCCACTGCTGGACTAAAAGAACCACTGGTCTGATCCAGCAGCACTCTTGTTATGTTCTTATGTGCCATTTCTGGGACAAGAGAATAGAAACCCTGCTTTTGAGCCTTTAGTAAACAATACGGTTAGGTGTTTGTACCCCTTTGGTTTCGGAAAGATTTTTGTGCCCTTGGATCAGCCAGAGAAAGAGAGTGTCTCTCCTGGGTGTGCAGGGAGCTGGGCTGGAGAGCACTTTGCACAGGCTGAGAGGCTGACGCTGCCACCATTACCTACTGGGAAAATGTTAAATCTGTCATATATTTCTGTGTTCAGATTATTCTGTTTCAAGGATGAAGCAACCACTGGTCTTTTCATAGAGGGATACTTGAAGACCCTGATGCTGGGAAAGATTGAAGGTCAAAGAAGACGGGGACGGCAGAGGATGAGATGGTTAGACAGTGTCATAGATGCAACGAACATGAAATTGAGCAAACTTCAGAGGACGGTGGAAGACAGGAGGGCCTGGCGGGATCTGGTCCATGGGGTCGCGAAGAGTCGGACTCGACTGTGCGACTGAACAACAACAACAACTTGCAGTTTCAGAATTTGCCTTTAATAGAAAAGAGATTGCAAAGGCCTTGCTGCATGGCAGGCCACTTTCCCCCCTTCTTAAGCCTGGTAAAAACCTTACTACTTTTGGAAAATATTTCACAGTAATCCTTAAAGGGGGAGCTACAGATGGCCTGGAAAAATCCAGATGTTCGATTTGTCATGGGAGTTGGCTGGCTTGCTTTAGCTTGGAAGTCAAGGAAACTTGATCCTCAGGTGACATCCAGGGTCTTTTCCGTGAGGGGAAATTTTGCCTGGAATTTTCTCTTAAGCACAGGAAAAATTTTCAGGGAGCAACATCAGGTAG
This sequence comes from Gekko japonicus, assembly GCF_001447785.1. Classification (NCBI taxonomy): domain Eukaryota; kingdom Metazoa; phylum Chordata; class Lepidosauria; order Squamata; family Gekkonidae; genus Gekko; species Gekko japonicus. The sequence goes on along the minus strand of NW_015165844.1, from coordinate 200,940 downwards.
CAGATAGGGACACGCAAATGATCCCTGATTGTTTCTTTTTTTATATATATTTTCTAATTTTTCCAATAGTTTCAGTTCCCCCCTTTTTACTGTTGGGTTTGTACATTTGTCTTGTGTACGCAAATTGTATGTTTGGAGGAAGTTTTGGTATACCATTTTTATATGGAGGAAAGGAGAATGATATAAGATACTTTTGCTCCTCATTGAGGAGAAAGGCAGGGTAAAATGAAGTAAATATATGCAGTATGTAAAGGTAAAGGTAAAGGTTCCCTTGCTCGAAAGCCAGTCGAATCCGACTCTAGGGTTGCGGTGCTCATCTCCGTTTCAAAGCCGAAGAGCCAGCGCTGTCCGAAGACGTTTCCGTGGTCATGTGGCCGGCATGACTAGGTGCTGAGGTGCACAGAACGCTGTTACCTTCCCACCGACACACATATATATATGACTGAATTGTCAATGCACAAGCAACATTAAGAATGCATTTCATGAGGAAAATACACCACATTTGTTTTTCCACACTATATCATTGGTTCAATGAGCATGAGGTGTTAGCAGTGAGACCCCTCCTCTTGATGAGGGGCAATTTATAGCTAGAAAACCATAAACATCCTTCCTAAGATATCATCTCAAATATCATAAGTAAAATACACTGCCTGGTCCAAAAAGGACACAAAATAGATGCCAGCCAGAGACAAGCCTGGACATGTAGTTTAGAAGTGTGAATAATGACCTCTTCCACACCCCAGAGAGATGCATAATTTAGGACAATGTATCTCCCAAGAACCTATTGACTCACCTTGGACTAGTCTCATCAACATCCAGCCTCACTTCGCTGCACCCATTTACCCTAATTAAACAACACTTAATTCTATTCACCAAACCTGGTAGCTTTTCCCATCCAGTACTTACAGGGTCATCAAGCACCATCAAGCACCACCTCCAAAAAAACCCCAATCAAGTTATTGTTTTGGGGGCAAATGCGTCAGCTTGCCCCAGGGAGCATTTTGCCCTGTATTTGGAGTCTCTAGCCACCACTGCAGTGTGTGTGTTCTCGGATCCAAAAATGCATCCCCAATCCATTGGGTCTTCTCTCTGTGAAATGCTGGTCGTTTTGCTGCCTCCATGGACCTCTTTTTTTTGAGACTGGTAATTATAGCCTTCTCCAAAATTGCTTTCCCCCTCTCCTCTCTGATTTCCTCTTAGCTAGCCTTGTATGTATTTTCAGTGTGTTTGTGTACTGTTGTATCCTTTTATTCTCTTTTAACAAAAAGCCTTTCCGATTGAACATCTGCCTGGTTTATTTCGAGAGTTCTCTTTCTGTTGTAACCCACCCTGAGCCTGCTGTGCAGGGGAGGGAGGACTAGGAATAAAATAAAATAATTAAGGGGGAAATCCCCATAAACATTGGTAGAGAATCCCAGTTACCCCCTCTTGCTTTGTCTCCTTTAAAGCTAATCCCCCCCCCCAAAAAAAATAGAAGACTGCCTCTTTGGGTAACAGGGGGAGAGGAAAAAACAAGATGGCAGGGATGGGGGGAAATGGTATAATTCATCCCCAATAGCAGCCTGTTTCAAGACAGCAGGGCCTCCTTTTTCGATAGCTACAAGATGGTTCCAATACATACCTTACAGTTATTCCTCAGTCATAATGCTTCTTTCTCACACACACACAGATTATATGCCTAGAAAATCATGATAGTATACTGGCTAACAGAGCGAGCTATGAATTTAGGGTTGGCAGGTCCCCTCTGGCCCCTGGCAGGAGATGAGGGGGTGTAGGGTTGCCAGATTCAATTCGGGAAACTCCTAGACAGTTGTAGATGAAGCCTGGGGAGGATAGAGACCTCCGTGAGGTACCACGCCACTAAGTCCACCCTCCAAAACATCCTTTTTCTCCAGGGGAACTGTTCTGGAGATGAGCTGTCATTCCAGGGGGTTCCCAGGTCCCACCTGGAAGATGGCATCCCTAACTGCCATGAACTCACTCGCTAGTTGGCCTTAGACAAGTTATTCTCTCTCTACCTCAGCCTGCCTGCCTGCTCCCTCATCTGCAATAAGGTAAAACCTGTCTACCTTACAGGGTTGTTATAGACCTCCAACAAAATAATGTCTGTTAACTGCTTTGAACACTTGGAGGCACAAAACGTATGCTAAGTATGAATAGAAATATGGGCAGCCATGTTTAAACTGTTGCTGAGGACATTGGCCATACTTAGGCTTGCCAAGTCCCCCCGGGGGGCGGGGAAACCCCCGCCCCAGAGGCCCGTTCCCTGCCGCCGGCGGATCGGGCCCCGGGGGGAACTCCACCCCCATGTGCACGTCACCCGGAAGTGACGTGGGTATGCCGGGCACGCTGTGGGCGGGGCCACGGTCATCCAAGGGAAAACTCTGTGGTTTTCCCTCGGATGGTCCTGGCCCCGCCACCAGCATGCCCGGCGTACCCACGTCCCTTCCGGGTGATGTGGTTGCGGCACACGCACGCGCTCCAGACAACAGCCGGGAGCCCCCCGCTCCGGTAAGTTTCTGACTTGGCAACCCTAGCCATACTGTGTTTATCTGTGGGTGAGCTTTTAGTGCGTAAAAAATATTTTGATAATTGAGTCAGGAGGGGAAGTTGGATGCGTGTGTAGGAAAAGGAGAATCTATAAACATGGACGATGCTTCTTTCTGTGGGGTTTGTGCTTCAGTGTGTTCTTGGAATACTTCGGCATCTTTTTCCGTTAAGCCTGAATGGCCTCTTCAACAACTACGCCTCTAAGCTCCTTCTGCAGTTGATGTAGTGCTCTCTAATTCCCTTCTGTGTCTGATTTTTTTCCACCCCTAATCCGCACACTCCCTTGTCGTGTTTCACTGGGCTTGAAATCAGCAGCTGTCTCGCCAAAGGCTGTAATCTTCATTTGGCTCCTATAAGAGCCCACTACAATTCCCATCTTGCTGCCTCACGTTCAGGGTAATTTTCTGCTGTTGAGCAGAAAATGAAGATTCAGATGGATGACCAGTCAGAATATTTTAAGCTGCGCTGTTCAAGACAGATACAAGACAGAACCATACGCTTGCTTGCAAATTGGTCAAGATCAGTGCTTGGTAGCATAGCGGCTGAGCGTGAGAATCTGCTTCAAATTTTTATCTTCAGTGACTTTATTTAATTTTATGTTTTAATTTACAGTGGGGTTTTTTTTATCCCTCTCTTCCTCCCCAGAATTCATGGCAATCTGTATGGTTCTCTCCTTCCCACCCCCAGTTTTCATTTTAGCCTCACAACAACATGAGGGAGGGTAGGAGAAGAAAAGATGGCAGGCCCAATTTCACCCAGTAAGTTTCATGGACAGCTGGGATTTAAACCTGGGTCTTCCTAGCCATAGTCAGTCTATCTTTATTACGGCCCACAAGCCATACAGAAGCAGAACAAAACCGTGTTAATTAATTAACCAAAAATCATATCTCAAGGTATGTCATTCGTCCTAGAACATCAGACAATTAAAGGGGTTAGAGGTTATCAAAGGAAACAGTCCAATACTCTAAACCACAGCACCACACAACCCTCACCAATGTTTTATCTCTCAATCTCAGACCCTTCTCCAATCTGCCATTTAGGGATAACACTGGGCCTAGCCTTCAGGTCTGTTGTGAGCAGGGGTCGTTTCGTAGAAAAAGCCCAGCAGGAACTCATTAGCATAATAGGCCACACCCAACAGCAAGAACTAATTAGCATATTAGGCCACAACCCTGACAGCACAGCTCATTAGCACATTAGGCCGCACCCCCATGTTACCAGAAGTGTGGTCATCCAGCCACACCCACCTTTTGCTTCTTATTCTGTTTACCTTGTTTGTTGTCGAAACCCAGGGCCTTTTTTTGTAGCAGGAACTCCTTTGCATGTTAGGCCACACACCCCTAATGCAACCAATCCTAATGAGTTTCTGTTGTTGGGTGTGGCCTATTATGCTAATGAGTTCCTGCTGGGCGTGGCCAACTCGGGAGCCAGCCGGAACTCTGTTCCTGTGCGTTCCTGCCCCAAAATAGCCCTGGTTGTGAGAATTGCTACCATAGAGTTGCGTGAGGTCCTTTGCGTGGCTTGTTCTGTATAAATGCTGGATTGTTACTGGAGTATATATGGCTTTGGGGCTTTCAGATGAAGCCTAAAATAAATGAGACTGCAGGGGAGAGGGGCTCCTGTCCACATGGAGAGCAGACACACATGATGTTCTGATGCTGCAGCTTTTGCTGTCCAAGACGGACACGGCTGAACTGGGCTGTGTTTCAGTGGCAGAACAGAAGTTCCTAAATTCAATCCCAGAATCTCCGGTTGAAAGAATAAGGCAGTTGGTGTTGCATAGTGCATATCTAAACATGGCAGAGTTACATCCGTGTGCCGAATAAATTCACATGGAGCCTTTCTTTATCTTAGTAAACTAATATGAATCCTTTAATATAAGGAACTCCAGTCAGGATAGGCTAGAGATAGCATTCTAAGCTGAGCTGGAGAGATGCGGGAGATGGAAAGATGGAGAAGAGAGTGTGAAGGTGTCAGCCGGAAGGAAGGAAGGAAGGAGTCCCTGAGAGTACCAATCTACACATCAAAGAGACAGCACCAGAGCAAGTGGAAAGGAAGGATACACAGGGCCCTGACCTATTTATGTGCTCTTCCGCATTCTAATGTTCATCACTTGTGTGTCCCTTTGGCTTCAGGGGTTTTTTTCTCTGCCAGGTGTGTTTCGCTGCCTCTAGTGGTTGATTTTACATTACATCAATATGTGTCCGGCATATCTCCTTGCTCTTTAAATCTGCAGGATAATATACCAGATCTACAGCAGTGCAATAGCCAATCAACCACTAGAGGCAGCAAAGCATGTGCAGGAAACACACCCCCCCCCAAGCGAAAGGGCCACATAAGTAATGAAAATGAGAAGGTGGAAGCGTCCTGTTTCTCTGGCTCTATAGCCCCATCTGAAATCTGAGTCTAAGAGACATCACATAGCCCTTCCAGCACCAAGTGATATGCAAGACCTCTACTTGAGACCCTGCCAGTCAAAAGAGCCAATGTCATTGATGAACTGACAGGTTGATCCACATGTCCCATTTCGAATTTTAGGCAATGGAGGCTTCCTGTCTGACTGTCTTCATGCACTGCAAAAAGAAACAACTTCTTGTACATGTCAAGCTAGGCTTGTGCACTTGTTTCCAAATCTAGAAAGCAGTGTATATGCGGAGAAGCGTTTCAGGCAACGCGTAAGTGATACCTTCTTGTTGCATCATTATCCCTTCTGTTCTGAAGCTTATGTTAGCCAATTTGTCTAGTTACTCTGTTAAAATTCTGTGTTGTATGTTATTTAGATGTTGAAATTCTTTTGTTTGCACTTACACTTAAATAAAAAATTTTAAAAGGGGGGGGGACCTTGACGTTTGAAAGGGAACAGGCCAGTCAACCTGGCAGCGACAAATGAATTCTCTGAGCGAGGAGGATCTTTTTTCCACATGCACAGCTCTGTATGTGTAAGGAGAGATGGATTATGTTGAAACTGTTTACCATCTGTACTGAGAAGGGAGAGCGCTGTAATAATGGAAACTATCATTAGACACCACAGATGAAGCTTTCTTATGCTCTCGCATCCATTGCCAGAAAACTGGTTTTACTACTGAGTGGGCAGTCTGACAATTTCCCTTATATTTGTCCAAGTGAAGGGGCTGTTTTTTGTTTTTTTTAATGGAAACGAAACATTTCAAGGAAGGGTCCCGAGGGGCCCCAGCCCCTTGTGCTACAGCGCTGGCATGGAGCAATTATTTTGATGTATCTTCAGCAAAAAATATCATAGAAGATGTTGCTGTGATCTTCGTTACGAATGCTGCAGTCCTGCAAGGGAGATCAGCACATGCAACGGATGCTGCATTGTGCAGCCAGTCTCTGTCGAACTTTTAATGGCTCCATCACACAGGCTCGCCAATCTCCAGGTGGGTCGTGGATGGAGACCTCCTAAAATTACGGTTGACCGCCAGGCTACAGAGATCAGTTCCCCTGGAGAAAATGTCTGCTTTGGAGGGTGGACTCTATGGCATTATACACCTCAATTGAGGTCCCTTCCCAGGCTCTGCCTCACAATCTCCCGGAGTTTCCAAACTTGGGAGCTGGCAAACCTAAGATCTGAAGGGAGGGATACATGTCCTGCAGCCAGAACCACTGGTCGGATCAGGGCCATTTCCTAAGAAGCAAGTCGCCACACATTTCAGTGGAAGTTGCTTCCATGGAAGGAGGCTTAGGATCATGGCCAGGAAAAATTATGGTTTGGAATGTTCTGTGCGTTGAAAAGCAGCGAAGTGAATAACAAGCTTTCAAGGCACAAGCGAAACAGGCCTGCCCCCCCTTTGGGAAGGTTTTTCCATCTATGGTTGTGTGTCTTGGCAAGTCAAACCTCCTATTCATCTCTCCAGCCACTGGCTCGGGTCCTGCTCAGGGAAATTCCAGAGGGAGGAGAGAAAAGCATTCTCGAGCCAGCTGTAAGAAGAGGCCATCCATTTCTAAGTGGAATGCAGGCTGCAGCAGGGGAGGCTTCTTTCTCATGGTCTTTTGGCTCAGAATAGCAAGTCCCAAAGGCAGCTTCCATCTTGACCCCCCCCTCACATTATTATGACAGGACTGGGCACTTACACAAAAAAACCCTCCACAAAAGCAGGAAACATAGGCTTCTGGGCAGTTTCTCCCACATTGCATTAGGACGTAGTGGTGCTCCCTCTGTTGGCCTTAGCCAGAAGAAACAATCTCAGCCCAAACTTCACGTGGTTTGAAGGTTCTAAATAATGGGGCCAACATGAAAACTACAATATAGATGAAACCTTGGAAAGCTAATGTGTACAAACATACACCGGCAACTGCAAGCTTTGGGCCACACCCACTGTCTTCACCATTGTATGGGAAGCAGAAAATCCACAAGGGAATAGGGTTGCCAGGACCTCCCCCCAGTGGAGGCAAGGTCCCCCACCACCCAGCCCCACTGTTGATCAGCTGGCTGGCCAGGCGGAACTTACCAGGAAAAAGAGGAGGCCCACTCGACGTTGCAGCGACGTGTCTACATCACTTCCTATGTGACCCAGAAGTGACATCATCGCATCAGTGATGTTGAGGTGATGGTCTGTTATTTGGGCAAAATCTCTACGGTAGAAGCCAGATTTACCACAGTTTTTGTCCAAATACCAGAGCGTCACCTCAACAGTGCTACACGACGATGTCCCTTCCAGGTCACATTAGAAGTGATGTAGACATGCCACTGTAATATTGACTGGGCCTCCCTCCCACTCCCATCCCCTGCCGGTTGCCAGGAGGGACCTGGCAACCAGGATGTCCCTGGAGATCTGGGGAGTGGAACCTGGGCAGGGTGGAGTTTGGGGAGGGAAGGGACCTGAGCAGGGTATAACATCATAGTCCACCCTCCAAAGCAGGAGGGACCTGACAACCCTACCAGTAAAGCATTTTCTTACTAGGAAGCATCTATAATGGGAAAACTCCCTCTAGCTGCCATGCTTCCACTTAGGGATGCCAGCCTCCAGATGGGGTTTGGCCATCTCCTGGAATCACAACTGATGCCCAGATTCTAGAAAGTTCCTCCGGGGGGGGGGGAGAAATGGCTGCTTTGGAGGGTGGACTACGATATTATACCCCTCCCCAGATCTCCAGCAACACCCCAACCAGCTTTAAGGTATGCCACAGAGGAGGAGGAGCCATGAGTGAAGAAAGATCAGTGGTGTGTGTTTAAAAGGTAGGTTTTGTGAAAGGCTCCAAGAAATACAATTTTAAAAAACGGTGCAGTTCCACAGGATTCTGCGTCTGCACATAAGTGAGGATGAACCGAACATAAACAAGCAGCTGCGTTGATGGGGCCTACAACCCTCGAAGGTCAGCAATGCCTGGCTTCTCCTGCTCTTTCCTACTCTCTTCACGCCACACTCCCAGTTTTCTGGCATTAAGTCTTTAAAAATTAGTTTTTTGAAATTAAAGACAAACAACTCTCCGCGAAGTTAATGTTTGTTTGGGCCCCCAACCAACAGCCTTTGATGGCTTTCTAATCAGAACCATGTGTCTGAAGTAGGCTTTTATAAAGATCACTTCTATCCACTGGCCAACAAAGAAATTACCTCAGTTAGGGAGACAGGCCAAATGTCACCCGCCTGACCGTTCATCTCTGAGAGGCCGCGCACACACTCCACCTTCTTTTCATTGTGAGAAAACTGGGGAACTCAAATTATCTGAACCAGAGCAGTACCGAATCTTGCTTCTCTAAAACTACCCAGTGCTTTTTCAGGAAAACTGAAATTCTGAGTGATCCTCAGGTCCTACCTGGAGATTGAACAACCAATACAAACTGTACAAACAACCATGATATAATGACTAAGATATTAGTCTATGATTTTTTTTTTTGTAGTTACTATTAAGAGTTTTAACATTAATAGATTTCCACAATACATATAAGTCCTCAATAATGAACAAAGTGCTTAGGTCAAATAACTGCCCATATAGTTATCTTGTTCGTTATTGAGGACTTCTCTGTATTGTGAAAATCTATTAATGTTAAAAACCTTAATAGTAAATACAATTTTCCCCCACAGAATAATATCTTAGTCATTATATCACGGTTGTTTGTATAGTTTGTATTGGTTGTTCAACTTCTCCGGTGATCCCTCTTAATTTGTAACTCTTACCTGGAGGTTGGCAACTGTCGTCTGTATTTGCATAGCGTCATGCTAGATTGCTGTCACATTTTAACCACGCTTTTCCCAAGGAATTGAGAAGAACAACAATGCATTGTTCTCCTGTTCCCATTTTATTCTCACAACGTTATAAGGTAGGTTATGATGACAGGGAGTGACTGGCCTGAGGTCACCCAGCAGGGCTGCCAAACTCCAGAACGGGGATTTGAACCGGAGCCTCCCCAATCTTAGTCCCACGTTTGAATCAAAACACTGCACTTCCACGGTTTCTGCACAGTCCTGCATTTAGGGTGTGTCAGCCCATGAAATGTTACTGCCTGAGGAAGAAAACCAAAACAAATACTCCTTCCTTCAGTTAAAAAAAAATATCAGATTGAATAATTAGGATTGCCAACCTCCAGGAGGTACCTGGAGATCTCCTGCTATGACAATCGATCTCCAGATGACCAAGATCAGTTCCCTTGGAGGAAATGGCTGCTTTGTAGGGTGGACTCTATGGCACTGTACCCCACTGAAGCCCCTCCCCAAACCCCGCCCTCTTCTGGCTCCACCCCAAAATATCCAGGGATTTCCCAAACTGGAACAGGTAACCCTAGTGGTACCCTCCCCTCCATTCCTTTATAGTCAGTGTGGTGTAGTGGTTAGAGTGTTGGACTAGGATCTGGGAGACTCAGGTTCGAATCCTCACTCTGCTATGGAAGCTCACTGGGTGAACTTGGGCCAGTAACATACTCTCAGCCTAACCCTACTACATAGGGTGGGGTGTTTTTTTTTTGTGAGGATAAAATGAAGGAGAGGAGACGGATGTAAACTGCTTTGGATCCCCATACAGAAGAAAGGCAGCATTTGTGTGTGTGTTTTAGTTTGGCTTGTTTTTTAAATCTTAAAGCAGCTGTAGGGGACTCTGAATAAGGTTGGGGTAGTGGAACTAGGGGAGAAAGATGAGTAACCCTTTCCCTTTCATTGTTTTCCAGGTCTAAACCCCCATCCTCGCTAAGGAGCTATTTAAATAGGTATCTTACCATATATCTCTGTGTTGAATTTTCTAACACATTCCTCTCCGACTGTTGCTTCCCTAATCCGTTCTGAGGTCTCTTGTACCTGCTTTTTAAACTTTAAAAAGCCATAGGGGATCTGATCGTGGATCCATGACCTCAGAGAGCCACCAGCTTTCTCATGGAACCAGACAGACAACACACGTATGAACACACATGAAGCTGCCTTATACTGAACTAGACCCTTGGTCCGTCAAAGTCGGTATTGTCTACTCAGATGGGCAGCAGCCCTCCAAGGTCTCAGGCAGAGGTCTTTCCCGTCACCTCCTGCCTGGTCCTTCAACTGGAGATGTCAGGGGTTGAACCCAGGACCTTCTGTATGCCAGGCAGATGCTCTACCACTGAGCCACAGCCCCTCCCCTATTGTCCAACAGCACTGGTCAGCTTCATAGGCACCTATCAGCCTTGTAGACCATTTTATACATCTGATGAAGAGAACCCATACAAATTTAAGCCGCAATGAATTAGCCTTAAAAGTGATGCAGAACGCTGTGATTTAGGCAGATGCTCTTGTGCAAAAAAAAAAAAGAAAGTACGGTTCACTTTCTGCAAGGAGGGCAGTAATACTTTACATGTAACATGTACAGAAACAAGATGCAGGGCCAGTTCCAGGCAATGCTCCCTCTAAGCTGTGGAGTCTTGTGAGCAAAGACTCTACTTTGTGAGCTACTGGCATTAAAGTTGTGAGCGAGCGATTTAGCAACTGCTTCGTAAATTAGTCTGGAGCCCTCCTTCCTGAGTGAAGACAAAAATGTGTGAGCCGGAGGCTAAAAAACTGTGAGCTAGCTCACACGAACTCAGCTTAGAGGGAACACTGGTCCCAGGTTTTTGGGGTCCCAGCAAAGTGCCTGGGGGGGGTCCCCTCTCCTCCTCTGACCCCCACCGGAACCACCACTGATGCCTTCCCTCCAGCCCACTCACATCCCACCTGCCTGTTTGGCCATCTTACTGACCGCATGTCCTTCTCCTGGTGGTGCCGGGTGGCGTGTGGAATACCACCGCTGTGCCTACCAGAAGTGCCAGCATTGTAAACCACTGGCATGTCCCTCCTTGGCAGCATGTGTTTGGGGGGCTCTGCGGCCGTGCCCTGCCAGAAACCCTGGACCCCTGGCAGCTGCCCCACCTTAGCAGATGCTGCCGGCAGCCCTGCCAGGATATCCGATTCTAAGCTCTCGTAGAAAAGGCTGCGCCGCTTCTGTGTTCACAGGGGAACCTGGCAAACCATTCTTGCTGAATAAATATTAAAAGCAAGATGAGGACTAGGGGGAAAGGATGCATCGTTGCTCACCTCCCCATTATTGTATGGATGCATTCAGATACAGAAGAGAGAGAGAAAAAAGAAATCCATAGATAATATCTAAAACTTTAATAACTGGAAGTCCGGCTCCCTCATCCCAGATGTGTACGTGGTACAAGAAATTTCACACAGGGAATGTAGCAGCTCTCATTAGCCAACAGCAGTGATAAAGGCACCGTCCCGGTAGTTGTGGAACAGTGCCTCGCATGCTGACCGCACCTTTTAAAGATCTGCAAGAGAGAGAGATTTTCTTCGCAACAGAAAACTCCGCTTCCTATGGATTGCTGCTGTTACCTCCTTCATCCACATCTCTTTTGATTGTCTGTAGCAGATAGTCCAAATGTCCGCTCATCTTTCCAACCTCTCGCACGCCTTCTCCTTTGCAAGAACAAAGTCAGGTTGCACCTGGCGGTTTCCTTCCAGGTTCCATCTTTGTTGGTCTAGCTTTCATTTATTTCCCCAAAGTTCTCAAGGTTTGCACGACACCGACGACGAGACCCTCCAGGGAGTTATGTGCACTTGGCACAAGAAGCAGAGGAAGCTGCAGCAGTGTTAGATGAGGACTTCCATCATGTCCGGGTCTGGGAATTCCGGCTTGTGGAGCAGACTGCTCAGCCTTCCTTTGCTCTCGGGTAGCTTCCCGTGGCTGGGAGAGTGCTCTGTGGGGGAAAGCACAGAGAAAAGACCCATGCACAGATCTGAGATGGCAGCAAAATCTCCCTGACTGAAATACAAGCAGAACAGCTCTTGGGCACCCCGACACTATGAAACAGCATAAGGTATAACACACGGGTCCCCCAAGTAAGGTTGCCAGTTTGGTGTAGTGGTTAAGTGCATGGATTATAACGTGGGAGAACCAGGTTTGATTCCCCACTCCTCCACTTGCACCTGCTGGATGACCTTGGGCAAGCCGTAGTTCTGGCACAGCTGTTCTTGAAAGAGCAGTTTCTCTCAGAGCTCTCTCAGCCCCACCTACCTCACAGGGTGTCTGTTGTGGGGAGGGGAAAGAAAAGGAGATTGTAAGCCACTCTGAGACTCCGAGTGAAGGGCGGGGTATAAATCCAATCACTACTTCTTCTTCTTCCTTTGATTAGCTGGCAGGGGGATAGGGGACGCTCTAGGAGCCGGGCATTGCCCCTGATGTGCTGACGTCACCAGAAGTGACACCATACACGCCCCTACATCATTTCCGGGTGACATAGGCACGTCAGGGGAGACATGCTGGTTTTGGGGCAAAACTAGATGGTAAAATCGACTTAAAACCATAGAGCTTTGCCCAAAAACCTGAGCATCACCTCCCCCTCACCACCGAATTGCCTACGTGACTTCTGGGTGACACAGGCATGTCGCTCCACATGCTCTTCGGAGGGGGGATTTCCTCCTGCCGGCCAGCTGGCCAGCAGTGGGGAGGAGCACGCAAAAGCGGGGGATCCCCTGCTGACAACTGGGGACTGGCAACCCTAGTCTCCAGCCTATTCGAGTCTATGGGCACTTTTGGAATTCTGGCACAGGGTGGTGGGCACAACAACGAAATGGCTGCCACTGGAGGCGGAGCCCAAGTGGCCCAAGTTCAGAGGAGAAGAGGGGTAATTAAAATACACAGAGAAAGAGAGATGAGAGAGAAGAAAAGAAACACCAAGGAGGCAGCTGACCGGACCTTCAGTAGCCAATCAGAAGCCCTGCTGGGTAAGAGCCCCACCTGGCTCCACCCACTTTCTAAAAATACTTGGCGGGTGCCAAAAGAAGATGTCAGCGGGCACCATGGTTCTTGTGGGCCCCACACTTGTGGGACCCCTGGTATAACGGATCACTACCTATTGCATTTTTATTTTGCCTTCCTCTGAAAAGCTCAGAGCAATGTACATGGGTCTCCAGTTTACCTTCACGATAATCCTGTTATGTAGGTTAGTTAAAGTGAAAGAGATCAGCTCATGGCAGAGTGGAGATTTGAACCTGGGTCTTGCAGGTCTTAGTCTAATACTCTTATCCACCACACTGCGCTGACACCCAGTAACTTGAACTGCTAACACCAGCCTACAAAAGCAGAGAGAGTAAGAGAGAGTGAGTTCTTTTCCCTAGCTCCTGAGTGCCAAAAATCTAGCTCAGTTGACCCCTGCACTGTCCCACAATTTGACTCTTGCAAGGACAGCACACACACACACAGACTTCGAAGACCATCTTCACTTTAAGACTTGAAAACCGTGCCAACCTTGAATGCTACAGAACTTCAAAATCCACAGACCAATATACATAAGAACACAAGAAGAGCCCTGCTGGATCAGACCAGTGGTCCATCTAGTCCAGCATCCTGTCTCACACAGTGGCCAACCAGTTCCTCTGGAGGGCCAACAACAGGGCACAGAGGCCGAGGCCTTCCCCCGATGTTGTCTCCTGGCTCTGGGATTCAGAGGATTAGTGCCTCTGAATGTGGAGGTTCCCCTCAGTCACCATGGCTAGTAGCCATTGACAGACTTGTCCTCCATCCCTATCATGTTCTGCTCTTTAATTATGTGAGATCTCTATTTAAACTTTATCTGAGGCCACAGCAGTAGACATTACCGGGCAGGCAGCGCTTCCACCAAACACAGCAAAACCAACAAACTTGAACTAGGATTATGACCATTGTCAGAAATAATATCAATGTTTTCAAAGGCTTTCACGGCCGGAGTTCAATTGTTGTCGTTGATTTTCCAGGCTGTATGGCCGTGGTCTTGGCATTGTAGGACCTGACGTTTCGCCAGCAGCTGTGACTGGCATCCTCGGAGGTATAACACAGAAAGGTGGAGTACTCTCTGTG
>NW_015165844.1:183972-186780 GCF_001447785.1 Gekko japonicus | reverse complement strand
ATATGTCAGAGTGATAGAGGTAGCAAGCAGTTACTATAGATCAGTTTGATCTGTTTGTCAGACCTAGCTGTCATGCTTGTAATCATGTAATTACAGCCAGGAGTTTTCTAGCAGGTGTTGCTCTTTCAGGTCTTGTTAGAGTTAGTGATTACATCACCTTGTTAGAGATTGGCTGGGGTTTAGCATAATAGCTATCATCTTAGTAAGCTGGGGGGGGACTCAGTTCTCATAGACTAAGGCACGACATGCTGTTCAATAGCCTGTAAATATCTCTGTATATATTCACCTTTATAACTATATAAACTCTTTGTGCACCTTCATAACTGGTCATTCTCCCGCTTCTTATTTACAACACCCAATACTAATAAATATCAATGTTATTATTTCTGTGATGTTACATACTTTTTTCCTTCCCTGTGTTTCCCGGATTCCTTCTTTGTTAACGAGGAAAAGGGGGGAAATGGGACAAACATTCCATTCTTTAAAAGTTTAAAGATTAGAAAATTAAGTAGATTTTCAGTAAGACCGAGACGGATAGCTGTGTTAGTCTTCAGTAGCAGCAGAAAAGAGCATAACACAATCCGCATAGGATTGTGCTATGACGGGAACTGCCCTGTAAATCTAGGAAAGAACAAGACTCCAGTAGCACCTTAACAACTAACAAAATTTGCGGCAGTAGAAAACAGCAAGAGTCTAGTGGCGCCTTAAGGACTACAAAAAATCTACGAGCTTTCATGAGCTTGAAGAAGTGAACAGTGACTCACAAAAGCTCATATCCTGCCACACATTTTGTTCGTCTCTGAAGGTACTACTGGAGTCTTGTTCTTTCCTAGATTTACAATGCAGTTCCCTTCACAGCACAATCCTATGCAGATCCACTCCCGTTCAATGGATAATCGGAGTTCACCGTGAAAGCTACCCAAGCCTAAGCCCTCTGAAATTTAAACTGTAAAATAAGTTTCTGAATTTCATGCCTTGTTTACCCTTGCTGGCACCACTGCGCAGTACATTTCATTAACCTCAAGTCAGCACATTTCCGCTAATTTAACCGCAAGAATTGTAATACCATGCCAAAATGACGCTGAATAATAAATATTGTAATAAAACGTATTGTCTTTCTTTAAGGTAATCACAACACACAGTACTTTTTATGATCATATTCATTATTTAGCATCATTTTGGCATGATATTACAATTCTTGTGACGACCCTATCACATCGTGATTCGTGAACGCCCCCCCCCCCTCTTGTGGGCATTTCCGCGAATTTGCCACATTTATTCCAGCTGTAAAATAAAATTCTGGATTTTGCACACAACTGGCATCGGAAGGCCAGTCAGCTCCACGTGGCTGGAACCACTCACCCAATCTCTCGACGACCCCCTTGGCTGCCGTGTGCCTCAGAGCTGGGCTGCCAGCAGGAGTGCTCCCAAACTTCCCCCGGCCTGGGAAAGAAGCTGAGCTTGGCCAGAATAGCTCAGACCCCTTTTCCGTCTGAGTGCTGCTGTCTTTGCTCCCTGTTTTAGCATGGCACACCGTCACTGGCCATGGGGACGTTGCCGATGACAATGGTGGTGGAGGAAGTGGCAGCGAAGGTATGGATGAATGGTCCTGGGGCTCCTTCCCTAAGAGCAGTCCTGGAAGAAAAAAAAATCCCATGGGGGCACAACCCTATTAGATTGGCATCGTTTCACTACGTCCACTCTGCATTCATTTAAAGGTCAGTGAAGAGTTAAACTATATCTGAAAGGAAATACGCTGCTGAGGTTTTTTGTTTTTAAAGAGGATTTTCCTTCCAAGCAATTCTCATTTAAAAAAAAACCCCACCAGGAATACAATGGGGAGGAAAAGAAATCACTTTAGGCCTAATAGAACATACAAGAAATGATTAGGGTTTTTTAAAGAAGCAGGCCCACACATCTATCCTGTATTTCAGTTTTGGCAGGGAAGACTTTGACATATATTGGCCAAGTCTGTGATCCCACGGAATGTTCACGAACATTCCAGCTGCTCAGGGACTCAAGGAGGCGGAATGGCTGAGATCTGCTACTGTGAGGGAAGGGATAAGCCGCAGTGGGGTAACCGGGAGATGAATTTCACATTGTGATTTGCCCCCACTAGACATTTCCTTGGCTGCAGCCTCGTCAACTGCTTCCTGCAGGGAAAACCAGTGATTTAAAATTGTGAGTAGGGCTAGCAAATGACATGAGTGCGGCCATGGCTCAGTGGCAGAGCATCTGCTTGGCATGCAGAATGTCCTGGGTTCAATCCCCACCACGTCCACTTAAGGATCAGGTAGTAGGTGATGTGAAAGACCCCTACCTGAGACCCTGGAGAGCCACTGCCAGTCTGAGTAGACAATACTGATTTTGAATAGACCAAGGGTCTGATTCAGTATAAGGCAGTTTCACATGCTCACATGCTTTTAAAAAAAGAACTGTACACAAGCTAAAATATATGAATGAGTCCCATCTCTTTTTCTGTGTGCTGTTTACAAGCCCAGTTTCCTAGTTTGGGTACCATGTTCTTTGCTGATGACTGGCTGACACCGAAGCTCACCTATGCTCCCCTTCCAAGTCCTGTCTTCTTTCTTCTCCTCAGCCATCTGGTTGCTAGTGAGGGAGGTCTGGCGGGAATGAGTTCCTGCTGCTGCAGCGATCGATGGGACGGACCGGGCAGGGCGCAAGCTGGCCGCATCGCTTTTGCCAGGGTCCTTTCTGGATCGCTGCTGGAGGACCTTGATCATGGCGTCTTTCTCTATGATCTTTGCGTGCAGATTCTTTATTCTATTAAAATACATATGCGTAAAC
>NW_015165844.1:167348-183912 GCF_001447785.1 Gekko japonicus | reverse complement strand
GTGCCAAGGACTGGCTGATGCCAACAAGGATTAGCACTGATAGGCAAGAAAGATACCCCCAACCCCCCCTTCAAATAACTTTCAGCCTGCTATTAAGGTCAAAATGCTTTATGGTCCCCAAGGTGGGAGACAGACAGGTCACAGGGCTCATCCACACGAGCTACAGACTACCACTAAGGTAAGGGTCCCCAAACGTTTGGAGCCTGAAGGCACCTTTTGAATTCTGACAGTGTGGTGGATACAGCCACAAAATGGCTGCCACAAAATGGCTGCCATGGGAGGTGGAGCCAGCCACAAAGAGAAGAAGAAAAAGAAGAGAAGAGATTGGATTTATACCCCCTCCCTTCACTCGGAGTCTCAGAGCAGCTTACAAACTCCTTTCCCTTGCCCTCCCCACAACAGACACCCTGTGAGGTAGGTGGGGCTGAGAGAGCTCTGAAAGAACTGCTCTTGAGAGGACAGCTCTGAGAGAACTGTGACTGGCCCAAGGTCACCCAACTGGCTGCATGAGGAGGAATGGGGAATCAAGCCCGGTTCTCCCAGATTAGAGTCCGTGCTCTTAACTACTACACCAAAATGGCTTACCTTCAGTCACACAGTGTGTGGTGGCAGCTGCTTCCAGAGCAACATTTTTTTAAAAATCTGCAGACCCAATCAGGTCTCCAGTGGTCAATCAGAAACCTTACTGAGCAAGAACCCCACTTGGCTGCTCCACTTTCTAAAAAGCACTTAGTGGGCACCAGGAATGG
The DNA here is from genome assembly GCF_001447785.1 of Gekko japonicus. Taxonomy (NCBI): domain Eukaryota; kingdom Metazoa; phylum Chordata; class Lepidosauria; order Squamata; family Gekkonidae; genus Gekko; species Gekko japonicus. Next base: position 183,163 of record NW_015165844.1, on the reverse strand, counting down.
CGTCAGCAGGCACTGTGGTGCCCATGAGCAATGCTCCCTCTAAGCTGTGGAGTCAAATTCTACTTTGTGAGCTACCGGCATTAAAGTTGTGAGTGAGCGATTTGGCTGCTGCATAGATTAGTTTGCTCTGGAGCCATCCCTTCCTGAGCAAAGACAAAAATGTGTGAGCCGGAGGCTGAAAAACTGTGAGCTCGCTCACCCTGCCCAGGAGCACCATGCTGGGGGGACCCCTGCACTCAGGCATACACAGAGCGCTAAACCTTTCTGGTACATCTATCCCTTGATTATGGGTACCTTAGAAAGCATATCATTTCCAAGCCCATAAAGACCCAGCTTCTTCAGCCCTCCAAGCCCTCAGTTAAGTAAGTAAAACTGCCCTCTTCTCATTAGCTTTCAGAGCTGAGAAGCAAAACGCCTGACCCTCGAACTGTCCCTTCCCTCAAAACTTTGGGAAATGTGTGTGGCCAAGTCATCTCAACGGGGAGCACGCTGGCATGCCAAGCACTATGAACCCACACAGAAATCCCCACCGAAGGCATTCAGCAGCTGTTCCTTACGTGTATTCCATGTCCTGGCACCTCCGGTTGGCCTGCAAAATCTCCTCCTCGTCCTGCCACATGCGGACCTCCAGAGAGCTCTCGCTATAGCTGCCATTCCGTGAGTGATTAGCGGCTGAAGGGTCCCTAGCAATGGAAGGGAAAGAGGGAAAGAAAGAAAGGTGTTTTTCAATTAGTCAAGGATAACCCAAAGGACTTCGCAGCAAGGTTCTTGAGTTCTGAGCCTGGAGAACAGTCCTCCGCACAAAGTGATTTGTGAAACTTGGAGGAAATCTAGACGTAGCCTCTGACCCAGCATAAGGAACTGCTCTTGGAAAAGACAATGAAGGAGCAAACCCACCTGACGTGAATCTGAAGGTGGAAGCACGCTTTTGGTAAGAAACATGGGAGTCAACATAGTAGCCCTGTGTTAAGTTCCTTTCTCTGTAACTTCCAAACCGACGTGTGCCTTGTGTCCTTAACATCTTTATGCTACATTCCTTCCCACAAACACACACAACTTGATATAACTGGCTAATGTTGGCAAGGGAGCACAGATTTATTTATCTATTTTAAAACATTTGTTAGCTGCCTTTCTCCCTTGTGGAACTCGAGGCAGCTTACAATATAAATAAAACATTATGAAAAACACAACAAAAACCAATATTTATAAGACCTATAAAAATCACAGATTAAAAACTCCAATCATGACTGCCAACAGTGAAAGCTAAATCAATCAAAATGGGGTCCTAAATAAAACTGGCTTCAACTGCCTCCTGGAGATCAACAAGGAGGTGGCCAGGCACACCTCCTTGAAGAGCAGAAGAAAAGAGACTGGATTTCTATTCCACCTTTCACTACCTGAAGGAGTCTCAGAGCGGCTTACAATCTCCTTTCCCATCCCCTCCCCACAACAGACACCCTGTGAGGTAGGTGGGGCTGAGAGAGCTCTTTTGAGAACTGCTCCTGAGAGAACAGCTCTGAGAGAACTTGTGACTGACCCAAGGTCACGCCAGCAGCTGCATGTGGAGGAGTGGGGAATCAAACCTGGCTCTCCCAGATTAGAGTCTGCGTTCTTAACCACTACACCAAACTGGCTTGAGGAGGGTGTTCCATAATAGCAGGGCTGCCACATAAAAGGTCCTCTCTCGTGTACCCACAAAATGAGCGTCTTTAATGGGTGGGACAGTCAGAAGGGTATCTCCTGAATTCTGAAATCTTGCGCAGGAACATATGGGGGATAATGACATTGGGACACAGAGTAAGTCTACACAGGCAGTGGAAAGGTACCACTTCAGAATGCTTGATGCTCCCCAGACCCAATTTTTTAGAAACTAGCAAAGCAGAGACAACGGTTCTAGTTCCTACTTCTCTGTGGCTGTCGTGGCCATGGCATTCATGGCAAAGTGCCGGATGGTGCTCTCTTCCAAGTACTTCTGCTCCCACTTGGTCATGTCAGCTTCCAGAGCCAAGATCTTCTCCTCCTTCTCCCGCACCAGTTCCATTAAGGCGGGCACGTTGTACTCTGGCAGGGTGGATGCCTGGTAATTGCCTTGCTTCTGGAGAAATGCAAAGGGAAGACACAATTAACGGAAGACCATCCAGAACCAACTTACTCACCCGGAGAGTTCATGCATTCTTCAGAAACAGGCGTGATCCAAGGAGGTAAGAGATGAGTGCCGATCGGAGCTTTTCAGATTTGCACATGAGAACTGCCAAATCCATGAAGACCATGGAGAACGGCTTTTGTCACACACACTTTGTGGGAAGGGGCCATGGCTCAGTGGTAGAGCATCTGCTTAGAATACATAAAGCTCCATGTTCAGTCCCCAGCATCTCCAGTTGAAAGGAGCAGGTAATTAGAAGAAGAAGAAGAGATTGGATTTATACCCCGCCCTTCACTCGGAGTCTCAGAGCAGCTTACAAACTCCCTTTCCCTTCCCCTCCCCACAACAGACACCCTGTAAGAAGGTGGGGCTGAGAGAGCTCTTTCCAGAACTGCCCTTTCAAGAACAGCTCTGACAGAACTATGGCTTGCCCAAGGTCATCCAGCAGCTGCAAGTGGAGGAGTGGGGAATCAAACCTGGTTCTCCCAGATTAGAGTCCGCGCACCTAACCACTACAGCAAACTGGCTCACATTAGTGATGTGAAAGACCTCTGCCTGAGACCCTGGGCCTGGAGAGCCACTCCCAGCCTGTGTAGACAATACTGGCCTTGATGGACCAACAGTCCTCCATACAAAGGAGGCAGATACATAAGGCAGATTCATGTGCATGTGATTGATCGTTTGGTTCTCGTTATAGCAAGGGAATGAGAAAAAAATATTAAAGATGAACATTTTTTTTGGTGATGTGTGTCAGTTTGTTCATTAAACTCAATTCCCGCAGCATCTCAAAATGGTGCTCATACTCAGGGCTTCTTTTTTGTGTGTGTGAAAAAAAGATGGCGGAACTCTCTAGAGGGAAATTAAGTTTTCAGTCTGTATACTGAAACCTCATGAACTTTTAAGCATTTTAAAAAGAATCTTGTTTTTTAATTTTTTTATGTTTCTATTGTTACAAACACTAACAACTCTACAAACACTACAACACTAAACTAAAATATAAGCTACATAAGGATCATTCAAAATGATTGGTCATTAGCTTAAACAAAGTTCCCTCTATAGTAAAGTTAATGGAATGGAGTTATTTCTTATCGCTTCCTTACAAACTGGTGTTTATATGATTAAATCAGTTTAATCAATTTAACTTTCAATCTTATAAGATTATATTATTTCGGTTTCTTTTCTCTGAGCTTCTTTTAATCAAAGTTCCATTGGACCTTCAGGTGTTTTGGGGCCACCGCCCCTTTATCTGATTCGGAGTCCTCTTCTGGATTACTGCCCGCCGTACTTCCCGAACTTTCCGACCCATATGTGTTGCCTTCTTCTTTCAATTCTTCTTCCTCTGTTGCTCTCTTGTCGTACGATGGTCTCTGTTGCTGTTCCAAAAACGCCTTCGCTTTAAAGACAGAGTCAATCTTTTCTTTTTTGTCTTTAGAGTTGAAGACAAGTCCCTCAGGTATTATCCATTTGTATGGTGTGGAGTTTTTCTGCAAAAAGCTAGTTAAGTTTTTATACAGTTTTCTCTTCTTATTTCAAATGGTATGTCTTTTAAGACTCTAATTTCTTTGTCTTTGATTTTTAGAGTTTGTGGCCTTGAGCACCACATCTCTTATAAATCTCGTTGAGAATCTCACCATTATTTCCCCAGGCAGTTTTTTTTCTTAATAAATTGTGGATATTTCCGATAGACCATATCCATATCACTTTGTAGTACATCCGCTGTTAAACCTGTCGTCGGGGCCAACGCTTCACTTAAGATTTCCTTTAGATTCTCACCTCTCTGTTCAGGAACACCTTGAAATCTCAGAGCATAAGTTGATTTTTCGATTTGGAGTCATAAAAGCTGGTCTTTGTCAGAGATCCTCTCTCCTTTGTTGAACTGCTTTTGACTTCGCTTCAACCGTTTTCACTGCTTTTGCCGTCTCCTCTGTTTTTATATTAGTCTCTTTCAACTGTTTTTGGAGAGCTTCAAAGTTATTGTTGAGGTTAGTCATCAGATCCAGCAGAGGGCACAGTGCTGTAGCCAGCCTATTGGGAAGGTCAATATTTGTTTCCGGTTTAGGAATCGGATGTGCTGATCTCACAGTTCCAGGAGAGTGCTTCGTTCTCGTCGCCATCTTTTCTGCCCAAGAAGTCATTGTTTACAGTTCAGAGAAAGTTTTTAAAAGTCACTGAAAGTTCATTCATAAAATCGCTTTAAATGGATCTGTGCTTTACTTGATTCAACCCGGAATTGCCGTTGCCTCTAGCCCCTTCTGTCGATTAAAGAGTTCGTTTAAAGTTGTGGGGGGGGCAGACTCCCTCCCCCCTGCGTCATTACAGATCAGGGCTTCGGAAAGACACTTAACCGCAACCAGTCAAAGAGAGATTTCACTCACGCTTCATTCCATGCTGGCTGCAGAGGTAGGAAAAACTTTGTAGTTTCGCTTGATCACTTGTTCGCTCGCCTGGTGTACGCCTCTTGAAGCCATAATGGTGCTGCGATGGCAGGACCTATCGGGGCAAAGGGGAGCCTCGATCCCTTGGCCGCAGCCTCGGGAGACGCACCCCTTGCACCCCTGGTTGGGAGTCCCCTACAAGGACTCTGGGAGGGTCCAGATCAACCGCCCCCCCCATCCGCCGCGTCACGGGATGCCCCCAACAGAGCTCCGAGGGAGCACGCCCACCATGCGAGTCGCCAAAACTGGAAGAGCAAAAAGAATCTTGTTGAGGAGGTTCCGGAATGTTGTTCTGGCGCGTTCCCCCAAGAAAAAAAAAAGCCCTGCTCATACTCAGTTCTGGGTAACATGATTTTAATCACAGATTACCTAAACATCCAGGGACAGCTTAATGAACCATTCACTACAGGTCTCTCTCTCTGAGAATCTGATGTGGCCAGCACAATGGGTCAGATCCAGCCAGCTTCTTCACTCGATCACATCTGATTCCCCTCCGTACTACAGCCTCCATCCCATGTGGCTTTTCTCCATGCCGGACCTATGATCCCCAGCGTAGCTTTTTTGCTAGTCCCTCCCACCTCCCCTTTTCACTATTGGAAAAGCTGGTTGGAACTGACCCAATGTGTCCATTTGCCAGAATGTACTGCAGAAGTCTTGGTTCAACATCAATTTATCCTTCTAAAAAGACAACCCTCCTCTGGAGGACTCGACAGCACATCTGTCAAGCCTGGATCATTTTCAGCATGCACAGATCAGTCTTTCCTGGAGCCAATTTCCCAAGGAAGGGAAGGGAGAACATAGGTATGTATAGCCTAGGAAGCAAGAGAAACAGGCAGCACACAGGGAAGTTATTTCCATCTTACAGAGAAATGCCTGCTGAAAAGCTGGCAGTACGTTAAGTAGAGTGGCATTTAAACAGACATCTCAGAATTCGCTTCCCCGGAGTGCGTGTGTGTGTTCATAAGTCCAAGACCAGGTGCATCATCTCTCAAGCACTCCATTCAGGGCTCTTTTTGTAGCAGGTACTCATTTGCATATTAAGCGACACACCCCTAATGTAGCCAATCCTCCAAGAGCTTACAGTAGCTCCTGTAAGAAGAGCTCTGTAAGCTTTTGGAGGATTGGCTACATTAGGGGGTGTGGCCTAATATGCAAAGGAGTTCCTGCTACAAAAAGAGCCCCACGGCAAAATAAGTCAGACTCCACCTTGTCCCTCCAGCTAGGCTTGCTTTGGCCAAAGGCCAACTGCACTACCAATGGAATGAGTCAGTCACCCATTGAAACCGAGCCTGCTCTCCACGCAGGAAAAATTATTGCTTTCATTGCCCCTGCCAGTGCAGAGGGACGTGCGCTGTCAACAGAGCTTCGGCCCCTGGGAGGTTTTTTTGCACTCTTTTTCCTGTCATTTCCCCCAATTTTTACCTTCCTTCCACATGTGACCTGCAGTGATTTCAGATTTGTTCTCGAGGATGTGGTCGACACAGGTGCCATGTCTACCTGTTTGCCCCCCCCCTTTCTTCTTTTCCTTATGCATGCACACCATAACCGGAAAGAACTAAATGGCCATAACACACTACATGGATCTAACAATCTATTGCTAGCAATGTTCCCTCTAAGCTGAGTTAGTGTGAGCCGGCTCACCGTTTTTTAGCCTCCGGCTCACACATTTTTGTCTTAGCTCAGGAAGGAGGGCTCCAGAGCAAACTAATTTATGCAATAGCCGAATCGCTCGCTCACAGGTTTAATGCCAGTAGCTCACAAAGTAGAATTTTTGCTCACAAGACTCCAAAGCTTAGAGGGAACATTGATTGCTAGTTAGCCATTTCCAATTTTAGCACAGCTGTTACAGTGACAGATTATTATAGTGCTATAGCGATTAAAAAAAAAACCTCTCAAAAAAGCTCTCCAGTGCTGCAGCAGGAAAACAAAGCTGGGGAAACAGCACTCATTAAGAGATGACAGAAGGAAAATGGAGCCAATGTGCCAATAACTGAAAAGGCTCATTTTCTCATAGAGAACAGAAAGCACAAGAAGACAAGCCCATCAGAAAGATGCATGAGAATGCCTGAATCATACTGGACAAGATGGTCCGCCAGATATGCACATCCCAAACCATTAAACAATTTAAAAGAACTGTGAACAGAACCTGAGCAGTAGGGAAGGGGCTGTGGCTGTGCTAGAGCATCTCCTCAGTGGCTTGGCAGGCAGAAGGTTCCAAGTTCAATCCCCGGCATCTCCAGTTAGACCAGGCAGTGGGTGATACGAAAGACCTCTGCCTCCAGGAGACCCGGGGCCTGTCTGAGTAGACAGTGCTGACCCTGATGGACCAGTGGTCTGGTTCAGTATAAGGGGCTCACCCAAGTTCATGGGTGTGAACTTGGAAACTCATCGTTTCAGCATTGCCATTATGCGCCCACAGTGATTCACCCTAGCCAACAGATGGGCAGCCACATTTTACAATATAAGAACATAAGAACATAAGAGACGCCAATGTTGAATCAGGCCAAAGGCCCATCCAGTCCAACACTCTGTGTCACACAGTGGCCAGAAATACCAGTGCCATCAGGAGGTCCAGCAGTGGGGCCAATTTAAGCTTTCTAGGTTGTCTTCAAAGCCAACCCCAAGTACACAATATGTGGCAGAAACTCAGCTTTGAGATTAGGGTAGCATGAATCACAACGGCCAGGTCACCCGAGTCCAGAAGGGAACCGGACGTCACTGAAATTGTGGCACTCTCAGCCGCAGCAGCCATGGGTCTCTGGACACTCACTCCGGATCAATACTCTCTAGTACATCCCCTCCCCCATAAATGCATGTGTCTAAGTTAAAAGATAGCTAGCAAACATTTAGAATAGCAAATGGCTATTTATAAATCTGCTGTGAAGTTAAAGCTCTCCTTAGGGCAAAGTTAGACCGATCAAGCTAACCGTTTCCCAAAAACGTGACGTCATTCAGCAGCGCTCGTCTGGGCACTTCTTTAACGCTAGCAGAAATTATAGATTTCTCAGCGTCAAATCCCCCAGGCATCGTCTCAGTTCCAGTCTGGCAGCTGAGAACAAGGTTGCTAGAAAATAATTCCTAGAAGAGCACCGTAATTGGATCAAACAAGGCGTTTTCTGAAGCCAAGTGATTGATTTTGGTGTATTTGTGTCAATTCTGCTTGCATAAGACCAGACTCGGAAGCCTGTCTTCTGGCTTTTTTTTTTAATATAGTCACGGCAGATTTATTTTATTTAAAACATTTACATAACAATACATTTCCTGTTCTCAAGACAGTTTGTATCAAATGCAGTAATGCTCTATAAATCTAATTGACAATAAAGCTCTTTAATGATCCAACAGAAATCTAACAGCCAAGAAATATTACTTTAAAACTGCCACCTCTTCAATTAGCCTTTAAAAGCCAACCAAATAGTGTATTTATTATTACATGTATATGGTGACATAGGAGGAGGGAGACCCAGGTTTCCCACTGAGGCACTGCCCAGACTCCTATGTGCTTATGGATAAGTCCAGAGGTCATTTCAGGGGGGATCGCGGGGGATCGCAGTTCCCCCGGGTGAGGTACGGGGGGCGGGGCGCATGACGAAGCCCCGCCCCCGGCTTCCGGCCGCCCGGCTTCCAGCCCTCATTCAGCCAGGAGGAGGCAGGATAAGAGGGAGGGTAAGTTGCTTCCTCCCTGCCTCTCCCCCCCCCTGCCTGCCTGGGGCCAGGGAGGGCCTTCGCGGGGAGCTGCAAGGCTGGAAGCCGCGGCCGGGACCGTTGGGGGCCTTATGACACACTTCCGGTGATGTCAGGGGGTTTGGCCTCATGACACACTTCCAGTGATGTCAGGGTGTGTGGCATATGCTAATGAGTTATGCTAATGAGTTCCCCTAGCTCTTTTTCTACGAAACGACCCCTGGATAAGTCTAACCCAATAACTGAACAAACACAGGTAGAATTGGAGCACTCAAGTTTTGGTTCTTAAAAAGAACTAAATGAGTGTCCCTGGGGACTCCTAGCATGGACTATAAGGTTTTATTCTGGGGGGGAACGCCAGATCGGTTGCTCCTCAAAACCCCAGCAATTTGGCACTATAACAGGATCTACGAATGCTATTACCTCGCCGAGGTTTGCAAGAATGGAGCAGTTGCTAACCCCTGCGAGTCCAACAACAATTTTTAGTATAGCAGAAACTGTCTGGTTTTAAAGACAGTCTTGGCCCAAATGGCTTTTACAGCTGTTGTAGAAAATAACAGCGCCTGATATGTCCCGTGGTGCCTGACTTTGGATGGGAAATCCAGCTCACACGGCTTAGCTGGGGACCCCAAGCATACACTGGATGCCTATATTGCCATCTAAAGATGGGCCCCATCAGACTTCAGCATCTTAAAATTATTTCCTAACAGCATCGCCACACTAGCTCAAAACATTCTACAAGCTTCCTGGGTTGGTGGCCAAATGCAGAACGTTTTGGTCTTTTTGTCATTTCTATGCAAGAAGATTTTTTTGTGCATGCAGAAGCAGTCAACAACATGACAGCACAGAGCTGCAACTTGAGCAACCCCTGACAAGGATCACAGCAGTCTGAATGGGCAGCTTCAAAGATCCTCTGGTGGGAAAACCCCAATGACAACATTGTCCCAGGAGGCCCGGGATTCCTCTCACCTGCTGCATCCGCAGAGATTCCAGCTCCTTCTCCAGCCTCGTGCGCAAACGGCGCTCCAGTTGCTCTCGTTTCTCGTAGGTGGCCTGAAGCTGAGCCAACGCCTGCTGAAGCTTCTCTACCTTCTCCACTTGCACTTGCTTCTTCCGCAACTGGACATAAGAACATAAGAGAAGCCATGTTGGATCAGTCCAATGGCCCATCCAGTCCAACACTCTGTGTCACTCAGTGGCCAAAACCCAGGTGCCATCAGGAGGTCCACCAGCAGGGCCAGAACTCCAGAAGCCACAAACACTGTTGTTATATCTTTCTTTCTTTCTAAAAAAATCTGATTGAATTGCTGGACTTTTAAGCCCCCCCCCCGGTTCTGTTTGCTTGTTTGTTTTGAAATAAACAAATAAAATAAATGGGGGGGGGGGAATTGGCAGATGCCCAAATCGGCTTCGACCTGCAGTGTCAGTTCCGAGCTGAATCAGCCTCCCACCAATTTTAAAAATGACATTTCCCTCACAGTTGCTGTGTGGCTGCTGGGAAAGCAAGTCCCCAACCTGCACCCAAAAGTGTATTGCGTAGTTTGGCTTTAAGATTAATAGAAAGTTTAAGATTAACAGTCTGAGTTTTCAGCACTCTGCTGAAGAGGCTATTTGTCTAAGTTTCAGGGCGCAGGAGTCGAGCTCCTTAAGGAGGTAAAAACAACAGAAACTGGTGGGGGTTTCAGTGTTGGACTAAGATCTGGGAACCCAGGCTTGAATCCCCACTGAGCTGTGGCAGCCCCCTAGTTGACCATAAGAACATAAGAGACACCAATGTTGGATCAGGCCAAAGGCCCATCCAGTCCAACATTCTGTATCACACAGTGGCCAGAAATACCAGTGCCATCAGGAGGTCCACCAGTGGGGCCAGGACATTTGAAGCCCTCCCACTGTTGACCCCCCCCCAAGCACCAAGCATCACTTGCCCCAGAGCCCCTATCAATACCTTGTGGCTAATAGCCACTGATGGACCTCTGTTCCATATGCTTATCTAATTCCCTTTTGAAGCCGTCCATGCTTGTAGCCACCACCCCTTCCTGTGGCAGTGAATTCCAAGTGTTAATCACTCTTTGGGTGAAGAAGTACTTCCTTTTATCCATTCTAACCTGACCGCTCAGCAATTTCATTGAGTGCCCACGAGTTCTTGTATTGTGAGAAAGGGAGAAAAGTACCTCTTTCTCTACCTGCTCTTTCCCATGCATAATCTTATAAACCTCAATCATGTCACCCCTCAGTCGTCGTTTCTCCAAGCTAAAGAGCCCTAAGCGCCTTAACCGTTCCTCATAGGGAAAGTGTTCCAACCCTTTTATCATTCGAGTTGCCCTTTTCTGCACTTTTTCCAAAGCTATAATATCCTTTTTAAGGTGTGGTGACCAGAACTGCACACAGTATTCCAAATGAGGTCGCACCATTGATTTATATAGCGGCATTATGATATTGGCTGATCTGTTTACAATACCCTTCCTAATAATCCCCAGCATAGCATTGGCCTTCTTTATTGCAGTCACACACTGTCTCGACATTTTCAGTGAGTTATCCACTACAACTCCAAGATCTCTCTCTTGATCAGTCTCTGCCAGTTCAGACCCCATCAACGTGTATTTATAGTTAGGATTTTTGGCTCCAATGTGCATCACCTTGCACTTGGCCACATTGAACCCCATTTGCCATGTTGACGCCCACTCGCCCAAAATTGACAGATCCCTTTGGAGTGCCTCACAATCCTCACTGGTTTTCACCACCCCGAACAACTTTGTATCATCCGCAAATTTAGCCACTTCACTGCTTACTCCCATCTCCAAATCATTAATGAACAAGTTAAAAAGCAGTGGACCAAGTACTGATCCCTGCGGTACCCCACTGCTTACCACCCTCCACTGAGAAAATTGCCCACCTACACTCACTCTCTGTTTTCTATGAACTAGCCAGTTTTTGATCCATAAAAGGACTTGTCCTTCTATCCCATGATTTTTGAGCTTACTTAGGAGCCTTTGATGAGGAACTTTATCAAAAGCTTTCTGGAAGTCAAGGTAAATAATATCTATTGGATCCCCCTTGTCCACATGTTTGTTCACCCCCTCAAAGAACACTAACAGGTTAGTGAGACAAGATCTTCCCTTACAGAACCCATGTTGAGTCTGCCTCAATAGGTTTTGTTCATCTATGTGCCTACTAATTCTTTCCTTAATAATGGTTTCCACCAATTTACCCGGTATCGACGTCAGACTGACTGGCCTGTAATTTCCCGGATCTCCTCTGGAACCCTTTTTAAAGATGGGAGTGACATTAGCTACCTTCCAATCCTCAGGAATGGAGGCAGATTTTAAGGAAAGATTACATATCTTTGTCAGGAGATCTACAAGTTCACATTTGAGTTCTTTCAGAACTCTCGGATGTATGCCATCTGGGCCTGGTGATTTATCAGTTTTTAAGTTGTCTATCAGTTTTAGGACCTCCTCTCTCATCACCTCAATCTGACTCAGGTCTTCCAACACCCCTCCTGAAATCAGTGGTTCTGGAGTGGGCAAGCACTTCTCATCTTCCACAGTGAAGACGGAGGCAAAAAATGCATTTAGCTTCTCAGCCATTTCCCTATCATCCTTCAATACTCCTTTTACCCCTTGGTCGTCCAAGGGCCCCACTGCCTCCCTGGCTGGTTTCCTGTTTCTAATGTATTTGAAGAAAGTTTTATTGTTGGTTTTTACGTTTTTTGCTATATGCTCCTCATATTCCCTTTTTGCCTGCCTGACCTCAGACTTGCATTTTATTTGCCATAGCCTGTGTTCCGTTTTATCAGCCTCACTGTGACTAGCTTTCCACTGCTTAAAGGAATTCTTTTTACTTTTTACAGCCTCCATTACTCTGTTTGTTAACCATGCAGGCTTTTTCCTATACCTGTTTGTGCCTTTCCTAACCTGCGGAATATATATTTTTTGAGCTTCTAGGATCGTAGTTTTAAATAGATCCCAAGCTTCCCCAATTGTTTTGACCCTTTCTACTTTTCCTTTCAGTTTCCTCCCCACGTGTCCCCTCATATCAGAGAAATTACCCCTTTTAAAGTTAAAAATGGTTGTGTGAGTCTTTTTGGCCAATTCTCTATTTGTACAAATGATGAACTCAACAACATTATGATCACTGTTTCCAAGCGGTGCAATCACTTTTACATCTCTCACCAGGTCTTGAGTGTTACTTAGGACCAAATCAAGGATCGCCTCTCCCCTGGTAGGTTCCGTGACCATCTGCTCCATAGCACAGTCATTTAGAGTGTCTAGAAACTCAATCTCTTTTTCCCGACTAGAACACATATTGACCCAATCAATGTGTGGGTAGTTAAAATCACCTATTATTACACAGTGTTTTTGTCTAGTTGCTATCTTTAAGGCATTCATCATTTTATAATCCTCCTCTATCTTTTGATCTGGTGGGCGATAACAAACTCCCAGTGTTAAGTTTCCTTTTGGCCCCCCTATTTCAACCCATAGAACTTCCAGAAGCGAATCCAATTCACTTAGCCTCTCAATCTTTCTAGACTTTATACCCTCTCTGACATACAGAGCTACCCCACCTCCAACCCTTCCCCCCCTATCCTTCCGATATAATATATAACCGGGAATCACTGTGTCCCACTGATTTTCCTCATCCCACCAAGTTTCAGAAATACCCACAATGTCTATTTTTCCCTCCGACACCAAGCACTCCAACTCCCCGATTTTACCTCGGACACTTCTAGCATTTGTATAGAAACAGCTGTAATTTCCCTTACAAGTTAAGCCTGCATCCTTCCTCTTGCTATCTCGAGTCGTTGTCCGGCAGTCCATGTCACCAGCCATGGCCTCTGTGGACAATTTCAATCCACCTCCCTGTAGAAAAGCAACCGGTACCCCCTCACCTCTCTCAGATGAGCCAACCCGAACCAGAGACTTTTCATCTCCTGTCGGCTTTCCCCCAATATTCAGTTTAAAAGCTGCTCTGCCACCTTTTTGATTTTAAGTGCCAGCAGCCTGGTTCCTTCTCGGGACAAGTGGAGACCGTCTCGCCTGTACAGCTCCCTCTTGTTCCAAAAAGTATCCCAGTGCCTAACAAACCTGAACCCTTCCCCCCTACACCATCGTCTCATCCACGCATTGAGACTCCTGATCTCTGCCTGTCTCTCCGGCCCTGCGCGTGGAACAGGTAACACTTCTGAGAAGGCTACCTTGGAGGTCCTGGACCTAAGTTTCCTGCCCAGCAGCCTAAATTTCTCCTCCAGGACCTCACGACTGCATTTCCCCACATCGTTGGTGCCGACATGCACCACGACCACTGGCTCCTCCCCAGCACTATCTACCAGCCTATCTAAAACACGCGTAATGTCCGCTACCTTCGCACCAGGCAGGCAAGTCACCATACGGTCAGTACGCGGGTTCGCCACCCAGCTGTCTACCTGCCTAAGGATCGAATCACCCACTACCAAGAGCCCCCCTCCCACCCTGCTCAGGGATGGTTCCTTGGTGCAAAAGGAGAGCCGCTCACCAGCTGGGGAAGAGGTCCCTTCTGAGGGCACATTCCCCTTATCCTCAGCATGGTGCCCTGTTTCCCCTAGACCCTCATGCTCCCTGACAGCAGCGGGGCTGCCAGATCCAGAGTGGGACGAAGCTAACAAGTCCCCGAGAGTCTTTTCTGTGTGCCTAGCTGACTGTCTCTGCTTCTCCAGGTCAGCCACCTTGGCCTCAAGGGAGCACACACGTTCCCTGAGAACCAGGAGCTCCTTGCACCGAGGACACACCCAAGACTTCTGCCCAGTGGGCAGATAGTCATACATGTGACACTCCGTGCAAAACACTGGATAGCCCCCAACCCCCTGCTGGCATTCTGGCTTCATAATTCTTTTAAAATAAATAAATATAATCCCCCTTTTAAACCCTTGGTATTTATGTGGGTTTTGTTATCAAGTCAAATTATTTTACGGGAAAGACAAAGAGCCTAGGGCCTTGTCTTTCTGGCTCTTTTTGGGCTTCTTACAGCGCCCCTAGTCTAAGAGTCCCTAGGCTAAGAGCCACAGGCAAAGAGCCCTTTAGCTCACCCTTCGGCTCGTGCCAGAGGCTCGTGCCTCTGCCAAGGTGCTTCCTTAAATAGAGGCCTCCGATCAGGCCAAAGGCCCATCCAGTCCAACACTCTGTATCCCACAGTGGCCAGAAATACCAGTGCCATCAGGAGGTCCACCAGTGGGGCCAGGACATTAGAAGCCCTCCCACTGTTGACCCCCCCCCCAAGCACCAAGAAGACAGAGCATCACTTGCCCCAGAGCCCCTAGCTATACCTTGTGGCTAATAGCCACTGATGGACCTCTGCTCCATATGCTTATCTAATTCCCTTTTGAAGCCGTCCATGCTTGTAGCTGCCACCACTTCCTGTGGCAGTGAATTCCATGTGTTAATCACTCTTTGGGTGAAGAAGTACTTCCTTTTATCTGTTCTAACCCGACCGCTCAGCAATTTCATGGAGTGCCCACGGGTTCTTGTATTGTGAGAAAGGGAGAAAAGTACCTCTTTCTCTACCTGCTCTTTCCCATGCATAATCTTATAAACCTCAATCATGTCACCCCTCAGTCGTCGTTTCTCCAAGCTAAAGAGCCCTAAGCACTTTAACTTTTCTTCATAGGGGAAGTGTTCCAACCCTTTTATCATTCGAGTTGCCCTTTTCTGCACTTTTCCCAAAGCTATAATAGGAAAGTGTTCCAACCCTTTTATCATTCGAGTTGCCCTTTTCTGCACTTTTTCCAAAGCTATAATATCCTTTTTAAGGTGTGGTGACCAGAACTGCACACAGTATTCCGAATGAGGTCGCACCATTGATTTATATAGGGGCATTATGATATTGGCTGATCTGTTTTCAATACCCTTCCTAATAATCCCCAGCATAGCATTGGCCTTTTTTATTGCAGTCACACACTGTCTCGACATTTTCAGTGAGTTATCTACTACAAGCGGCGGCGGCAGTCAGGGAGTTTGCAGAGCGTTCCCTGCGCATGAGTAGGGGCAGCTCTTTTCCGTGCTTTTAGATTTTTGTGCACACCTGGGGATTGCCCCAAGTGTGCACAAAAATCTCCCTCCCCCCCAGGTGCCCCCGATGCACGGGTCTATAAGGCGGAGATGTTCCACCAGGCTTTTGGTGGTCAAGGACAGCTATGGTTACCATCTTGGCTGGCAACCTCTTCTGTTCCCTGTTCTCTCTCTGTCCTTCCTCCCCCACCCATGAAGTGGTCGGCATCCTGAAAATTGGAAATCATTTGAATTTGCCATCTGAACCTTTTAGATTGTTGTTTTAAAGTTTTTTAAATATCTCATTTTATGTTTGATGTTTTATCGTGATTGTATATCGCCCAGAGCCCTGCAAACAGCAGGGACTGGGCAATCCATAAATCTAAACCTCCGGTATATATAATTCTGTTTTGGTCATGGACTCCCCTGAACATTCCAACATGATCCAAAATCAGTTCGCTCTCTGATCTGTCATTCAGAGGGTCTCCCTATCCACTGGCTGCTTTGCCTGAGTCCTGCCTCTGACATTCTCAACAG
>NW_015165844.1:156594-166904 GCF_001447785.1 Gekko japonicus | reverse complement strand
TAGCTGTGACTGCATAGCCCCAAATTAACATAAGCCAACCTCCGGGCGGCACCTGGAGATCTCCAGCTATTAAAACTGATGTCCAGATGATCAAGACCAGTTCTCCTGGAGACAATGGCTGCTTTGGGCTGTGGATTCTATAGCATTATACCCTGCTGAGGTCCCTCCCCACCCCAAACCCTGCCCTCCCCAGGCTCTACCCCTCAAATAAACAGGTATGTTCCAACCCAGAGTTGGCAACCATGTAATCGGCTATGGTACCACTTTCCAGACCCTTGGAACCCAGAAAACATGGCACTGGAGGAGGTGCTTTTCTACCTTAGCTGCCACTGCATAACACCCCCCTCCCCTTCAAAAAATAAGTCAGAGGTGGAGAGAACCATATCTGTTACCATGAGGCTGTCCTCCCATTCTACCCACTTGGGGCAGCAAAATGACTTGAGACAGCCCTGCCTTGTAGCTAAGTGGAAGGAAAGAAACATGGCTTGCCTCCCTCCATTTTCCGCTTCCCTCTGCCACCCCACCAGCCAGTCGGGACACTCATCTGGAGCTTCCTTCTAGATCTCGTTGTATTTCTTCCCACAACGGGCATTACTCCTAGTTAATAATAATAATACAACAACAACAACAACAATAAATAAATAAATAAATAAAAGAGCACACATGAGGATGCTCTGATTTCTCACCTCCTCTTCCAGCTTGATGACTCTAGCCTGAGCATTGTTCAGGGCCTGGTCCAGGATTTCAATGTGCCTTCGCTGTTCCTCATTGGTCAGGCGCACGGCCGTCAACTCCATCTCCAGCTTCTCTTTATCTGGAAGGGAGAAGTTCAGCATCAGAAGAACACAGGGACTTTTAACACGCATGACAAAGGTGAGAAATATTTTAAGAACACAAGAAGAGCCCTGCTGCATCAGGCCAGGGGTCCATCTAGTCCAGCATCCTGTCTCACACAGTGGCCAACCAGTTCCTCTGGAGGTCCAACAACAGGGCACCGAGGCCTTCATAAGAACATCAGAAGAGCCCTGCTGCATCAGGCCAGTGGTCCATCTAGTCCAGCATCCTGTCTCACACAGTGGCCAACCAGTTCCTCTGGAGGTCCAACAATAGGGCACAGAGGCCGAGGCCTTCCCTTGATGTAGCCTCCTGGAGCTGGGATTCAGAGGTTGACAGCCTCTGAATGTGGATGTTCCCTTTATGTTCATTATTGTAAACACACAGATCTGCCTTAAACAAGAGTCAGACCATTGGTCTATCAAGAGCAGTATCATCTACTGGCAACAGTTGTTCATTTTACCCACTTCCTGATCCTTTAACTGGAGATGCTAGAGACTGAACCTGGGCCTTCTACATGCAAAGCAAATGCCCTGCACCACTGAGCCACAGACTCTCTTGTGTCTTCGTATGACAAGGAGGCTATTGATAAGTCTGCAGTTTTCACACCCAGTTCTAGTGCGCCCACGTTCTTTACTATGCAGCCAGTCCTATGGGAGAACACTTGGAAATCTGAAAGCTCTGCTGTGGTATCTGACTCCGATCTTGACGAACAAAGTCGTTTTCATGCATGGAAGAGCACCGTATGCAACACACCAGGGATTTCTCTGCCCTTTCCCCTTGCATTGCTGAAAAGGCAAGACCCTTTTCAGCTCAGGTTCTTCAAAGGCAAGTTGGCTTGCTTCTTCAGTATGTAGAAGAAAACTGAACTAGCCAGCATTTTCATTTTCACTGCAGCTGGGGTGGGAGAGTATCTGGAAATTGACCAGGGACTGCAGTTTTATTTGTTAGCCACCCTTTCTTCAAAGAGCTCCAGGAGGCTTTACATGCCTCTATGTACATAAATGCTATAAAGTCACAACCAACTTGTGCTGATCCCAGCAAGGGGCTTTCAGGGCACGTGAGAAGCAGAGGTGGCTTGCCATTGCCTTCCTCTGCAGAGTCTACCTTGGCAGTCTCCCAACCAAGTACCAGCCCTGCTTAGCTTCTGAGACCTACACCATGCTGCCTTCCCTTCCTACATGCCTCTACCCACCACTTTATACTTACAACAGCCCAGCAAGGTAGGTTGAGTGTGTGGAGAGTGACTGGCCCACACAGTGAGCTTTATAGCTGAGCGGACCAGGCATTTTCAAGCCTGAGTCTCCCCAATCCGATCTGGGACCGCTGTTGTGTACATCACAGCAGCACTTGTTTCTGAATCTCTGTTGCTCTTCATAGACCAGCTGTTGATTCGGAAGATGCCTTTCGAGTACCGACAATCCTGCTTCCGTGTTCTTTATTTAGCCTCGTGCCATTCAAGCGAGCTTTGCGGGGAGTCATTGACAAGCACAGAAACAAACCTGGCTTCAGCAGCTGCCAAACATTCCAGAATAGCTTTCATTCCCTGGAACGGCCAGTGGGTTACAAGATAGCCCTCAGCCCTCGGCCTGCTCATTCAGCAAGAGATTATCTGGCTGCCTCGCAGGCCTCTTGACCTTGACAGAGTGCAGATGCCGCAACGGGTTCACAGGGGTGAGTGACAGGATTATAGAGCTCAAAGGGGATGCCAAGGATCATCTAGTCTGTGCTAAGAGGGGACGAACAGCAGCACTAAGAGGGGACGTGGAATTCCCTGCTGCAGGAAGTGGTGGCAGCTACAAGCACAGACAGCTTCAAGAGGGGACTGGAGAAACAGATGGAGCAGAGGTCCATCAGTGGCTGTTAGCCACAAGGTATAGATAGGAACACTGCGTCTGGGGCAGTGATGCTCTGTATTCTTGGTGCTTGCAGGGGGCAACAGTGGGAGGGCTTCTGGAGTTCTGGCCCTGCTGTTGGACCTCCTGATGGCACCAGGGTTTTGGCTACTATGTGACACAGAGTGTTGGACTGGATGGGCCACTGTCCTGATCCAACATTGGTTTCTCTTATGTTCTCACTCCTCCCACGTAGCTCATGTTGTTACTCCTCCTTACTGCCCTCCAAGCGCCCCTCCTCCATCAATATCCCTCATGCTCCATTTTGAGAGGGGGCAGATTTTGCACCAATGGGGGCCCAAACTCCAAAGCTAACTGCCTTATTAGGCAGCTGAAAAAACGGTAGGGAATAAGAAAAGAGAGGAGCAACTATATGGGGCACTGAAACCCTACCTACAGCATGGACCTCTTGTTCAGCTGCCTCTCTGGCCCCTGAGATTTCAACAGGCACTACCTATACAACCCTGTCTTCAGAGGCCGAGAAACTTAGCACAGCAATTCCCAACCATGCGATGCCATATTGTAGTTTGATTTCACTATTAACTATTTCACTGTAGTTTGATTTCACTATTAACTCCCCACGTGCCCAAATCTGAAATTATATGTATCGTAAAACAAAAAAACCCTTTCTTTAGCAGTAACATTTTGAATTCATGGAAGTATTGCAACCCGTATGTTCCCCAGATAGCACTGAGATCTGGGACGCAACATCGCCTGACCCTTCCTGACCCTAAAGAGGCCAGGTTGACAACAACTAGGTCTAGAGCATTTCCGCTAGCAGCACCAGCATATTGGAACGAGCTCCCCAGTGAGATCCAGGCCCTGCGAGATCTCCAGCAATTTCGCAGGGCCGTGAAGACGGAGCTTTTCCGCCGGGCATACCAGCGAGAGCGACAGTATGCCAGCCAAGCCTGCCGACCTGCTAAGACATGTATTCTGTATAAGTAGTTAACAAGGTGGTCGATGTCTAGTTGTAATGATTTACCGAACCGCCTTTACTTATATTTATTGTATTTATGTAAAGTTGTTTTATGGACTGATATTTTATCTATGTTAATTTTATTAATGCTGTGAGCCGCCCTGAGCCGCTTCGGCGGAAGGGCAGGATAAAAGTTGAATGAATGAATGAATGAATGGAATGAATAAATAAATAAAGGTCATCCTGTCCTGACTGGGATGGCCCAGGCTAGCCTTATCTTGTCAGATCTCCTAAGCTAAGCAAGGTCGGCCTTGGTTAGTACTTGGATGGGAGACCACCGCCAAGGAGGACGAGGTTTCCTACGCAAAGGAAGGCAAGGGCAAACCACTGCTGACCATCTCTTGCCTTGAAAAACTTGTGGGGTTGCCATAAATCACCTGTGACTTGACGTCACTTTAGACACACCCAGTATTGCATCTGGAATTACAAAGGCCATCTTAGACTCAGGTGTTTGAAGCAGCAGAACAAAGTCTGAATCCAGTGGCAACTTATGCCCAGAATTAACTTTGCTGGTTTTAAAGGTGCCACTGGACTCAAACTTTGTTCAAATGCCAGCTTAGTAAGAGTTCTGGTCGTGGAACAGAAATCTACCACCTCTCCCTTCCGAATGCAGCTTTCTGTACTCCCCAAAATTCATCTCCTGGCATGTTGGGGGTCATTTGTGTAATAGCCCGGCTCTTTAGAAACCATGCCAAGGCACTGATAGTTTTGAAAATTCCCCCACCATGGTACTCTATGGCATACTTTAAATTAATTTTCTTCTCAGCATTTTTTTAAAAAAATGCACAATATTCTCCCAAGATAGCTGGTGAATAGCAAAACCAGAGTTGGGAATGACCCAAGTTGCCAGCCTCCAGGTGGGGCCTGGAGATCTCCTGCTATTACCACTGATCTCCAGACAACATAGATCAGTTCTCCTGGAGAAAATGGCTGCTTTGGAGGGTGGGCTGTATGGTTTTGTACCCTGCTGAGGTCTTTCCCCTCCTGCCCTCCCCAGGCTCCACCACCCCAAATCTACAGGAATTTCCCAACTCAGAGCTGGCAATAGGGCTGCCAAGTGGGGGTGGGGGGTGGGTAACCCCCCGCTTTGAAGGCCTGATTTCCGCTGCCGCGGAATCGGGCCCCAGGGGGAACCCCACCCCCGCGTGCGCGTCACCAGGAAGTGACGTGGGCACGCCGGGCGTGCTGGGGGCAGGGCCACGGCCATACAAGGGAAAACTCTATGGTTTTCCCTTATATGACCGTGGCCCCGCCCCCAGTGTGCCTGGCATCCTCCCGTCACTTCCGAGTGACGTGTGTGCGGCGCGCGCGCACAAGACACCAGCCGGGAGCCCCACACTCCCGGCGAAGATACACTTGGCAACCCTAGCTGGCAAGCCTAGAAATCACTGATCTAGTACCTCATTCTCTCTCGAACACAAATATGGCTTATTTACAGCCCTGGCAAAGGTATCAATCAGACTATAAATAAATACGGCCTGCCTGAAGAGGTCCTGCACACCGCTCTTTCTATTCTTGGAAATATTTTATCTTCTATTCATAGCGCTTGTCTGGCCTGGCTGGGCAGAACATACCAAACAGACCGGTCATTTTTCTAGGATGCTGTCTGAAGGAAGGATATTTGCTGTGTTAAGTTGTGAGCTGATCGCTGCCACCAGGCTTCATAAACTCCTGGGTCTTATATTTTTAGTGATATATAAACAGGGTGGGGGGGGGCATACTTCTCGGCATAGCTGTGGTCAGCCGCAAAAGTAACAGCCAGGCAATGCTGGTTTTAGGAGGAGGAGAGGCGCTCGAAGAGGCCTGGGTGCCTGGAATAGACCCCTTTGTGTTACTTAAGGGACAGTTTGGGGAGACCCTGTTAGCTTGCTAGCAATGCTCCCTCTAAGCCAGTGGTGCCGAACCTATGGCACGGGTGCCAGAGGTGTCACTCAGAGCCCTCTCTGTGGGCACGCGTGCCATCACCCCAGCCAGGCCCAGACCATCATTAAAGTGTCGAATTCTCTGCCAAATAATTTTAAGTAAATGAAAGCATTTGGGATTGCTTTCCTTACTTTGTTTGGATCATCTTAAGTTAGTGTATGAGTTGTTTTTTCTAAAGTAAAACCTCAGTATTCAGGTTAAATTGCCGTGTTGGCACTTTGCGATAAATAAGTGGGTTTTGGGTTGCAGTTTGGGCACTCGGTCTCTAAAAGGTTCGCCATCACTGCTCTAAGCTGTGGAGTCTTGTGAGCAAAAATTCTGTTTTGTGAGCTACCGGCACTGAAGTTGTGAGTGTGTGATTTGGCTACGGCATAAATTAGTTCACTCTGGAGCCTTCCTTCCTGAGCTAAGACAAAAATGTGTGAGCCAGAGGCTAAAAAACTGAGCTAGCTCACACTGACTCAGCTTAGAGGGAACACTGCATTGCTAGCAGCCGCTGAGTACAGTCTGGACTGACTTTATTTTTCCCTCTCAACACAATGGGGAGATGTCTACAACCCTAGCTGCCTTTTATTAAAGGATTAGATAAAGTCACGCAAGGATCTGCCTGCCAAGGGTGAGGAGCTAGGGCGGAAAAATGAAACCTCTGTGTTGAAGACGGGATGCTCAAGCCGGCAGAAGTTTTCTTGTGGCCTGTATTTTGATCCTGTGTTCTAAAATCTGCTTTAGAACTTTTCTTTTTAAAGCTTACCGCTTTGAATTCTGCTCTCTGTTATACGATACTGTTTTAATCAGACGTCGTAAGCTGTCTTGGATATGTTTACATTTTTAAAGAAGATATAAAAAGAAAAGACGGTTAAATTTTTTTAAAAAAATATATCACGGGAGGGAAATGTTTGCCTTTCTGCTGCCTGCGAACTTCCCAGGGACATCTGACCGACCACTGCTGGAAAAGAGTATTCTGTGGTCTCATTCGCCAAGGCAATTTTTATGGTTCCTCCATTTAGACTTTACCACAGTGCCATGGGAAGAAGCTCCTTAGAAATAGCTCTTAAGAGTCCTGTGGTAACGCAATGAGGGCCTGCTCAGACTTGAGACGTGGAGGCATCATTCTGCTTTGGTTCACACCTGTATGAATTCACAATTATTCATCTCCTTAGCAGGCTTGTTTCTCTTGAGATGTTTTCTCCTTACCTCAAATTATTTATTCAGTGTGCTTCCCTTTTCCGTATCAGGCTCATAGCTACAGTGGGGCAATTCGGGGCCCAGCCCCCCGATTTCCTACCAAGGCCCCCCGACTTTCATCCAGCAAAACTGACAAACGTCTGCACCAGTGTTCCCACTAAGCTGAGTTAGCGTGAGCTAGCTCACAGTTTTTTTAGCCCCTGGTTCACACATTTTTGTCTTAGCTCAGGAAGGATGGCTCCAGAGCAGACTAATTTATGCAGCAGCCAAATCGCTCGCTCACAACTTTAATGCCAGTAGCTCACAAAGTAGGATTGTTGCTCACAAGACTCCACAGCTTAGAGGGAACATTGGTCTGCACTTCCTACCACATGCTTTTGTTGTGTTGCAAGCTGCTCTTTGGATCGCCGCCACCTTTGGGTGCCCAGGTTCACATGATGATGTCGATGAGCCATGGTGTGAATGGGCTGCGGGGCTACCGGATGGGAGTGAATGGGGGGCAAATACCTGCAAAAATTTTTTTTTTATTTTGTTATTTCAGTCCCCCCCCCCCGACTTATTTAAAGGCCCCCCCAAATTACAAAATGATGGCTACGGGCCTGGGTTGGATCCAGACTAAATTTTCCACGACTCCCTATTTGTCCCACATGCCATTCCTGAAGGCCCCCTTGCCCCCAGAGCAGCCTTTCAGGATAATCTGAGTTGCAGTGGGAGGGGAAGAGGCAGGAAAGTTCTGCTCCCCTGAGGTGCCACTAGCCTGGTGCTGAAAGCGGAAGTGCCTTCCTTTAGTGGAAAACCCAGCCCATTAGCTCCAGCATAATGGTTCCAGCACACACCTTGTCTGCAGTAGGAGTCAGCCTTCAAACACACAGACAAACCCAAAACACCTCTTCCGTTTTCATACCTCCCCACATGTCTGCACCTGCCGTGTACATTAGAATGGCACTCACTCTGAGAGGCATACAGACCCTCTGCCACCTTATCTTCAAGCCCATCAAACTGTCTGCTGGCCAGCTGCCTGTTGGCTGTCTCCAAGCGCTCTGCACCAAAACAGGAAATTGTTTAAGCACAAATATATACATAAAGGGGGGGGAGGATTCGAAGCCCATCAAACTGTCTGCTGGCCAGTTGCCTTAGAAATAAAGATGCAGATTGCAATAGAAAAAGAATCTTGGAAGAGAGATGCTCCGCAAGCAGGAGGCCAATTGACACCATCAACAAATAATGGGAGCTCGCGATTTTGAAACACAGAGACTGATTCCCCACAAGCAGCTGTGCCACCCTCGCTCTTCCGTTTGCCCCGGCTGCATTAGTCAATTTCACACTATTCGCCGCGCGGCTGCATTTTGACCCGCATCTCCCCCTGATTTTCCCCGCGTCTTCTCAATCTCAAAAAACAAGGATCAAGAAGAAAAGGGGGGAATCGGGGGAGATGCGAGTCAAAATGCGGCTACACGGTGAATAGTGTGAAACTGACCAGGGCAAACGGAAGAGCAAGGACAGCACAGCTGCTTGTGGGGAATCAGTCAGAGATAGCCCAATCCAGACAGTTTTCCAAAGTCTGGTTCATTTTACCAGTTAGTTATAATGTGGGTGTGACAGTTATTTGTACAAACCAGTAAGTGCTGTTGTAGCTAGCAAAACCCAATGCATTCTGCCAGCTTTTGTACCGTGAAAACCCAAAATTTCACCCAAACTACAGCACATGGTGGGGAGGGGCTGAATATGCACATGTACTACTATTCCTTTTCTCCCTACCACCCATGAGTTTTCTGCTTCTTAAATTCAGATTTTGCTGCAAACCTGGGGACTTCTCTGGATTTGGAGAAACCTAAACCATAGCTGCAGCTACTCCCATTGTGTGGATTTGCATATCTGTGTAGGGACCAGCCCTTGGATACTCATTGTATGAATGAACTGAGAGCTTAGCAGTGTCTTCCATGGAGTAGAAGATTGGATTAGATGTTATAGACGGGATTCTGAGGAAGGTTACCCTGAAGGCCTTGGAAGGGTGCAGAGGCTTTTGGGGATAATGCCTCACCACCCATCATGGGGTGGGGGCAGCGTACCTAGCAGGTGAAATGAAGCAGGGATCTCTTATGTGTCCCCCCCCCAATCCCTTTCTGTACCAAACTTCAAGCACAAGGTTCAATGCTACACCTTACCTGGCAGCACTCCTTTGATTGTTCATATGAAGGGCACTGCCTAGTAAGATGCAACACACCCTTCCAGGGAAGGGCGACAAGAGCTGGGGGGGAAATAATCAGAATGGGGGTAGGATATGGGGCCTTCAAACAACCAGGCCATACGGGCAATGCCAGGGCTCCCCAGCATGCGGACCTTTACTTGCAAGGTCATTAAAACATTTGATCTTCAGTTATGCTAGAACTGGTGGGGACGGCGGGGTACCAATCAAATAAATAAATAAATAAAACTACTGTGAAATAAGACACTGTTTATGACAAAAGTAATTTCAGGTCTTTGAGAAGAAGTAGCACATTCTTTTCCCAGTACTTAGGAAGGTGGCAAAGCCCTTTTATTTGGAGCCAGCGAGCATTTGGCTAGTTGGACAGAGATAGATGGGGGACTGATGGGGGGGGGGAGACAATGTGGTTTTAACCTTCTGGTGGCAGCATTTTTTGTATTTACCAGTATTTGGGTTTCAGATGGCAGTTATAGTTTATATACATGGTCTTTTGCCTTTTTAATCAGCTTTATCTGGGCACCTTGGAGTTGAGGAGGAGGAGGAGGAGGAGGAGATTGGATTTATATCCTGCCATTCACTACCCAAAGGAGTCTCAGAGCGGCTTACAATCCCTTTCCTTTCCCCTCCCCACGACACCCTGTGAGGTAGGTGGGGCTGAGAAAGCTCTCTCAAGAACTGCTCTTGAGAGAACAGCTCTGAAAGAACTTATGACTGACCAAAGGTCACATCAGTAGCTGCACGTGGAGGAGTGGGGAATCAAACCCGGGGCTCCCAGTCCACACTCTTAATCACTACACCAAACTAGCTCTCGTAAAGCAGAACATAAAGCAAAATTAATTAATTAAAAGTAGAGGAGGTATGGGTTGATAAAGCTCAGGGCTAGATTGACTGCAGTGGTACAGGACCTGTACTCCCAAATCCTGGCTGTCTAGTTCTGTACACAGACCTTATACTTTTTTATTCAAAGGCATATTGCGAACACAATACATTCAGCTTGGTTTTAAGAGCTAGTGTGGCGTAGTGGTTTAGAGTGGTGGGCTCTAATCTGGAGAACCAGGTTTGATTCCCCTCTTCTCCTCCACATGAAGCCTGCTGGGTGACCTTGGGCCAGTCACAGTCCTCTCAGAGCTCTCTCAGCCCCACCTGCCTCACAAGGTGCCTGTTGTGGGGAGAGGAAGGGAAGGAGATTGTAATCCATTCTGAGATGCTTTAGGGCAAAGAAAAGAGGGGTATAAAAACTTCTTATCTAAGAACATACTGAGGGGCCCACTTTGCTCAGAGTGTAGGG
>NW_015165844.1:140031-156581 GCF_001447785.1 Gekko japonicus | reverse complement strand
TTTGTTCCAGACCAGGGAAAAAAATCTGTTAACGAGCTTTCCTACAGCATATCTAAAAGCCATGACATCAAAAAGTTCCTGTCTGATGGCCAATGTGGCAATTTGGAATTTGACTCTTTAGAAATGAGATACGTACACTCTGGAAAAAATTAAACAGATCTCCGCAAAAAGAACATACCCCGCAGGTCCCGGTTGAAGTCGT
The DNA here is from genome assembly GCF_001447785.1 of Gekko japonicus. Classification (NCBI taxonomy): domain Eukaryota; kingdom Metazoa; phylum Chordata; class Lepidosauria; order Squamata; family Gekkonidae; genus Gekko; species Gekko japonicus. The sequence goes on along the minus strand of NW_015165844.1, from coordinate 156,379 downwards.
GGAGTCGCCGGATTTCACCCTCGAGTTTGTTTCGCATCGCCTTGTCGAGCGACTCTCTCTTGGTGGTGGTCTTGACTAAGTCTTCATAAGCTTCTGAAATCCTCTGAATTTCTATTTCAAACTAGAGGGTGGGTGGGAAAGCAACCCAGACAGCGAGAGAGAGAGGAAAAGAGAAAGAGAGAGACTGTCCATTAAAACCTGGGCAGGGATGCCCATCATTGGCTTGAAGCTCTCTGAAAGAGAGTTTTGTGTGGCAGCCAGAGGTGCGTGCCAATTTTCACACTGATGCGATTATACAGCACGAATTCTCCTACCGACGATGCCAAAATGGAACTCCTTCACTGGCATCAATAATCCTGCTGTGGCTGAATGCAGTTACCCGTCTCTCTCAGCAGCTTGTGGCTAGCCGAAGCCCTTCTCTCTTGGGCAAATGCTCCCAAAGAGCTAGGGGTGGTGTGTGTGTCTTTGTGTATGGATTCACCATTTATGATCCTGACCTAAATCTGACTTGATGAGCTTTCCCCCTGAAGGCTTTCATGTAAAAAACCAAAAAGACAGTGCATAAAATCCAGGTAGTTATTGTATTGAGATTACTAATATTCTGTTTGGATCTGTTGAGATTACTAATATTCTGTTTGGATCTCCAAAATTTTGCATCCCACCCTAACATTTTTTCTCATGGATCCTTCCAGTGTTTTTCTTGTTGGCAGTGAAAATGTTTTGTTAGAATCAGCCTTTTTTGTATTTATTTATTTATTTTTATTTTTACCCCGCCCTCCCCGCTCGCGGGTTCAGGGCGGCTTACAATATGAGGTGCAATGCAGCACCATAGTACACAATATGGCACATAGTGCAATAAAAACACGATAAAACATTTTAAAACAATTCAATACAACGGGCTACGCCCGAGGATCCCGCGTGACAAACACCTCTCTCCATATTGCACCTGCCCTTGGGGCAAAGGGAGGATGATGTGGCCCCCAGGTGTTCCTTGGCCACTCAGCCTCAGGCAGCGGTGCTGCTGTCCTGGCCCTCATTGGTGGTGGTGGTGGCGGCGGCTCCTATTCAAAAGCCTGGCGGAAGAGCTCCGTCTTGCAGGCCCTGCAGAACTGTAACAGGTCCCGCAGGGCCCTGATCTCCTCTGGGAGCTCATTCCACCAGATAGGAGCCGCCACCGAAAAGGACCTAGCCCTCGTGGCAGCAAGCCTGGCCTCTTTAGGGCCCGGGGTCGCCAGACGGTGTTGCGACCCCGACCGTAGTGCTCTCTGGGACCTGTGCGGGGAAAGTATTTTCCACTAAGCCTAAGACTGCGCTCAGTCCACACTTACTTAGCATCCAATCATGTTTACTGCTAGTCACACGATCGAGAATTCGATGGTACAGAGAGGACACTTTGGAAGTTTCTAGAGCCAAGCCAAAAAAGACTTTCAGCACTGTATTAAGAAGACAATGTCCCTCCATGAGAGTGGTACTTTTGAAAAGTAGAAAAGAGCAAGAGTCCAGTAGCACCTTAAAGACTAGCAAAATTTGTGGCAGGGGTAGGAGCTTTTGTGAGTCACTGCTCACTTTTTCAGATACTTTTGAAAAGCTGTTTCCTGTGCCGCCCACCCAGAGTGAAAGGGGAGGGAGCGAATGACGACAAAGAACTAGACGATGACACGATGAAAATCTAAATAGATCAAGAATGATGATCTACAATGATGATTTTTCCCCCAAGAATAAAAGGAGGCCTATCTCACAAGTCCTCCAGAGAGTTCTTCCGGATGTGGCAGGGAGGTACTGGTCCACCTGTTTGGGATATGCGCAGGGGAACCTCTTTTCTGCCACAACCGGCAGAATGAGTATCAAAAGCCCCTTTTGGCTTAACCCCAGAAGTTTTTGAAGGATCCTCTCTACACATGATCGAGTTCCCACTAGTGCGATCATAGAGATCACAATGAAGAACCAACCTGTGCTTGGTATTACTTTGCGTCAATCCCCCCCCCCTTTTAGTTCTTTGTAGGTCGCCCCAATGCGGTAGAAATATGCACAACTAGCTGCTTTGAGCATGGAAGGACGCAACGGGACACTCTTTGGCAGCAAGAAGAAAGCCTGACAGCAGACAAGCCGACAAGCAAAACTCCTGCCAGCTAGCTCAGGAAAGAAAAACCTAGCTGACAAAGGCTGGGGGGGGGACACCCCTCTTTTGGCGTAAGGCAGCCCTTGGCTGTATAAACATATCCTTTGCTTATAACCTGGCACAAGTTGAAAGAAAGAATGTTGTCGGAGAGAAAGACAGGGCAATGTCAACAAACCAGTGCCACACTCATTTACACTGAATTTTGCTACAGGTCATACAGTTGTACTTAGCACCGATACCGTGTTTTATATAGAGTTCAAAGGAGAACATGTACATCTCTGCAATGATTCCCTACAACTACCCTGAAAACTAAGGTAAAAGTTACCCTTGCTCGAAAGCCAGTTGAATCCGACTCTAGGGGGTGGTGCTCGTCTCCGTTTCCAAGTTGAAGAGCCAGCGCTGTCCGAAGACGTTTCCATGGTCATGTGGCCGGCATGACTAAATGCCAAGGCGCACGGAACGCTCTTACCTTCCCACCAAAGTGGTGCCTATTTATCTACTTGCATTTTCTTGCTTTCGAACTGGTAGGTTGGCAGGAGCAGAGATAGGGAGCTCACTCCATCACGCAGCACTCGGGTCTTGAACTGCCAAACTACCGACCTTCTGGTCTGCAGCTCAGCGTCTTAACCTCTGAGCCACCATGGCCCCTACCCTGAAAAGTAGGCCTACATTAACCGCTCATTATCCAGGGGTCCCCAACTATTTTGAGCCTGTGGGCACCTTTGGAACTCTGACACAGAGAGGTGAGTGCAACCACAAAATGGCTGCCACGGGAGGTGGAACTAACAGCACAAACAGAGGGAGAAGAAGCCCAAATGCCAAGGAGATGAGGGCTAATTTTTTTAAAAAACACACTGGGAAAGAGAAGTGAGACTAAAACAAGTACTACGGTGGCAGCCACCACCATGTTATTTTAATCTGCGTAACCAATCCGATCGCTAGGGGCCAATCAGAAGCCCTGCTGGAAAAAGCCCCACTCGGCCCCACCCACTTTCTAAAATACTTGGCAGGTGCCAAGAAAGGTATTAGCAGGCACCATGATGCCCATGGGGTGCCATGTTGGGGACTCCTCTGTAGAGGGTGAACTGAAGAATGATGCTTACGTTACGACTCCCTACTGCGTTTGCGGCTGAAGCAACGTTTGGAATGGGGTCTTCGTAGCTCCTTCTCTTTGCCCGACTACACCAGCTCCACTTCACACAAGCCACGGGAATTTCTCACATTCCAGACCAACAAGGCAAAGCCGTTCGCTACACCACCACCACAGGGGATCTGCAAGCGAGGGCCTGTTCTGTTAGATCCCGCTGCTGCGTACCTTCTGAAGCTTGTCTGCTTTCTCGTAGTACCCCTCCAGCTCCTTCTGCAGGGCTTCGTTATCTTCCGACAGCATTTCTACCATCTGCTGAGCTCGCTGCACGATCGCGAACGCATCCGGTGGGAGCTGCTGCTGGTTGGGCGGCGTGGCGGGCAAAGACTGAGACCCCGTGGCCATCGAAAGCGGCGGCAAAGACATGGAATGCAATGGGCCGGTCAGGGAGGAGGCCTGGGAGGACATGGGACTGTGCTGCTGTTGCATGGGGAGGGACGGGAAGGATGCCTGGCTCTGGCGGCTAGAGGGAGACAAAAAAAGGGGGAAAGAAAAAGCAGATGCATAAGACCGGACGACTTCCAGAGGCCGGGTTGCAAATAACGTCAGGGTCATGGGCTAACTGGAAACTGAAGGTTGGTGCAGGGAAACTGCCAAGTCCCTGCCCCAAAGAGCTTGCAATATAAATTTCGACAATGGGAAGCGCGACAAAAGGGAGAAGGGAGAGACCGCTCAGAGGTCAAAACTGAGCCAGTGAAGTTCCCTGCATTTAACTTTTATTTGAGTTGCAAAGGAGGGCAACCTCTGAGCCAGATTGTAAGTCATAACCAGAATTATGGATACTACTCCCTTTAAAATGTACATATCATAGCCCATAAATGCTGAAGAAGACAACAGTAGAAGAAGAGATTGGATTTATACCCCAGTGTTCCCTCTAAGCCGAGTTAGTGTGAGCTAGCTCACAGTTTTTTAGCCTCCAGCTCACACATTTCTGTCTCCGCTTAGGAAGGAGGGCTCCAGAGCAAACTAATCTATGCAGCAGCCAAATCACTTGCTCACAACTTTAATGCCAGTAGCTCACAAAGTAGAATTTTTGCTCACGAGACTCCACGGCTTAGAGGGAACATTGTACCCCACCCTTCACTCAGAGAGCGGCTTATAATCTCCTTTCCCTTCCCCTCCTCTCAACAGACACCCTGTGAGATAGGTGGGGGGGGCTAAGAGAGCTCTTCGAGAACAGCTCTGAGAAAATTGTGACTGACCCAAGGTCACGCCAGCAGCTGCATGTGGAGGAATGGGGAATCAAACTCAGTTTTCCCAGATTAGAGTCTGTGCTCTTAACCACTACACCAAACTGGCTCTCAGCTGAATTCAGTGAGTCTTACCCAGATACTCCTCTGGTTTGTGAGGTTCAAAAGACAAGCATTTTGAGTATATCTTACTAGCAAATAAGGACTAGAAACTTGCTTTGAGAAGAGAGCAGACCTACAATTACCAGGAACCAATATTTTGTAATGAATATTGTATCATGAGAACATAAGAGAAGCCATGTTGGATCAGGCTAGTGGCCCATCCAGTCTACCACCCAGCATCACAGAGTGGCCAAAACCTAGGTGCCATAAGGAGGTCCACCAACAGGGCCAGAATATCCTGGATTTACTGTGTCCACCCAAGCCCTACTGCAACAAGGAAGGAAGGAAGGAAGGAAGGAAGGGCCAACAGGGATTAAACCAAACTGGGCCAGAATGCATCCCGGGCCTGCATTCAGTACATAATTAGGGTCTCTGTTTGGCATATAATGGAGGTGAATTAGACATGCTCTCAAGTGTTTTCTCCCTTGGAGCGTCCTTCCAGATTTGCGATGCTCCTTCTGATGTACAGCTGTTATGCACACTGCTCTGTCAGACAAACAGTCTTGCCTGTCCTACTTACAAACATCACTCGTCCCAGATTTGCCTTTGAAACCTTTCTCTTATTGCATACATAAACTGCGCTGAGTGCAGCGAGGGGGCTGAGCCGCACAAGGCACTCAATACATCTCACAGTAGCAAGCCGGCCAATTTTGGAACTAACGAGCTCTCCTGCGTGCCTCCCACTTCCAGCCTCTTACAAAACAGCTTTATAGCAACTAGCTCTGAACCACAGAGAGGTAGTTGGTTCTGCAGCCAGGGTTTCTTTAAGCCTGCTTAAAGGGTGGGGGCAACGGCTTTGCAACTTGTCCTTCAGCTAGGGCGAGCGGGGATTGCCCCCTCCGAGCTAGGGCAAGGACACAGGCATGCCTGTTTTGCCTGCTGAGCAATACCCACTTGTGCCATTCCAGCCCTGGCCTCTGCTGCTGAACGAGACGATTTGGCTGCAATTCCTTTCCCTTCCTCTCTCATCTGCCAACAACTGTGTTCCTCCCAGTTACCAACACACTAGCTAATCTTTCTCCCCTGTCTTGCGGTCACACACACACACTAAATAATCCACTTTCAGGTCACTTTCCAACTGGATTTAAGAACAGACTGGGGAAAAGATTGGATTTATATCCCACCCTTCACTACCCGAAGGCGTCTCAGAGCGGCTTACAATCGCCTTTCCTTTCCCCTCCCCACAACAGACGCCCTGGGAGGTAGGTGGGGCTGAGAGAGCTCTCTCGAAGACTGCCCTTGAGAGAACTGCTCTGAAAGAATTTATGACTGATGCAAGGTCACGCCAGCAGCTGCATGTGGAGGAGTGGGGAAACAAACCCGGTTCTCCCAGATTAGAGTCCGTGCTCCTAACCATGATACCAAACTGGCTCTCTGTGTGAACTGGCAAAATCCAGTTGGAAAGTGCATTGAAAGAGGATTATTTAGTGAGTGCGACGGCAGCCTTATTCCAAGGAGGAGGAGAGCAGCAGCACGGAGGGACGGGTGCAGAAAAGGGTGGTGATTCTGAGAACAGGGGGGACGGTTATTACCCATTCAATACTTAGGTAGAAGGCTACCACATAATTATAAGGTGAGAGCATGCCTCATTACCATAGTACTTCCCATTGTATTAGCGGTGATGGGGCAGAGGAGTAAAGAAAAAGAAGCTGCCGTGACAATCCATAACCTTCTATCAGGTTTCTAGTCCTCCTGCAGAGCTGTATTTGGAGGCGGTGCCTGGTGTAATCTCAAAAGCCAGTAATGGCTACAGGATTTATAATGGAGAGCCCATTATCCGAGGTAGTTACTTCTCTGCCACCGATGGCTAGCCATTCCCTGATCCTACAAGTAGGGTTACCGACTCTGGGCTGGGAAATTCATGGAGATTTTACTGGTGGAGCCCGAGGAGCAGGGTTTGGGGAGGGGATGGACCCCAGTGGGGTATAATATCACAAAGTTTACATTCCAAAGTAGCCACTTTCTCCAGGGAAACTCCAGGGATCTCTCTAGTTGGGAGTGGTCCTGGGAGGTCTCCAGACCCCACTTAGAGGATGGCAACAATACCTACAAGCCCATTTCTTCCCAGTCTTCAGAAGGGGGAAGTGAAAAAGATCCTGCTGGCAGCACCCTTAGAAGCAGGTGACGTCCATCTAGGCTGAATTTTCACCTCCTCTTCCTGCAGGTATTTAACCTGGGCAGTGACAGAGGCAAGATCCAAAAAGCTCTTGGGTCAAAGCCAAGGTTGGGGTAGTCCACTTGGCAGACCCGGACTGCCCCGAATTTATTTCTGCTTTCTTTGTCTATTTGTTTTTGTAATTTGGAACTCCCCCACCTCTATCTTGTGAGCCACTGTTGATCTCTCAGAAGAGAAAGATGCTTGCTTAAATAAATGAGACCTGACTGTTCCTTCCACTGACCCAGTAGCAGAAAAAATACTCTTCTATATCCTTTACAAAATGTAGATTTAGGGAGCTGGGTGCAAAATGATAAAAACATGAATTTGCACCTGATATCTTTTGATTGCAGAGTCTACACACAGGGGAAAACCTGACCCACAAATTACATCCAGGCTCTTATGTATAGTCCCTAAACAGATCCCAGATGTTATCTAACAGTTCTTACCTCCTACAGACATTTCAATAGAACCTACATAGCCTGGTTACTGAATGGGCTTTTCTGTAAGTTGTAAAAAAAGCCACCTTGTTTGGTACCCCAGGTGTGAATTTACCACCATATTGAAATATGTCAGTTTTCCCAGAACAGTAGTTCAACAGTGCACGGAAAGAAAACTCTGTTCCAAACCTGAAGGAACAGTTCACAATGAGTAAGTCCATACTACATTAAAACTTGCAGTATTCCAAGAATGATTAATATCCTGGGCCACTCTGTTGCTAGAATGGAAGTCACCACATTTCAACACAGTAACTTCAAAGAGAAACTCCAGCCTGAAAACGCTGAATTCAGTCGTCTTGCCCTCCCCCAATGACTAAATAAAAACTTTGGTTTTCTGGTAGCTGAAAAGTGCCGACTTGTGGTGACCCCATAGAGCTTTCAAGGCAAGAGGCAGACAAAAGTGATATGCCCTTGCCTACCTCTGCATAGCAAACCCTGGACTTCCTTGATGGTCTCCCATCTAAGTACTAATCAGGGTTCATCCTGCTTAGCTTCCAAGAGCTAATGAAGCTGGGCTAGCCTGGGCCATCTGCCTTACTCTAGGTCTCCCCACCAATGTTCCCTCTAAGCTGTAGAGTCTTGTGAGCAAAAATTCTACTTTGTGAGCTACGGGCATTAAAGTTTCTGTCAAGAGTTCTCTCAGCCCCACCTACCTCACAGGGTGTCTGTTGTGGGGAGGGGAAGGGAAAGGAGTTTGTAAGCCGTTCTGAGACACCTTTGGGTAGTGAAGGGCGGGGTATAAATCCAATCTCCTCTCTTCTTCGTGGTCTCCCATCCAAGTACTAATCAGGGTTGATCCTGCTTAGCCTCTAAGAGCTAATGAGGCTGGGCTAGCCTGGGCCATCTGCCTTACTCTAGGTCTCCCCACCCATAAAAGGTGTTAACTACCTTAGCTCCAGGGCAACAATTCTACTTTGTGAAAGCAGTAGAACAAAGTTGGAGTCCAGTGGCACCTTTAAGACCAAATTCAAATTATTCAATTGAATTATTCAAATTATTCAACTGAATAAAACCTTGTTGGTCTTAAAGGTGCCAGGGAGGCTAAAAAACTGTGAGCTAGCTCACACTAACTCAGCTTAGAGGGAACACTTCTCCCCACCCATAAAAGGTGTTAACTACCTTAGCTCCAGGTGGGTAGCCATGTTGGTCTGAAGCAGTAGAACGAAGGTGGAGTCCAGTGGCACCTTTAAGACCAAATTCAAATTATTCAATTGAATTATTCAAATTATTCAACTGAATAAAACCTTGTTGGTCTTAAAGGTGCCACAGGACTCAAACTTTGTTCAACTACTTTAGCCTAATTGTAAATGGGCAATGCATTTTTCTTGATCAGATTTCAGTTTTGCAGTATTACATTTCACCTTAAAGAGACCAGTAGCACCTTAAAGACGAACAACGTTTGTGGCAGGGCATGAGCTTTTGTGACTCACTGCTCACATTTCACCTTGTGCTTCTTACATTTCATGGCCCTTTGACCATGCCTTCCGGGCTCTTTCATACCCATGCATAAAAGTAGTCTGAATAGTGAGGATCCACTTTTTTGCATCGGAGAAAGTGGGTTCTAGTCCAGAAAACTTTTGCTAGAATGTCATTAGCCTTTAAGGTGCCAGAAGACTCCTGTTTGTTTTTACTGCAACAGGGCTGACCTCTAGAAAGTGGGGGGAGGGGTAGAGACAAGAGCCCCCCAACAAAAGGAGTGCTAATGTTTCTTAACAGTTGTAGATATCTCCAAGATGGGCCATAATTGTTGGTATATGGCCCTTTCCAAGCAGCCATCAGGAATTAGAAGAGACCACCCTCCACAGCTGATGGGAGTGACCAGGTGAATGTCTGCATGAAGAGAAAGATGCTGGAAGAAACAGAGAAAGGCAGACAGACACTGCTGTGAACTCCATGACGAACCCTGCAGATGCATGGATTTTCACTGGAGATTTCCTGTAAGATCACCTCTTTGCCTTCACCTGTGCTCAACCTTAGGCATATAAAGTAAATGCCACAAAACAGTGTAAGTCTCTAGTGCTCTCTCCAAAGTGTAAGTCTCTAGTGTTCTCAAATATGGTTGGTACCCATGGGGACTCGTGGGGTGGTGGGCAGGGAAGTGAGGAGGTACTTAGAACCAGAAGCAACAGCAGGCAAAGGCAACTTTTCTGCTTTTGTCCCTTGCTTAAAAATATTGATCACTGTAGTACTGCTCTTGAACGCTTCACCAATCCCTAGGATCCCTGGTCTGAATGGCCCAGGCTAGTCCGACCTCATCAGATCTTGGCAGCCATGCAGGGTCGGCCCTAGTTATAGTATCTTGGATGGGAGACCATCAAAGAAGTCCAGGGTTGCTACGCAGAGGCATGCGATGGCAAACCACCTGTGAATGTTTTCTGGCCTTGAAAACTCCAAGGGGCTGCCAGCAGTCAGCACTTTCCACCACCACAATCCCTATGCAGATGCTGACCTAACGCCACCTCTTTTTCACTATTGTGTTTGCAACAACAGTAGGAATTACTCATGCAGAAGAGAAACCCTGTCATACGCTACCACCCCCTTTCCTAAAAACCCCTTACTCAACACACAAGACAGAAAAATAAGGCTTATGAGTAGAGCTGCCAACAGCTTGGAGACAAAATGTCTTCCCCTTTAAGGGGATGTTATTTACCAGGTGATTATGTTCACCTCCATGCCATAAAAAGCTCACCTGCCCATTTCCACAATCCTATTTCTGACACAAAGAAAGATACAAGCACCGCGGTTTTCTTCTGTCAGAAGAGGGCTGCCTTCATATTCCTGGGAGCTTCTCGGTTTCTGTCAAGAGCCCTGGAAGCTACCAGTCACAAAATGGTGGCTTGACGGGCGGGGCCAGTCACAAAATGGCAGCTCGTACAAAAATCACAGTGCTTCAGAACAGGTTTGTCGTTCTTGGGTGGGGAAACTCTTTTGTGTTATTTTCACAAAGCAAACCACCCCCACCCCAAATTGTAACCGGCCCTGCAAGGGGACAAATATACAGTTGCCTATATATTTTCTCCAAATAGCAGCTTTGATGCAGGGTGAAACAGGTAATGGCAAGCTCCTTCTCCATCCAGAGCAAAAGCATGTGTGCGCACCATGTGAAGGAGGATGAGAAACAGCAGTACTGTCATTTTCCCCTTCAAAACCGGGGTGGGGGGGGGGTTGTGTGCATCCTTCTCCTTCTCAAGAAAGCAACAAGAAGCCACTGTGGAAAGCATAAGAAAGTGAGAGGGGTAAGAGAAAGTGACTACAGCAGAACCAGAAGAAGGGTTTGAGAGCTACTTTCAATTTCCTGGAGAGTGACTGGTCACTCCAGTGCCACCATCTACCCACCTCTGTCTTATCTAACGCAGAACTCTACCTCAGGAACCCTTTCTCTATTTGTAAAGTAACTCAGAGCAAGGAGACCTCTGACCACGTGTAGAAAGTGAAAGCAATTCCCTCACCACTGCGACATGATCCACACACCACCTGCCCAAACTGGAGAAAGGCCTGCTTGTTCTAGAGGGGGGGCAGGGCCCAGCCCCTTTGCATTCTGGAGTTAACATCTTTGCAGACTTCTTGCTAACAATGTGATTGAGAGAACATGTGCAGAGTGCTTTTATTTAACCACTAACAATGCAGTCCTGTGCACATTTAATCAGAAGTAGTTCTTACTTGCATTCACTTGGGATTCACTCTCAAAAGCATGTCCAGAAGAGCAACTTGAAGGAGATTTTGCTTTTCTTTGGGGAGAGGAAGGGGAAATGTTAACCTTTTCCCTTGCACAGACACTCTGTTCAACAACGGAGTTCCTTGTCACCCTCCTTCCCCTTTGACTTCTCAGAGCCAGGGAAAAGACAGAAGGACAGTATTGTTATTTTTTTGCTCCTCACGCAGAGAGAGATGTTGCTATAGCAGCAAAGATTTCACTGTGAGAAACATACCTGTGTGAATCTTCCTCTCTTGGCTTTCCCTTTTCCCTAATAAAAAAAGCTGCCTGCCTCCTCCTGGAAATCGACGGGCAAGGCTAAACGTCCTGAATGAAATGGGCATATGTTTTAAAAACAGCAGCAACCCACCGTGGATTCATTCTGTTGGAGAGGCCTGATGCTGAAATGCTTTAAAGAGATGCTATAGGGTTCCCTTAGGCACTGGAAGCCATCAGAATTCTCCATCAGAGACAGCTGCAGATTAATTGATTTTCTTCTTTCCCTTCCTCCTCCATAAGAGGGAGGTGAAAAATGATGGACCCAGTCAGTGCTTTCCTATCAGGGTTGCCAGGTCTGGGTTGGAAAGTAAGTGGAGATTTTGGGGATGGAGCCTGAGGAGAGGAGAGTTTGGGGAGGGGAGGGACTTCCATGGGTTATAATGCCATACAGCACGGGTGTCAAACATGCGGCCCAGGGGCCGGATGAGGCCCCCGGAGGGCTTATGTCAGGCCCGCAGTGGAACTGGCTGTCTTCTGCTTTTTCTTCCAGTTCCGCTGCTGCTGCGTCATCATAGGTTTGCAGCTTACAGATACACAGCTGAACAGCACACTCAAATTTGCAACAGCACAGACATTTTGATGTAATAATTCAGAGCAAGAGGTGTCAGTTATCAGACACTGTTAAATAAACAAAATATTGCAAGAGTGCTAATGTTTTAAGCATGTTTTTATGTTTTTTAAAAAAACCCTTTGTGTTTTGTGTCCTTTATAAAGTGTGTATCTCCGCTACCTGGCATTACATTTTATGACACACATAGCCCGCCCCAACAAGGTCTCATTTTATGTCAGATCTGGTCCTCATAACAGATGAGTTCGACACCCCTGCCCATACATGTCACCTTACAAGCAACCATTTTCTCCAGGGGAACTGATCTGTCACCTGGAGATCAGTTTTAATAGCGGGCGATCTCCAGCCACAACCTAAAGTTTTAAAGAAACAAAAACAATGGGACCACGGTGTGCGGAAGACAATCAAACAAGTAGAACACCGTGCTGAACAGGCTGGGCCAAATGTCTCCTGTAACTAATTTTCTAAATGCCTTAAATAAAGTTAATCACAAACGCAACTACCTGATAAATATTTGTATGGTGAGTATAAACACCAGCCCTACAACAAGGGAAGCATAGAAAACCACGCAAATATATGTAATAATAGAATATAATACAAGACTGCAAAGAGTTCCAACTCAGTATCACAAAATGACAAACTCAGAACAAATAAAACACGAACGGATACAACCCAGTACAAGCACCCAGATTCTTGCTCGTTTTTATCAAAAATCTTCTTCAGTTCATGCACAGGATCATCTGAAGATCCATACATGTAGTCCAAAAATGTGTGTGTTAAGAACTGCCAAACATTCACTAGAATAACAGCAAGTCTTAGCCTGAAAATATCTGTGCAAAATGTATCATTGGAATCGCCACTCTCAGTAACTAAGAGCAAAAGCATGTAGAGATTGTAGAAGTTGGCATCAGATTCTCTAGAGTTTCTAGAAGTTGGCATCGGATTCTTGGATACTTGACATTACTCTAGTGCATGTTTGGCAGTGCATGCTGCCTCTGGCCCATTCAGTCCTGGTTCTAGGACAGCTTGCAAATCGGAGGTCTTTACACTCATGCAAGGGATTCCAAGTTCCTGCACAGTCGGTGGCACTATTTACTTTCTTGAGCCTTGTGCACATCCCACAATCCCTGCTATGCAAAGTCCTCCCCATAAGTTCGGAAAAACCCCAGAACTTGACCCTGCTCAGAAGTAGTACCAATCAGTGCCAAGGATTTTGCACATCGCCATTTTTGAGGGGAGGAGTGATCACTAGCTAATCTTGTGGTCTGCCACTTTAATTAGCAGGGAAAGGATCAAATTCCTTGCATGGCTTTTGTCTGTCAGGCGCATTGAATCTATGCCCCGACACCTGCGAAAGCCCTAGCATTCAGGATGGAATCCTCTTACACCTTCCTGTGAGTATAACCCAAGCTTGACCCCGTTATCTGGTGTTTCTCATCACCTTAGCAATGCCTTGCTTACATAAACAGGGATTTTCGCTTCTTTTTAAAGACTGTTTTGGCAGGAGGGTCACAGAAACCCTCCACTACGTTGGTGATGCAGATGCAACATTATTTCCTGCCAGAGGTTCATTCCCAAATTATCATTACAGGAAACACATTTCTACGAAACCCCCCCCCCCCCCGCCCCCACCATGATTTAAACACTCGGGTTGTATACGTTACGGGCCAAGCCTTTTGAGTCTCATCATTAACCTGCTTAAAAAGAGTGTCACCTAAAATACAGCCAATGTTGTCTTGGGTGTAAAGATTCATGGAGAAGAGGTCCATCCATGGCTACCAGACACGATGACTAAATGAAGCAATGTCAGGGGGAGGCTATGGCCTGTTTTGTTGCCCTCCTCAGGGGAACTTGTTGGACACCATGTGAAACAGGATGCTGGACTAGATGGATCACTGGTCTGATCAAGAGGGGCTCTTCTTACACTCTGACTGTGGGGAAGGGGGTACATGACAGAAGAAACAGCAAGACAGCCAGTTTGGTGTAGTGGATAGGAGCGTAGACTCTAATCTGGGAGAACCGGGTTTGATTCCCCCACTCCTCCACATGCAGCTGCTAGTCTGGCCTTGGATCAGTCACAAGTTCTCTCAGAGCTGTTCTCTCATGAGCAGTTCTCGAAAGAGCTCTCTCAGGGTGTCTGTTGTGGGGAGGGGGAAGGGACGCCGCTTTGAGACTCCGAGTGAAGGGTGGGGTATAAATCCAATCTCTTCCTCTTCTTCAAGTGGTTAAGCATTTCCTTGAAGTCCCCTCTCTGGGCCATTTCCCACTCATATCAGGGTTGCCAATTCCTGCATGGGAAATTCTTGGAGATTTGGAAGGAGAGACTGTGTACTACTTTACACAGAGAGTGATTAAAATGTGCAGTCTGCAGCCAGAGGATGTAGTGATGGCCACAGGAATAAACAGCTTTAAAGGGGGATTAGGTAGATTCATGGAGAATAAGTCCATCAGTGACTTCTAGCCATGGTGACGGAGGGGAACCTCCACATTCAGAGGCACTGATCCTCTGAATCCCTGAGCCAGGGGGCAGTGTCAGGGGAAGGCCTCTGCCTCTATGCCCTGTTGTGGGCCCTCCAGAGGAACTGGTTGGCCACTGTGTGAGACAGGGTGCTGGACTAGATAGACCACTGGTCTGATCCAGCAGGGCTCTTCTTATCTTCTTAAGAAGGCCTCTATGCCCTGTTGTTGGCCCGCCAGAGGAACTCCTCAGACTAGATGGACCACTGGTCTGATCCAGCTGGACTCTTTTTATAGTCTTATGAAGGCCTCGCCCTCCATGCCCTGTTGTTGGCCCTCCAGAGGAACTGGTTGCCCACTGTGTGAGACAGGATGCTGGACTAGATGGACCACTGGTCTGATCCAGCAGGGCTCTGGAGAGTCTGGGGAGGAGAGGGGGCTCAGTCAGTTTTCAGTTCCACAGGGCCTACTCTCTGAAGCCACTGTTTCCTCCAGGGACCCATATCACTGTATTCTGGAAATCAGTCTTAATTCCAAGAGAACTCCAGGCCCCACCTGGAGGATGGCAGTGCTAACCCAGGTGCATGTTCACCACGTCAAGTGGATGGGATCTGCTTGGAAAGTAGGGTTCCCAACCTTCAGGTGGGGCCCAGAGTCCTCCTGGAATTGCAACCCATCTCTGGACTACAGAGATCAGTCCCCTGGGATGAACAGCAACGTCAAACGGTGGGCTCTATGGCACCACATCCCTCCTGGGTTCCTGCCCCAAACCTGACCCTTCCCAGGTTCTGTGCCCAAATGTCAAACTCGCTGTTCATTTTACATTTTACAGCTCCTTCGCCATAGTAACTGGGAGATGGGGAGTGGAAGAATGCAAAGCCAAAACACTTTCACCTCCTGGGATGCTTTGATGTGCCAGACATCTTATCTTTCCTGAGAGCTTTTGGTGTCCTTGAGTCTCATCTTTCTGTGCTTGCTTCTGTCATACAGGTTGGGGGGATGGTACTGAAGAAGGATGGCAGGCAGTTACATCTGGTGGGCGAAATCCCAGGGGGTGATTGGTTCTGAATCTTTTAGGGCCCTTGCTTGAACCCTGTATATCTATTGCTTTTGCGCCTTTAACCCCAGTTCTAACACAGCCAGTGTACAGACTGGATCCTATCAATGTCTCAATAAACATATCATTCTCCTGAGTGAATGTTGTTGGGAACTGATTTATCCAGGAGTCTGACACCAAATCTCCAGGAATTTCCCAACCCTAAATTGGCTCACCCTAACTCGACTAGCCCAATCTTGTCATATCTCAGAAGCTAAGAAGGGTCAACCTTGGTTAGTATTTGGATGGGAGACCACCAAGGAAGCCCAGGATTGCTGCACAGAGGCAGGCAATGGCAAACCACCTCTGAATGTCTCTTGCCTTGAAAACCCAGTGGAGTTGCTATAAGTTGACTGGACAGCACTTTCCACTGTCACCAATTGGTAACCCTGTTGGGAAGAGCCATGGAAGGGGGAATAAAGCAGGCAAGAGGACGGTTGAACAGGACTCCCATTATCCCTTTTTTCCTGCTGTGAAATAACTGCCCCTCCCCCTCTAGGCACCCCACCCTCTGTGCTCTGCAGTGGAAAAAGAGAGTCCTCAGTTAACTTCACCCTTCGGATCTTACTTCAACTTTGAAAACTCTCTAAAAGTCTGAAAGAAGGAAAGGTTTCCTAGTTACCCGCTCGTGCCATATTCTGGGGGAGGCTGATACCGGACGGCGGCCACTTCCGTCCTCGCCGGCTGCAGAGCCGCGTAGGAGGTCTTTGCCATCTCATGCATCATTGCAGAATGCTGGTCGTTGAAGAAAATCCCGAGCTCCTGAGTTTTGCTCACTGGGGACACCACCTGTTTGCTTTTGTACGGGTACTCTGGTGGCGGCCCCCTGAGATCCACACCTTTGCCTGCCGCCTGGGAAGGGAGCGGTCCGCCGGCTTTGAACCCTTTGCTCCTCCCCAAGGCAGGGGGGTGCTGCTTGGCACCGTTCCTCTCCAGCGACAGCTGCATGATCCTCTCGCTCAGAGACCGCACATGGCCCTG
>NW_015165844.1:111222-139992 GCF_001447785.1 Gekko japonicus | reverse complement strand
GCTGTTGGCACGGGCCAGAGTGGGCCGCCCTTCCGTTCGAGACTTTGGACAGGAGGCCGCGGCCCCGTAAAAGCTGCCCTGCCCGAGGGTGCTGGGCTGCTGGCCCCTGAAGAACTGGGACTGGGCTTTGGCCTCCTCGTAGGTGGGGAGTTCCTCATTGTTCTGCTGAGGCTGGGAGCTTCCCCGAGGCTGCTTCTCCATCACCGAATTGTCCCCTTGATGCTCCTGGCCCTGTGGTTCCTGCCGCGCCGACCACTGGACCATTTGTGGGTCTTCCGGCACGAGGTTTTCCGCGGAAGAAGACGAGAGCGTGCTGGCGGCCGAGTTGGATGGTCCCGAGCTCCCCGTGGCCTGGTGCTGAACGGCCAGCAGGTTCATGTTCTCGGTCGGGTTGCCATAGCGCAGCTCCTGGATCAGCCGCTGTAACACAGTGCGAGGGGCCGCATCCTCCGAACCTCTCATCTCCACCTCTGAGACCTGAAGGAAGTGCGGAGGGTGGAAGTTGCTAAGAGGGTCTTCTTCCGCTGTACCAAACAGAAAGACAGAGAGAGAAAGGAGTGAGGGTTGAATAACTGGAAGTATTGCTGCTTACGAAAAGCTGAGAAATCTTCCATGGTTTTTTTTTTTTTAAAAAAACACTAATTACCCTGAGCTCACTTGCAGGTTAAGGACAAGTTACCTTTCTGCAGGCCTGTAGCTACACTGGGGCAATTCAGGGCCCAGCCCCCGAACTACTCTCCAAGCCCCCCCTCAACTTCCTTTCAGCCCAGGCCCCCTGACTCTCTGGCAAGATGTGGCGGCCGCCACGAACTCCCCCTGCGCCACCACTACTCCTTGCCTTCCCCCTGCACCACACCTCTCTCTGGGCCCTTTGATTGATTTAGCCAGTGCCCCAGTGCCCCCCAAAGAATTAAAAGGGCCCTTTAAAATCTTGCGGGGGTCCCCATAAGTCAATTGTGACAATGACAGCACTTTCCACCATCATGGGTACTACACGTGGAAGTGGGAACACAGCTCTTACAATTCAAGAGAAGAAAACAAGCAGGAGGAGGGGTCCAAGGTGTGTTGGGTGGAGTTGCACTTCGCACTTAGGACTCTAGTCCACCACCCAGGGATACTCTTGAATGCCGTGATGTTCTCAGATGCCTTAAAACTGGTGTGCCAACTAGACCCCTTCCTGGATCATGAATGCCTAGCCATGATTATTCATGTCCGTGTGATTATCTAAATTAAGATGACTGCAAGTCAACTTCATATGAGGCTTACAGTGCATTTGAGAACTGCAGCTGGCTCAGAGTGCAGCCATGGGCTATTGACTGGATTGGACCACACATAGGGGTATCTTTGTAGCATCTTTGTTGGCTTCCAGTTGGTTTCTTCTGGATTCATTTCAAGGTGTTTGTGTTGCTGACCTTTACAGCCCGGAATTCCCACCCAGAATTCTGGGCCCAGAATTTCCATCTAGCCTTTAAGAGCTTCCTGCTGCATGTCCCCCAACCATCTGAAGTGTGGTGGGTGACTAGAGCCGACAGGGCCTTCTTTGCAGTGATACCAAATTAATGGAACTCTCCCAGAGGAAGCTCACCCCATCCCATCTTAGCCAGCCTTTAGGCACCCATTTAAAAGTGCAATCCTAAACAGAATTATACCATTACGAACCCACTGAAATAAATGGGCGTAGAAGGGTATGGTAAGCGTTTTAATTCCAGAAAGCACTTGGATTTTGACATATTTTTGTTTTATTTAATATTTATACACCACAATTTCCTGACACGAGGGCCTTTTCTGGGGTTTTTTCCTTACCCCTGTCAATTTGTAGCCAACCTATGGTGACTCCGTAGGGTTTTCAAGACAAGAGCTGTTCAGAGGTAGTTTGTCATTGCCTGCCCCTGTGTAGCAGCCCTGACTTCCTTTGGTAGTCTCCCATCTAAGGAATAATTTTGAGGGGGGAAAGAAGAATTATCTAGCAGTGGGACCAGCCCCAACACAACTAGCAGCTGCCCCAGCCTGGTAGCACCCAGAACAGGTAGGGCGGAGCTGCAGAATCTAGGTTCAGTTTGGCAGCCAGGTGGAGACGGTTGCAAGCCCTGCCTGAGAAAGGAAGCAACCTGGAAGGCAGCTGCGGCAGAGCTTCAGGGCTCTTCTGGCTGGGTGAAGAGGTAGAGGGGAGGAGCAAACCAGGACTGGAAGAGTGGCCTGTTGAAGGAGGATCTGCAGCAGGCCAAGGAGGATGAAGAATCCCTGGTAAGGCAGAGTGGAGGGTATGGAAAGGCAGAAGAAGGGGAGGGGCTGTGGCTCAGTAGTAGAACCTCCGCTTTGTATGCAGAAGGTCCCAGGTTCAATCCCCAGCACCTTCAGTTAAAAGAACCAGGTGAGAGGTGATGTGAAAGACCTCTGCCTGAGACCTTGGAGAGCTGCTGCCAGTCTGAGCAGACAGTACTGACTAGGGATGGGCACGAACCAAATTACGAACGGAAATTCATCACAAACAGGCTCAGTTCGTGATTAGCGAATCTCAGTTCGTGCCATCCTGCCCCACGAACCTCCCAGGTGGCTTTGGAAGGTTTGTGTGTTCGTGTTGGCAGACATGCTGGCACTGGCGGTGGGGCTTGGAGAAGGACTCTAAAGAGACTGTGGTTTCTTTAAATGCCTTCTCCAAGCCACGCCGGTATGACTCAGTGAGTGAACTTAGAAGGCATATAAATGGGAACCCTTTAAATGACTTTTGCAATCAACGCCACATCACAAACCACAAACCTTGAACTGGTTTGTTAAACGGAAAGGCTCATGGAGCTTCGTGGTTCATGAGACCCCTTGAACCACAAACCTTCACGAACCTCCATTATCCCCGTTTGTGCCCATCCCTAGCCTTGATGGACCAGTGGTTTGATTCAGTATAAGGCAGGTTCATGTGTTCAAGAAGGTAGTCCAATCCCTTCCCCTCTCCAGTCTGAAGCCTTGTGGGTCCTCTACTGCAAGGAGGGTCACAGCAGAGCAAGAGTAACACAGCCTTCACCAGGGGAAGCATCACAAAGAATATGAAAATTCTCTCAGCAATAGGCAAAGCCACTAGCTTTTGCTTTTGACAAAGACAAGGACTTACCGTCGATACTACTGATCACCTCTACCATGAATGGGGAATCATCCTGCCTGCCGCTAAGCAGCCCAGGCTCTGCATACAGGTAGCTAATTTCTTCCAGTATCTGGGCAGGAGTACTGGAGCTGTAGCAAATTGATGGGGGGCCTACAGGAAAAGGAGGGGGGGAACCAGTTATTTAAACAGTGGACCCATTTGTGTGGAACTTTCTCTTGTGCACTTTTGTAATTCAGCACACTGCATAAAATAGAATTGTTTTAGCATGTGGAGGCTCTGTAAACCAACATAGTACAGTGGCAGAAAACCTGCTTTCTATCTAGAAGGTCCCAGGTTCAATCCTTGGCATCTCCAGTGAAAGTAGTGGGCTTTAGGGAAAACCAATGAAATCCTGGAACACAGTCGGAGTAGTTAATACAGTGATCTGACACAGCTGTCAGTGCGTCATACTAAAACTGGGAAGACCTGGGTTGAAATCCCCATTCAGTCATAGGACTCGCTGCCTGACCTTGGGACACTCTATCATTCTCAACCGGATCAAGTTGTTGTCGTGAGAAAATTCATGAGGGGAAAATGCTGAACACCATCCTGAGCTAACTGGTGGGATAAACATGTAACAGATGGATGTACCAATGATCTGTCTTAAGGCCAAACTACACAACCGGACTCACAGCCACAGACATACATTGGGGGAACTCACCTTAAAAAGCTCCATTAGTTCAGCACTGTGAGGTGAGGGGAGAAGCACCTTCTGATTCCCCCCCCCCCACATACACACCCCACTTTTCAACAGATAGGCTATTGGGGAGTCCTTTCATCCCTTTTTTCTGGCTCCTCATGCCCTAGGAAGGACACAGGGAGCCAGAGAACACGAGCAAAAAGCTCTTAAGGCTGCTCTTTCCACTGTCAAAACAGGGTGTGAGGAAACCAGAAATTGTTCCTCCTCCACTTACAGTGAACAATCACTATTTAAGGTGAGGTCTTCCAATGTACGTATGCCTGCGAGTCCCACTGCGCACCCGTGACCCGCAACACATGTGCGTATTGTGCAGCTATGTTCTTGGTATGGTTGTGGATAGTACTGTCAAGTCACAGCCAACTTATGGTGACCCTGTAGGGTTTTCAAGGCACAAGACATTCAGAAGTGGTTTGCCTCTGCGTAGCAACCCTGGACTTCCTTGCTGGTCCCCCGTCCAAATACTGACCAGGGCCAACCCTGCTTAGCTTCCAAGATCTGATGAGATCAGGCTAGCCTAGGCCATCCAGGTCAGGGCTAAGCTCTTAGTATAATGTGGGTACATGTTCCCAAGCTGTATAAGCTAGACCTTTTGCCCCTTGCTGGTTCTAGACAGCTTCGTCCATGACAGGTAGCAAAATGGGAAAATAATGGCATGGAGGATACCCCCCCCCCTGCATAATCATGACATATCCTACTTGTGCACTCAGGAAAATTGCAATGAGTGAAAAAGACAAAGGGATCACAAATGTTAAGTCCACAGGAAAACATAAGAGTGACCTTTTTCTGGATCAAAAAGAAGTCTAAAAAGCCTGATGTTCTGTTTCTAAAATTTGTCTCCCTTTGCTGTTTGCCCCCAGCTCAACATCTGGCACCCAGCGGTAATCTGCTTTTAAACTTAGGAGATTCCATTTATTTGGCTTTGGTTTGTTTTCGCACCACATGTCTCCTCAGAACCTTCAGGGCAGCTTTCACAACACGTCATAATAAAAACATAGTAAAAACCTGACAGAAACACTGCTCATTATTTTAAAGCAATATTGAGCGGGGTGTGTGTGTCGTACTTTAGCAATTTTGAAGTGCCAATTTTACCCCCAACTTGCCTGTTGATTTTTTTTAAAAAGGTTATTTTGTTCTAATTTGAAAATTAAAAAACAAAGCTGCCATGACAGGAAAAAATTTTATGGAACAATCTTCACAAGGAGGGTGCCCTTATTGACAGGCCCTTGCTTCCTGTTCTTACCAGACTTACCTCAGAAAAAAGATTTTTACAGAACTAAAAGGATTTCTCAAAGATATTCTACAGAAAGGGAAATTATAGAGGTGAACAGTTGCCAGGAAACCAGGGGCAGCTTTATGCCAGTGGACAAAAACAGTTACACCAGGTGTTCCTATATATATTTATTCCTTATTGTGAGACCCTGTTTGTGCCAATTCCTAATAAAGGATTTGCGACAACCAGTGTTTGGACTGCAGAAACTTAATGGGTTATTAATCCAATTGTCACTTTTCAGTAATGTTAAATTGTATTGTTTCAGTTGTGCAAATGGATGTCTTATACTATCGCTTTGTTAATCTCTTGCTTTGAATTTTGACAAACCTTGGCTTTTATTAAATCTCTTTACATAGAATCTCCTTACATAAGAAAACCAGGCTAATCCTTATACAAAATGGACTTTAAAATTCAGAAACTACTGGGGGAACCATTGACTCTCCCAGGACACATTGCTATTTATTCACCTATGGCAGGGAATTACGAGCCTCCATCCCAAATTTCCCAACCCCAAGGAACTGAAAAAGATGAGAAAAAATGGCCTTCCCTCTAGGAATATATCCCAGTCTGTATGGTAAAGACCACAGAGACTAGGAGAGTTAGCCCACAGCATCACCTGGAAGTGACATCACATTGTCCCCAGGAACCACCCGGAAAATCTCTGTGCATTGGCAGTGTTGGGAACTCTTACTGTCACTTATTTAAAAGTCACCATTCTCCAGCGGAATATTAGAGATGCTTCAATGTAAGTGAAACTGATGAATTAGAATTCATTAAGACATTTGACACCATCTCCTCAGAGTTTAACAAGGCCTTGGGATCCATCAGTCATTAAAAATGTTCAACACCTCATCAATATCTGGGATTCCTCAGTCTTTATTTAATTAATTCAATTTTTATCCCAAGCAGGGCTCAGGGCGGGTTACTAGGTTGTAAGATGGCGTCAGCGTGGTTAGTGTTCCCAGAATTCCCACTGCACGTGCGGTCAGACATTCCAATTTCTGGGAAGCAGTAGTGCTCCCACCAATAACAGCATGAGTTAATTAATCAGCGTATTAAAATGAGGTAGATTGAATTCATCACCCAATTACTATTAATGTGAACGGTCTCTATACTTTCCTAGATTACATTTGAATTTTGCTTAATTAAGTCTCACCGTGTACTTTCTGACCCCCTGATTGCCATTTACAATTCTCCTTCTTCATAACCTTATATAATTATGCATTACCTGCCTCAGGAGGAGCTGCTATATGCACCTGATGAAATTTATATCGTAGCATAAACTTCTGTGGACTGAAGCTTCCTTCATCAGATGCACATAGTGGTCCTCAGCAGGCTGATAACACATATTTAAAAAACAAATGTGGTTGTTCATATTCACCTGCATAAGTGGGAGACCAAGTGAACTGTGTCTGGGCACCTCCAAAATTCATCTGAGATTGTCAGCTATCACGCTAAATGGTGGGTGTTGGCCATTCTATGCGCTAGGAACTTGTTGCTTGCTTATGTAAAATAATGTTCTCTGACAAATATGGAGTATGCAAAATATTGTGGTGAAGCATCCTCGAAAATTTGCGATCCTTTGATGTGCAAATGGATTCTGATCTGCAGTGAGGATTTGCCCCTTTCAAAACTTTATCTTCTTTCACCAGAAAAGAATTAAAAACAGAGTGCTGCAATTAGCCAAGATGTGTAGGAGTAAAATATTGCCGTCGCAATGATCTAAAAAAAGTTGGCACCACAAGTCTCAGAATATTTCAGCCAGGAAGCCCATGAGGGGAAATCTAAACATAACATAATGTACACAGACATTTCCTTTCTGATGTGCTACCTAACTGGTATGCATGAGCATATTTACATTGTGAACACTGAGTATTATTTGTTTTGCTTCATTTATACCCCACTTTTCTCCCCAGTGGGGGCCCAAAGCTGCTTACAACATCCTCCCCCATTTTACCCTTGCAACAACCTTGTGAGGGAAATTAGGCTGAGAGAGCGTGACTGGCCCAAGGTCACCCAGCAAGCTTCCATGGCAGAGTGGGGATTTGAACCTGGGTCTCCCAGATCCTAGTTCAACACTAACCACTACACCATGCTGGCATAAAAATTAATTTAAATTAAAGTAGCATAATAAAAACAACCTTGCTTGCCTAGAACAGTTTCCTCCTCTTTTTGATGTGAAGCAATGTAAGTGGGTTTAAATGTGCCCATTTCCTAACTGAGAGTGAAAGTGTAGGATTAGGCTTGGGATGGTACTATGGCCCAAGTTCCAGCCCTTGGTGTAGATCACTTATAGCCATTTTGGCTGGAATGGTGACAGCTGTGTATTGACATAGCAAGGCAACACTAGACCAGTGGTCCCCAACTTTTTTGAGCCTATGCACACCTTTGGGAGCAGCAGGGAGGCCTATCTGACATACAGCAACGTGTCTACGTCACCATGTCTGGGCCGTTGGGGCGACACACTGGTATTTGGGCAAAAGGTAAAAGTAAAGGTAAAGGTTTCCCTTGCTCGAAAGCCAGTCGAATCCGACTCTAGGGTTGCGGTGCTCATCTCCGTTTCAAAGCCGAAGAGCCAGCGCTGTCCGAAGACGTTTCCGTGGTCATGAGGCCGGCATGACTAAACACCAAGGCGCACGGAACGCTGTTACCTTCCTACCAAAGTGGTACCTATTTATCTACTTGCAATTTCTTGCTTTTGAACTGCTAGGTTGGCAGGAGCTGGAACTAGAGACGGGAGCTCACTCCGTCTTGTGGCACCCAGGTCTCGAACTGTTGAACTACTGACCTTACACAGCCTGCAGTTCAGTGTAGAGTTTTTGCCCAAATACCAGAGTGTTGGCCTGATGCAATGATGTTATTTCCGGGTCACGCGGGCAGAGATGTAGACACATCTCTGTACGTCACATGGATCTCCCTCTTTTGGGGGGTAAGTTCCACCCAATAGCCAGCTGGGGGACCCCTGCCTCCACCCAGGGGGGCAGGTCTGGCAACCCTATCTCATTCTCCGCATGTGCAGACTAGGACCGATTCCCCACAAGCAGCTGTGCCGCCCTCGGTCTTCTGTTTGCAATTTCCCCCTATTCACTGTGCGGCCGCATTCTGACCCGCATCCCCCCCCCCCCCGATTTCCCGTGTCTTCTCGATCCTAAAAAACAAGGCTGCGCAGCAAATATTGTGAAATTGACCAATGCAACCGGGGCAAACGGAAGAGTGAGGGTGGCACAGCTGCTTGTGGGGAAACAGTCTAGGCCTAAGATGTGGTAAACTACAGCTTATCAGTTAGATATACAGAGAAAGGAAGAGAAACCAATATGTATGTTATTTTTAATTTAATTGTTTACTTCATTTATATTCTGCCTTACTCCCCACTGGGGGCCCAAAGTGGCTTCCATTGTTCTCCTCTCCTCCATTTTATCCTCACAACACCCCTGTGAGGTGGTTTAGGTTGAGTGTGTGTGTGACCGATGTGCCCGAGGTTATCCAGTGAGCTTACATGGCAGACCTGGGTCTCCCAGATCCTAGTCTGACACTCTAACCACGACATTAAGCTGGGTCTCTAATGTGTATGCACACATCTCCTTTCTGTTTATTACACAGCTCAAAATACTTTTCCAGAAGAAGAACCTTGACCCATGTCAAGGTCCAGATATTCTGACCTGGTGGAGAAATATTCAGCAACCCCTTCTCCAATCTGAAATTTTCCTCCCAAGTCATTTACTGATGGCCTCATAAAATCTTTGGGACCCTAATTAGCTGAACTGGTGGAATGTTGTCAGGTCACAGCTGATTTATGGCAACCCCATAGGGGTTTTAAGGCAAGAGACCTTTAAGATGGCTCGCCATTGCCACCTGCCTCTACCTAGCAACCCTGGACTTCCTTGGTGGTCTCCCATCCAAGAGATGTTCAGAGGTGGTTTGCCATTCCCTGCCTCTGCATAGCGACCTTGGACTTCCATGGTGGTCTCCCATCCAGGTACTAACCAGGGCCGACCCTGCTTAGCTTCCAAAGTCTGGCTAGCCTGGGCCATCCAGTTCAGGGCAGTGAGCAGATTACACAAAGAATTTTAAAGTACTTTCCTATATGTGAAATGAAAGCATTAAAAGCACAGATTATAAGTATCTCAATCCTCTTCAGCCTTCTAGCTGCTCTGCCAGGGAATCTACATTTGCACATAAAGCAGATCAAGTAAGACGGGGATCTAGATTCGCTAAACTCCAAAAAGAATAGACATTGTGGAAGGTTTATAACAGAAATGCTTTCTGCAAATGATCTGTTGGCTGGTGCACGAACAACTAAATTAACTTTGTGACAGTGAAGGAAGGAAGCTGAGAACAAATAAATCTATTGATGAACGAGATTAATATTTGCAGACTTCTGAAACAGAAGGTAAATGTTTTGATATCTTAGCTGCATCGGACAATGGTCCTGGGTCTGAAGAAAGTCATGCCCAGTAAGACAATTCATGGCACACCTACACTACAAACTCGTACACATTTTCCATGAAAGCTGTAGTGTGAGTCTGATTTGTTGGTTGGTTTTTCTGCACAGAGTAAAAGAGGAGGCCTATGCGTTCTAGACAGAGACTCAGCTATGTCTAGTAAACTGGCTTCTTAGTTCATCTGAAGTGCGTTTCCTCAATTAACACTTTCCATTTTCCGTAACTGACCAAGGCAAACTGCCCCAGGCCATAGGGAGAACTGCCTACCCCCACTCAAAGGAAATGAGTCAACCTGAATTGGATGTAGTGGTCTCTCTCTCTCTCCAGATGCTAACCACAGCCGTCTCCTAAATAATCCCTGGCTCCAAAACAATGCAGCAGTAAAACTGGCTCTGCCTTTACTCAATTGTTGAAAAAGGCAAGAATGAAATGCTGGGCTGTTGCAAAGAGGGCAGAAGAAAAGTTGTAAATCATGAGATCCACTTGCATGCGTTTCCTGGTCTCTTCTGCAGCTGCACAGTTCCCAAATCTGGGGTGGGGGACATGCAACATGCCTCTTTTCAGAGCTTCAACTTCCAGACTCCTATTGTGAAAAGCCTTTTTTTTTCTGTGCTGGGGATCAGGTTTCTGTGCTTTGTAGTTGGTGCTGGTATGACTGATGACTTCAAGGACAGTTCCCCATATGTGAATAGAACATTCCTTCCCTCATCAGTAGATTTTTCACTGGGCAACTTGGTTATGTCACTCCTAATGCTCAACAACTGCTAGTGAAATGCATGAACTTCTCTATTCAGAAATATATGGCTATCTGCCGTTGACTTAGATGATAATGAAAGATCTTAGTGTGTGCAATAGCCTGTTTGTACATTCACATCCATCATGCCAACGATGAACGTGCATGGGTCCACGGGCTCAGTGGTAGAGCATCTGCTTGGCATGCAGAAGGTCCCGGGTTCAATCCTTGTAAGAACATGAGAAAAGCCATGTTGGATCAGGCCAATGGCTCATCCACTCCAACACTCTGTATCACACAGTGGCCAAAGCCCAGGTGTCATCAGGTCCACCAGTGGGTCCAGAACTCCAGATGCCCTCCCATTGTTACCCCCACCCCAAGCACCGAGAATACAGAGCATCACTGCCCCAGGCATAAACTATACCTTGTGGCTAACAGCCACTGATGAACCTCTGCTCCATGTTTATCCAATCCCCTCTTGAAGCACCTCCAGTAAGGACCAGGCAGGAGGTGATTTGGAAGATCTCAGCCTGAGATCCTGGAGAGATGCTGCCAGTCTGAGTAGGTGATACTGACTTTGATGGACTGGTGGTCTGATTCAGTATTACACAGCTTCATGTGCTCATGCGCATATGTGACAAGGCCTAATTAGTTAACTTTCTTATAATTACTCATGGGGAGAACCAATGCAATCATTTACTTTTAAATATTAGTAACATTCCAGTTTTTAATTTACATATTTATACCCTGTTCTTCTCCCCAACGGGATCCAAAGCAATTTATGTCATCCTCCCCGCTTCCATTTTATCCCCACAACGGTTTTTGATTCTACAAATTACCCAGAAGCACACCGCTTTCGTTCTTAACGACCACATTACGGTGGAGTTCTGCTGCTAAAGCTAAGCTGGACCTCAGACCTGTCAGCTGCCCGCAAAGGAGACTACCTGTAAATCATAAAGCTACATTATACTAAACCAGACCTTTGGTCCATCAAAGTCAATATTATCTACTCAAACTGGCAGTGGTTCTCCAGGGTCTCAGGTAGAGGTCTTTCACATCACCTGCCCCCTGATCCTCTTAGCTGAAGATGCTGGAGACTGAACCTGGGACCTTCTGCATGCTAAGTAGATGCTCTACCACTGAGCCACAGCTCCTCCCCATACATCAGCGACTCTGAGCTCTTTGGAGGAAGTTGGGGGGGCACAAAGAAGTCTCTTGTATCTGAAGAACCCGTCATTGATGTCTCTCTCCCACTCCTCTTTTAGGTTTAGTCACAGTGGCAGTGTGTGGGGTGGGGGGTTAGAAGGGTTTAAAAGAAGGTTCAAAAGGAGAAGACTGAATCTGCGTCTGAACCCTACACGTCTGGCTTAGGTTTGGAGGAACCAGAGTAAAAATGGCCTTTTGTTACATTTCATTTCATCCACCTACATACCAGCTGGGATGGGCTGTGAAGGGCAAACAAAATGCCCCAGAATGCACCATACTGCGAAGCTGCAAGTACCACCAAACCTTCTGATGCAAAGAGAGATCTGGTAATTTCACTAATGCTACTTTGGGGGCACATAGGTGAAGAGTGGACTAGAACAGAAATGTTGGTTATTCTTTAGGGGTGCATAGGAAGAGACCCAACCAACCCAACCAACCCAACCACGAGCTGGTTGGTTGCAAGCTCCAGTTGCAGCCATCTAGATATCCTTGAAAGCCACCAAAGACAGCATAAAGATAACCACTGATAATCAGTAGATATAGTGACCCTAACTGTGGAGGTTCTACTTCTAGCTTTCATAGCTAGTCTCAGCAACCAACAGCTACAACCTCCCATAAGGCTGTGTCAGGTAGGAGTACAGCAGATAATATATTCTTTAATATCTCTGACTAAAATTGCTAAAGGTTCATAAGGTATTTATTTATTTATTGAGTACAACCAAAAAAAGCGGAGAAAAACACAACCCTGCATGAGAAAGTTAACCAAAAAGGTTGGAACAAAAAAAGCTCTCTTGCCTTACAGCTTCTGACCAGAGAGGTACAAACCATGCAGGACTAAAACTTTTACCTAGGGACTTCCTCTGTCTTCATGGCAAGAGACAACAGGGAGAAGCCCCACACCCACCCCAGAACTTCAAATCACACTAGCCTATAGATCCAGTTGGTTAGCCGTGTTGGTCTCATAAAGTGTGCATGCACATGAAAGCTCATACCTTGAATAAACCTTTGTTGGTCTTAAAGGTGCCATTGGACTCTAAATTTGTTGTAGTAGCCTATATAAACAGCATTTAGGATAAGTACGAAGGAAAGGGGAACTACAAATGTTCACCTTTCTTTGTACCCTTGCTCAGCCTGAATGCTTGAGGAGACCATGTGTATTCTTTCTATTAATTTATTAAACTTTTTTTTAATATTTTGAATGATCTAAGCCTGATCTCTGGAAACACACCACACCTGTTCTGTCTTGTTGCCTGAAACACAGTGGTGGGGAGGGGCAGCAGGTAAGCTCACCATCCCTGGAATACAAAAGCTGAACATGAGAAATTGTATTAGCTTGTAAGATTGAAGCGGGAGGAGAGCGACTAGGTGGAGCCTCTAAATGGCAATGCAGGTTCACAGTTCTAGATGTGTGACTCTGTTTAGCAAGAAATACTCTTGGAGTCACTGGTGATGGCAGCTGTTATCTAGTTTGGTTTTGATAACCCTGGAGAGTGAGGAGAAGAGGTAATGTTGCCAAGCAGGGACTTGGGATAGTCATGGGATTTTCTGACTTTCTAGGGAACAGCCTGGAGGAACAGGAAGGGCTTGCAAGTCCGTTTCTTCACAGATGCAACCAGACATCATAAGACAAACAATCAGGGCCGGCTCGAGGTGTTTCTGCGCCCTAGGCGAGGCTGCCTTATGGCGCAGATGCCAACCTCCCGGTGGGGCCTGGAGACCTGGAGACCTCTGGAGCCAGCCACCCTTTTGCTGCCGCCACCACCGCCTCCTCCCCCCTACCGCCACCACCACCAAAGGGAGGGAGGAGGGGGGAGGCACAGCTTGGCGCCCCATCCAGGGCCCGGCGCTCTAGGAGAATGCCTAGTTCACCTAGTGGGTGAGCCGGCTCTGCAAACAATGCAATAGGTCTAGGATTTCATACATGTAAGAATCCAGCAAACAACAAACTGTCTAAGGCAGAGTATGCTATAGTATAAACAATGCAGAAAGTGGAATTGTAAAGGTAGAAGATGATGCAGTAAAAGCAAGGCGATACCTGCAACACAGGAATACAAACCCATTCCGTTATAAAGGTGCCTTCCTGGACTGCTCCATTTTACTAGCATTCTAATCCCTTTACGAGAATGCCCTCCCAAACATTTCAGTTTTGCACGTTCTGTGGAGGAACGGAAGTGTGGGAGCTTCCCAGGCCTCCTCAGGCAGGCCATGCCACAAGGAGGGGGACACCACAGAGACAACGCATAAACAAATGGGTTGTTGACCCATTTGCAAGGTAGCGCCATGAAAAGGCTTCGCTCGGACGAGTGAAGCTGTCGCGGCAGAGCATAGTGGGAGAGGCAGTTCGGCTGGTATGTGGGTCCAAGACCATGAAGGGCTTTGTAGGTGATAAGCCGTAACCAATGGAGTGACTGCAGAACAGGTGTGACATGCATGCTCGGCCTTGCGCCAGTAATAACTGGCTGTGGCATTCTGCACCGACTGTCGTTTCCCAGTTGACCTTAAGGGCACACCCATGTAAAGTACATGACAATAATATAGTTCTCGTGGCAAACACAGCATGGATCCGTGCAGCTGTATCTCCTGGGCCAACAGAGTCAAAGCAGGGGACCATCTTCCAAGCTCAATGAAGCTGAAACAATTCATTTTTCACAGTTGCATTCACTTGCTTTGCTAACGCTGGAGCCGATACAACCCCGAGGAGGCTCATCGCTGAGTCAGTGAATGTCAGCTGGACCCTATCAAAACTGGGGAGCGTAATGTCCTTCCCAACTGGCATTATTGACCAATCGGCATCAACTGAGCTGTGTACAGATTCCCCCCCCCCAAAAAAGGACAGATTCACCACATATGCAAACTATAATTACCGCCACCAATTATTATCACTCTAGTATAAGGGGATTACAATTGTTTTTTTGGTATCTCGTTCATCCACATGCTGCCACGGTCCTCTGCGCCACACAGCAGCCCAAATCCCTTTAACCTCCTACTGCAGTTTCCAACATGAAAAGAACCCGGAAGGTAAATAATAGCAGATAATCCTTCTTGTATGTTCGGCATTTAGAGCAGTCAACACACGATTTGCCTTTTCTTTCCCCACCCTCCCCTCTCTTTTTTCAGGCTGCTTGCCAAAGAAAGGACTTTTAAGATCATTAGCTCAGAAATCGTTCATACAATTAGGCAGCCCATTGTTGGTACCCAGTGTGTGGTGCGCTTTATGCAAACCACACCATTATTTGCTGAAGATTTTTTTTTTTAAAGGAGAGACCTAGCATCAGTTCAGCACTTACTTTGTGAAAGGGATTTGGTTCCTGCTGTTAGAAAATATGCAGAAGTCTCCTAAACGCTAGTGGACACATTCAGAATGGCAATTACTGTAATAATTGTTCTCATGTGCATTTCTAGAATTATATACTAAAAATAACAAAAGTCAGCAATTGCAACGAATTATAATACATGTGTAAAAGTGCATACATTGCTCTGCTTGCTAAACCACCGTCTTCTGCAGAATTAGGGGGACGTTTCTCATGTATTGCCTATGAGCAATCGCTGTCCTTAGTTTTAGTATGTCCCAGAATTAGGAGGTGTTAGGAGTGCACAAGGCACCTTCAGTTACAGGGGTAATAAGCACGTGCATGTGAGATTCCAGTAAACAATCTCTGATCCTAGGTATTATTAAGGTTTCAGTCTCATACAAAAGTCTATATATTCTTTTAATTCAAGGTCAACTTGTGCTATACTTTTCCCCATTAAATGTAGACAGAACTAGGTAGAGCTCATTATTTTTTCACTTATTAGATGTTCTAATCTTTCCTATTCTGTAAAGAAGAAGATATTGGATTTTTACCCCGCCCTTCACTACCCAAAGGAGTCTCAGAGCGGCTTACAATCTCCTTTCCCTTCCCCTCCCCACAACAGACACCCTGTGAGGTAGGTGGGGCTGAGAGAGCTCTCTCGAGAACTGCCCTTGAAAGAACAGCTCTGAAAAAACTTATGGCTGACCCAAGGTCACACCAGCAGCTGCATGTGGAGGAGTGGGGAATCAAACGCAGTTCTCCCAGATTAGAGTCCACGCTCTTAACCACTATACCAAGCTAGCCGAGGAACTCGCAGGGTGGTGTACATAGCCCCCTCCCTCTATTTTATCCTCACAACAACCCTGCAAGGCAGGCTAGGCTGAGACACATTTCATGGCAAAGTAGGTATTTAAAGCCAAGTGTCCCCAGTCATAGTCCAATACTCCAACCACCCTCTGCACAGGCTCTGAAAAACATAACCACCTAATGCCTATTTTAAATGATAAATATCAAACACACTTCCAGAGCAGACCACTCTAAAGAGATCCGGCAAAGCATCTGGGTTACTTTAAGGATTTAAAATTCTTTCCCAAATTTATTTCAAATATTTTTATCCTGCATTTTGACTAATACTGCTCCCACTCCTCTGTGGCTTTATTACTATTATCATTGACAAGAAGTGGGGACCCGTGATACTCACGGGGGAGGGGAGTATTCCCAACGGCTCCCCCACTGAAGCAGCAGGAGCTCCACATGGAGGAGGAGAAGGCAACTGCAGATGAGGCTGGTGGGCCCACCCAGCCCTCTCCCCCGCCCCCCCTGGCAACTGCCACCATGCCAGCCAAGCTTCCCCCCCACCCGGCAACGGCAGGGAGACACAGTTCCCAGTGCGTTCTCTGTGCATGCACAAGGAACGCTCTTTTCCTTTCTGGGGGATTTAAGTATCCCCCGTATAGGTTTTTTTCCCCTACATTTCAGATTTTTCTGCACACCTGGGGAGGGCCCCCAAGTGTGCAGGAAAATCTCTTTGCCCCCTATGTGCCTCAGATGTGCAGATTTAGATATCCTCACAGAGGGGGCAACTTGGCTATTAGATATATAGATTACATTTGTACCTCAACTGCCTCTATGGATCTCAGGGCAGCATTCATGGTGTTGCCTTATTTTATCCTCATCACCACCGCTGGAGATGAGGTGAGGTGACAGAGACTGGCTTGCTAGCAAGCGCCACAGCTCAGCATGCAATATTTCAATCTGGGTTCCTGACAACCGTATAGTACCAAAGATTTCAGAGCTATCTGATACCTGAGGTAAACTGCTTTCTTGAATTAGAACTGCAACCACGCTCTATCCTTACAATCCAAGTGGTTTATTGTCATGACATGCAAGAGTAAAAACTGCTTGCTCTCAACCCACTGTTATGTTCCTGCATGATCCAGATTTACTTCCTGATTGGGAAAAAAGGCTTGGTATGACAGCAACTCTGGCAGAGATGCAACAAACAGTGTCCTCTGAGGGCAGGTAATTTTCCTGGGTCTGTGCTCTTCACACCTGATGCACACACAAATGGCAGGATTTACTTATGCGGCCCAACAAAGGCTAATTAGAGGGAAGTGCAACTAGAACAATGGATTATACAGAGATGCAACAGGCAGCCTCCTCTGAGGGAGAGTGGTGGGGGCTTCCAGGAGCTTTCAATAACTTAACAGATTTCCCACAGCATGCTAACAGGTCTCTCACAGCACAAAGTTTGGGGATTTATTGTTCTAGCCGTTACAAGATGCTTCAGATCAGTAACAGCCTTATACAGACAATGCACTAAAACTTACGACAATGTTTTAAAAACGGACAACTCAAAAGTCTGATTCAAAGATCGCCCTTACTTACCAAAATCTCTCTCACACACGCTCAAGTACTTTACAGTTCCTGAAGAAGAGGTTCAGGATCGGACAAATTTCAGGAAGCAGAGAATTCCAATTTTAAAAAAAGTTTAATTTATACCCTGGCTTTCCCCCTGACAAGAACCATTCTCTTTTCCTCCACTCTATCCTCACAACAACTGCTGTAAGGTGTAGGGAGAGGCTGTGGGTCAGTGGGTTTGCATCCGCTTGGCATGCAGAAGGTACCAGGTTCAATCCCCAGCATCTCCAGTTAAAAGGACCAGGTAGTAGGTGATGTGAAAGACCTCTTCCTAAGACCCTGGAGAGCTGCTGCTGGTATGAGTAGGCAACATTGACCTTGATGGAGTGTAAGGCAGCTTCATGTGTTCAAGGTGGGTTAAGGCTGAGAGTGTGTGACAGGACCAAGGTAACCCAGCAAGTTTCCAATACACAGTGGGGATTCAAGCTGGGTCTCCCAAATCCTAGTATGACACTCCAACCACAACATCACGCTGGCTCTCCTCTCTACTTCCCATTCCTCTTCTAAACCTAGAACATTAAGAAGGAATGGAAGAGATCAGAGAGAGAGAGAGTTCATCTTCAAGGCTTTCAGAAGCCCAACTCAGACTTCTCTAGGCTACTATAAAGTGCTTTGAAGACTATAGGATCATAATGCCCAAGGCTTTTGTTTTGATCTCATCTGATAAGTCCTTCTGGAAATAAGCTTAGGAAACCAGAACTTCCATTGTTCTTAATAGAACAAAGCTTGAGTCCGGTGGCACCCTTAAGACCAACAACGTTTAATTCTGGGTATAAGCTTTCATGTGCATGCACGCTTCCTCAGACACGAAAGCTTATACTCAGAATTAAACGTTGTTGGTCTTAAAAGTGCCACTGGACTCAAACTTTGTTCTATCGCTTCAGACCAACATGGCTACCCACCTGAATCTGTTGTTCTATTGTTTTGTGCAAGGAAGGGTGGAATTCAATTACCTCTTTGGCCCTGATTCTCTTACCAGGTTGCAGTTTTGTGGCTTAATAATTTGACTTGGATAGAACATAAACAAGGCCAGATCATGACATTTCCATGCCCCCCAAAAGAAAAGCAAACTGGGATCACCGTGTAAAAAACCAAAAACAAACACTAGTAGATCTTAGGAGATCTTCCTCATAAGTTATCTTCCTCTTATTTACAACTCAGCATTTACATAGGAAGCAAGCCAGTCAGTTAGGATTTCCTTAATGAAATACAAAGCCTTCTGCATTAGAGCAGATGGCTTTGTGCTTGATTAAGGAAAGGGTAATGGACTGGCTTGCTTCCTATGTAAATGTTGAGTTGTAAATAAGAGGAAGATAACTTATGAGGAAGATCTACTAAGAATAACTTCTAATAAGAATAACTTCCGAGGAAGACCAACTATGAAACGGGCTTACATCAAGATGCTTGTCATCTACTACAACTTATTACAGAAGTTGTTCTACAGTATCACAAGGATGGGACTTTTCTAAATTTGGGATACATGACCACATTATTAGTTGTGATATTTTTGTGTCATCTATGTAATATGTAAGGACCATGTGTATTTTTAACCATAACATATAGTAGCCGTAAAACACAGTGATTGTTTGTTTTTGGATTTCCATGCCCAAGGCAGGCTATCCAAAATTACTTCTCCCCATGGTAACAAAACGGTAAGTACTAAATACCTGATAACTTGCTGTCTTCCAAAGTCACTTAAAATCTGTTTCACAGTATGGCTGGTTCCAGATTCAAACTACTGAATTTGGATCTGAAGCCCTAGCCCCTGTTCGGATTGCCACAGCTGGATTCCCTCTAGAATTGTGTGCAGTAATAATAAAGAGGCTACCTGTGAACATGGACAGAGTGATACTGGCTTTTGAACACATTGCTGTGGTCGGTGCTGATGTCTTATATTCTACTGATATAGTTGGGTATTTCCCAGGGCAAATTTATTCTTGTGCTAAATACTAGATGGTTTTTGTTCTTGTTTTTGGCTGTCTTGATTTGCACTTTTCGAGCTTTCAGCGATACTGTGACCGTTTGTTCTTACAGTAAGCTGCTTTGTATTTGATTGAAAAGCCGGGCAAAAAATATTTTTGACTCAATCAATTCTCCGACATCTCTAAGTAACCACTCATTGTGAGGTGAAGTTTCTAGAAAAGACGGCCTAACATCCTTGCAGGCCCGATACCTCACAGTTTAGAAATTAAACATAGGTCAAAGCCATCATTTGTGTGTTGGGGTTCTTGAACTAGGATTCCCAACGCTTCTTCTTTTTTTAAAAAATAGGTTCCCATGGCCTTTACAGCAGCACAACAGGCAGCTGAATCTATTCCTGTCACGGAGATGCAACTATGGGAAAAGCTGCAGCTTTCGATATTTTCCTGTCATATAGCCATTAAAGACACAGGAGCCTCAACCCGAGCCCAGTGTGACTTTGCCCGATTCCGAAAGACACCAGATCCGGCAGTTCTGAGAAATCTGACAGCTGGGGAACCATCCCCTTTATCCCTTCATGCACCATAAAGGGAGAAAGGAACCCCACTCTTTGACAGACCTATTTCTATAAAAATGCTGCATCAGAGAAAAGAGTACTACGTTAACCTCTGTTCAATACATAACAATCTCCAAAAGTACAACACATACTAGACGGCGTGTAGGGTGGTCAGGTTCCCCTTGGCCACCAGTGGGGGGCGGGGTGTGTGTGGAGAGTAGAGTTGGCAGATCCAGGTTAGGAATCTCCTATAGATTTGGGGATGGAGCCTGGGGAGGACAGGGACCTCAGAGGGGTACAGTGCCATGGCGTCCACCCTCCAAAGCATCCAGGGGAACTGATTCCGGGGGATCCCCAGGCCCCACCTGGAGGCTGGCATCCCTGCTGTTGCACTGGACTTTTGATTACCGAGATCCATCCGGGTGACAATCCCACTCAAGCACGAAGCTCCCTCTCTGTTGGCCTAGCCAACCTCACAGAGTTGTAAGAGGACCCAAATATGCAGCCTCCAGACCCTTGGTGAAAGGGCAGGATAGAAGCAGTTTTTATAAGTTCTATTTTAAGAACACTCCCAAATAACAAGTATTATTCTATTCCTCCCCGCCCCCCAACCTTTATGGAAGCATGCGACTTATAAAAAGCAGTGCTCCTGTGAATGGCGGGGAGAGAAGTCCCCATAAATTGTGGAGAGGAGCCTCTCTGGGCTGCACTTATCCCGGCCAGCGGAACTATCAACAAGGCCCGCTCCAACGCCGCTTTGATGATCAGAGAGGAGGAATTTCCTCCCGCCCTTTGCATGCCAAAAAAGCACATTCTGCCATATGTCAAGAGCCGGGGTGCAAAACCCGCTCTCTGGCTTTTTCGCTTGCAGTGCACATCCATGCTGGAGAAGGGGTGGGTGGGGTGGAATGGAGGGAGAGAAGTCCACAGATTTGCAGGCATCTCGGCATTTCCCCTCCCCGTCTTTACGAAAGACAGTGCGGTTGCAAGTCGGGTTCTCACTGACCGCCCCACCACCACCACCATGAAGACACTCGCGCGCAGAACGGCTTTGCATTACCTCTCCCGGACGCCTCTCGCTCTGAAGTTTCCCGTGCGAAAGTCTCCGCCAGCCTCGGGAGAACCAGCAGCTCTTCCCCCGCCCCAGCCCAGCAGATTAAAACAAAAAAATAAAAAAGAGGAGGGGGGAAAAACCCGAGGGAGGGGGGAGACGGCTTCCAGCGTGCCAGCGTGCAGCTCCCTTTTTTTGCTTTGACAGTCCGCCTTGCAAAGCGGGGACCCGGGACCCCCCAACAGCAGCGCCAGCCCCATTCTCGTGCTGGAATGAAAGGAATGTCCGAGCTTTACCTCCTGCCCAAATCATAGCAACTTCGCTGGGTCCTAATGTGGGCCCATGTACTCGGATCCTTCTCGCCGGTGGGCGGCTGGGTGGAGAAGGGGCCGGCGTTGCCAGTGTAATTCTACCCGCTCGGTCGCCGCCGGCCCGCATATAGAGAACATCCCATTCGATGGATGCCAGGTCCTAGCGCTCTTCTCTTCTTGCCCAGAATTGGGGGGGGGGGGGGGGGGGGGGGAAGCTGGAAGCATCTGGGGCAGCGTTCCCTCGAAGCTGCGTTAGTGTGAGCGAGCTCACAGTTCTTTAGCCTCCGGCTCACACATTTTTGTCTTAGCTCAGGAAGGTGGCTCCAGAGCCAACTTAATTTATGCAGTAGCCACATTGCTCACTCACAACTTTAATGCCAGTAGCCCACAAGGTAGAATTTTTGCTCACAAGACTCCACAGCTTAGAGGGAGCATTGATTTGGGGTGCTCTGAGGTGGCCGAGTCCTGAAATTGTAGCATGGGTGGGAGACCTCACATTGCAATTAAAAATATGGTGGGAAAGCTGGTGTGGTGTACTGGTTGGGGGTATCCGACTAGTATCTGGGAGTCAGCCCAGGTTAGAATCCCCACTCATGCCGTGGGTGACCTGGGCCAGTCATATACTCTTAGCCTAACCTACCTCATGGGGTTGTTGTGAGGATAAAACGGAGAATGATGTAAGCTGCTTTGGGGGGGGGCCCTTGGGGAGAAAGGAAGGGTATAAAAGAATTAAATAAAAAAGTGATTGCCCCTCGTTGTTGTGGCTAGAACCTAACTTCCTGCACACTCTGGCTTAGGGGTGCCAACCTCCAGGCGGGGCCAGGCAATATCCTGGAATTACATCTGATCTCCAGCGGACAGAAATCTGTTTCTCTGCAGAATGTGGCAGCTTTGGAGGGTGGACTCCATGGCATTATATCCTTCTGAGGTCCTTCCCCTCCCAAAAACCTGCTCTCCCCAGTCTTCACCCCCAAATCTCCTGGAGTCGGCAACCCTAGGCCTTCCTCTGTGCAAAGGGAGTGGGTTAGAAAAACTATATCTGTAAATATGTCAAATATGAATATTCTTAGTTGAATGTGTAAATAACCCCCAGAGAAGCTCAGAACACCATGCATGCAGCAGGTTCCCTTTGGCGACTCAACAACAATCTGGTGAAACCGGCCCAGAAACACTGAACAAGCTTCACGACTGAGGCAATTCAAAGCTAGTCAAATGACTGCAGTACATTATGTGACTGCAAGGAAAGCGAGGTCTCTCCAGGCCTGACTCCTCACAAAATGTAACCTATATAGTTGAGTTGAGGCTTCTCCTCAGTTCCTGCCTGTGTGATGCTCAGTTCAGATCAGGACTGTGACAGGTATGGAGAAAGACTTCTGCTTTCCCCCTAGGCTGACAGATCAGAAGGATTTCAACCTTCCCCCTGACCTGACCGGTCATTTTCCTGACCTGAAGTGGCCCAGTGGGAGAAACTGGTCTGTTGGGGGAAACCCAGAAGTAGACAAGTATGTTTCCGCAAGTAGCTCACCCCTGGGACTGTTGCAGGTCCGGAAAATGGCAGAAGAGGAAGGCCGAAACCCTTTCTTCACATGCAGCACAGTCGCAATCTGAATCTGGCACTGTGAACATGGGGACTGAGGAAAACCCACAACTTATGTGTGTGACTATTACAAAGGATAGACAGCACGAACCCCAGACTCCAGTTGGAAGTGGCACAGTCCATTCTCCTGCCTCAGGGCTATCTCAAGTATATACTGCTACTTGGGTGCAAAAGCCAGAATGCATTGTTAAAACTGAGGGAGACCATGAGTCAAATGTAAGCGTCAGGAAAGGCCACCTGAAGGGATATTTCGGTCAATGAAGGAAATTGGAACATTCTTGTACTCACTGGTACAAATTCTCGGTCATGGCACCAAAACCCTGAAACTTACTCCACAGGGAGATCCACTTGTCCCCTTTTTGTTATCATCTTTTGCCTGCAGGTAAAGACTTTTTTGTTTTGTTTTGATATTCCCTCAGTGTTCCTTCCTTCCTGCCTAATGTTTTGTGGGGGGTTGTATGTATTTTAATGATTTTTTTTTGTTGGGTTTTGTTAAGTCGCAAGCTTAACAAAGAGTCGGAGAGTGATTCAGCAAGAATGCGGCTTTTATTCTTCAACTCGAACTCACTTTGCATGAGATGGCAATGAGATGATTCACGTTACATTCAGTATATGCACTCAGGTCGATTAGAATACACTACAGGTTTGAATGGTTTTTAACTGCTCTGTCTTCTTGGTGCTTGGGGGGGTCAACAGTGGGATGGCTTCTAATGTCCTGGCCCCACTGGTGGACCTCCTGATGGCACTGGTATTTCTGGCCACGGTGTGATACAGAGTGTTGGACTGGATGGGCCTTTGGCCTGATCCAACATTGGCATCTCTTATGTTCTTATGTCGCAAAGAGTCGGACTCGACTGTGCGACTGAACAACAACAACAAATGGTTTTTAAGGTGCGTTTTTTATTATGTATGTTTTAATTTGTTAGCTGTCTTGGTGGCCCTTATAAAGGCAGAACAATGAGGTATAAATGCTGCTAAATTTTAAAAAAATGAAATTAAAGTGTGTAGTCCCTTCAAGAATGGTAGTTGTTCATGTCTTTTCCATTCCCCCAACTCAGGGGGCATAAATTATCCCTATGCTCTCCTACCTTAGAAAGGATAGGTAGGGCTGAAAAGCCACTCACAAAATGGTGGCTTGCCTCTGCACAGGAAGACAGGGAGAGGATGTTCTACCCTTTCCTCCTCTCTTCTCCTGAAGGAAGAGAAATCATGTACCCTCATGTGGAACCATTCAGGTTGGCAAGTG
This sequence comes from Gekko japonicus, assembly GCF_001447785.1. Taxonomy (NCBI): domain Eukaryota; kingdom Metazoa; phylum Chordata; class Lepidosauria; order Squamata; family Gekkonidae; genus Gekko; species Gekko japonicus. The sequence goes on along the minus strand of NW_015165844.1, from coordinate 116,113 downwards.
ACTAGGAGGTATTTTAAACAGTACAGTACTTTAAAAAGATACCTTAAAATAGGAGATGTGCAGACAAGCAGGTTGCTGACTAGCCAATATCTCATCCTGCTCCAAATGTCCATATTTAGCAGGGACAGTCCCTGTTTCCTGGAACTGGGCTCCAATAAATCACCCTCCCTATTTTTATCTTTTGAGGAATGCCTTATGAAAATACTGTTAATGTGTTATTGTGATCTCTCTTCAAGGTCTTCAAGCCTTCTCCTCTGGACTGTATAAATTAAATCTCTGAGGGCCCCGAAGTAAAAGCTAGAGATAAGAAGTCAGTGATCAGATCTCCAACCACATTTTTAAAGACTAAAAAACAGCAAATTTAGTAGTTAAGAGTGTCCAACTAGGATCTGGGAGAATCGGGTTCAGTTCCTCACTCTGCCATGGATGTTTACTATGTGATCTTGGGGCGTTCATACACTCTCAATGGGGTTCCAATTGTTAATAACATATTAGACAAGTATATATTTTCAGGGGTCATTTCCTGCAGGAGCGGAGTTCCGGCAGTAAAGAGCCCAAGGGGGCGGGCACATGCAACAAGCCCCACCCCCTGCTCCCAACAGCCCTCAGTCAGAGCAAGAAGCAGCCAGGTAAATTGCAGAGCAAAACAATCCAGTGGCACCTTTATGACCAAGTTTTATTCAGGTACAAGCTCTCCCTCCTCTGCGAGGACAGATCTGCACTCCCCCCCCCAATAGCTAGCAATCCAAAACAGTCCCGTGGAGCCTGAGTGGTGGGTATTGCCTTCTGACACACTTCCAGTGATGTCAGGGGTGTGGCATATGCAAATAAGTTATGCTAATGAGCTCTTGCAGCTCTTTTTCTACTAAATGATCCCTGTATATTTTTAGCATATATTTAACTCAAAGAACAAAACCCCCACATGGCTTTTACATGTGTCGAGGATGGGCTCCCACAGAAGATAAAATGGAGAACAAACTTGCTAGCCACTTTAGGTTCTCATTGGAGAGAAAAATGGGGCCTAATATCTAGATAAATCTATCAAACAAATGAAATATATATAAACAAAAATGAATCAATGAAAAAAAGAGTGGTACAGATGGTTTGCAGGTAGATTCAGCTGAACTAGACTTGTGAATGTTGGTCTTTTAGCTGCCAGTACAGAAGAAAGTCCAGGTTTCTCCCATTCAGACAAGCGCCTGCCTTCCATCTTTCTAAGCGTACTTCAAACCTGGGAAGGCAGAAAGAGGACTTGATACAGGAATCATGGTATGTCTGTGGAAAGACAAGGAAACATTCTCTCCCCCCCAAAAAAGGATGGACATTCTACATAAGAATTGGGGCACTTTGCCTTTGGGCTCTGAAAATTACCCTCCTAAATCCCTACTTCGCCTTTGTTCCTTTGAGGTAAAGGAACTTTATATCTTATTGTGAGATTGGTATCTGATCAAAGGGGGAAGGAGTTTAGCCAAGGGGAACTGAAGTTAAGGTCATCTCCTTAAAGACCATGGCTGTTTCTCAAGGGGGTGATAATGGTTAGGAGCTAGTTACCCAATGGATCTACATGGGTTCAGCTTGTCTGCAAATAAGGTGGTGTAGGGTTGTGTGTGCCATGCTTTAGGAATCATTCACAACTGGATTGTCTTGTCTGCAAAGAAAAATCCAGTTGCAAATAATTTGTAAAGTGTGGCATGCAGCCCAGACCATCTTTCTTCAAATAAGGTGAACCCATGTAAGATCCACTGGAGAACTAGTTCTTGACCAGTACTAGATATATTGACTTACTGGTCCTGTTTTATTGGCTCAAAGCTTTTCACCTAGAAATATTGAAATGTATCAGGTTATACAGATTCAGGACCTCTTAGTTCAAATATCTGCCACGGATTGTGCCAAGGGTTTAAAAGTTTAGTTTCAGTGCTCTTGGTAGTAGATTATTATTATTGTTGTATGGCATTGTTTGTAGAATAGCTAAGAGATCCTAAGATTGTCTGGCAGCCAAAAGTTCTAGCTCTTTAGTGTTATGCATCACTGGGTGGCAAGCTAAACAAGAGATGTTTCAGAAGTGGTTTTGCCATTGGCTGCCTCTGCATCACAACAACCTTGGTATTCCTTGGAGGTTGCCCTTCCACATACTAGCCAAGGCTGACCCTGCTTAGCTTCCAAAATCTGACGGGATTGGGCTAGCCTTGACCATTACATCTCTTGGAGACACAGCCATTGACAATGAAGGACCTGCACTAAGGACAATGTCCAATTATGTGTGGTTGCAGCCTGTGAATATTTGGATTAATACATATAATAAATTAGTCCCTGTCAGAAATGGGAAAAGGTGACCCTACCCAGTCACCCTTCTTCCTCTTCTCTGTTTTATGCTCAAAACAACCCTGTGAGGTAAGTTAGGCTGAGAGAGGGTCACTGGCCCAAAGTCAGCCAGCAAGTTTCCATGAGACAAGAGTAGATTTGATTTGGGGTCTCCCAGACACTAGTCCAACACTGTTAACCACTACACCACACTGGTTTTGAGTCTGTAAAAGAGAGAGAGGGAAGCCAAAGAAAGCTGTGGATTGGCACAGGTTATAGGATCTCTCTCTCTTTGTGTCTCTCTGGGGATCTGATCTGGGGCAACAGCTCTGTAGGCGTATCCGTTTCCCTTCACCTGTGACCCTGCATGCATTTTTTTCAATAAAAATAATACTACAAAAACTCTACAAACCCTCAGGGTTCTCTCCTCAAAAAGGAACCGTTGTGAGTAAGCACTGCTTCTGGAATTTCTCCCTGCTAGTGTTACCAACAGCACATTGGGAAATTGCTGGGGGATTTGGGGGTAGAGCCAGAGGTGGGCAGGGTTTGGGAATGGGAGGGTCCCCAGCAGGGTATAATGTCATAGAGCCCACCCTCCAAAGGAGCCATTTTCTCCAGGCAGCTTACAAAATAAAAACAAAAAATAAAAACAAAACATTGAAAGTTATTACTTAAAATCCAAATTAAAAAAAAAAACCTCAGACAAGCAAAACAACAACAATAAAAACAGCCCACAGGCAGCTTAAAAAACAGTCGCCAGGCTATAGTAGTATTAAAAGAGCAACCCCTTAATAAAAAGTCTGGGCGAACAGAAATGTTTCAGCCTGGTGCCTAAAAGAAAGCAATGTGCGCACCAGGCAAGCCTCAAGGAGAGGGGCATTTCACAAACAAGGTGCTGCTACTGAAAAAGCCCCGTCCCTGGTTACCACCTGCCTCACCTCTGAAGGGAGGGGCACAGACAGCAGGGCTTGGGAGTAGGAGACCAGCAGCAGGAGACCAGATGGGATGGGATGTGGGGGGAGCCATCAGCAACAGCATGACATCACTTTCAAGAAAAACCCAATTTTAGAATTACAGAATCCCAGAGTCGGAAGGGGCCATACAGGCCACCTAGTCCAACCACCTGCTCAGTGCAGGATCAGCCTAGAGAATCCCTGACAAGGGTTTGTTCAGCCGCTGCTTGAAGACTGCCAGTGAGGGGGAGCTCACCACCTCCCTAGGGCAGCTGATTCCACTGTTGCACAACTCTGACTGTTAAAAAGTTTCCCCTAAGATCCAGCCAGTACCTTCCCACCCTTACTTAAACCCGTAATTGGGAGTCCCCTCCTCTGCTGCCCACAGGAACAGCTCCCTGCCCTCCTCTAAGTGACAGCTCTTCAAATACTTAAAGAGAACAATCATGGGCCCTGCCACACGGTGGGGAAAAGCACGGCCAAAGTGCGGCTTTTTAGAGCCGCAGCAAAAGAGACACGCGGTGGCGGGAGCAGACAGATCCCCTGAGCCGCCGCGCAGTTGCTCCCTGGCACGATCAGATGCCGGGGGGGAAGCCACTGAAGGGAGAACGAGGCAGCCGGCTGCGCATGTGTGTGCATGCGCAGTTCGGCCAGGAGCCTTGAATGCTCCTGATGATGGGCAAGCCAGCGATCCCACGGCCGCGCTTGCTGCGGCGTTTCAGGTAAGTCCTGCTCTTTTGCAGGTTCTTTTTTGCAACGCATTTCCGGCCTGAAGGGACGGATCGGGGACGGGTGCGCGCCGCTTCCCAGATGTTGCGGTGTGATCGCGCCCGTTTGCTGGGTTCTCGATCCGTCCATCTTCCGGGCCTAAACCTCCCGTGTGACCGGGGCCCATGTCTCCCCTTAACTTCCTCTTCTCCAGACTAAAGTCCCTCAGGCTTTCCTTATGGGGCTTGGTCCCCAGAACTGATGCTTTGTCTCTCTAGGAATCATCAGAAACTCTATGGTAAAACCTAGAGAGGCGTGGCATCACTTCTAGATTTCTCCCAAAAGTGGCATCATGTCATCAGTTCAATGGCCGTTTTTTCCTCCCATTGCCGCTCCAAGTGGTGAGGGGAAATGAGAGGTGGGGACTGGGGAACCCCTCCTGCTGGGGGTACCTGGCAACCTTCCTTGTGAGGCAACTGGAGATCTGGACAGGATGGGAGGAGGCAGTCCTTCAGTCACATCACTGCTTTGATTTCAGTGGGCCATAAGCTCTGTAGACCTGGAGTAGAACTATTGCCTGTATGTTAGAAAGCATTACTTCTTCACAGAGAGTAATTAATTTGTGGGATTCACACTACTACAGGATGTAGTGATGACCACTAGCTTAACCGGCTTCAAAAGGAGATTGGATGGATTCCATCAGTGGCTATTAGTCACAACAATCAAACAGCATCTCCATGCTCAGATAGCAGTGTGGCCCTCTGAATACCAATGCTTAGGAGCAGAGGTCATTTCGGGGGGGAACGCGGGGGATCGCAGTTCCCCCGGGTGAGGTACGGGGGGCGGGGCACATGACGAAGCCCAGCCCCCTGCTTCCGGCCGCCCCGCTTCCGGCCCTCATTCAGCCAGGAGGAGGCAGGAGAAGAGGG
>NW_015165844.1:110940-111165 GCF_001447785.1 Gekko japonicus | reverse complement strand
GGGAAAATGGGGAGGGTAGTTGCCTTCGTCCCTGCCTCTCCCCACCCCTGCCTGCCTGGGGCCAGGGAGGGCCTTCGCGGGGCTTCCTTGCACTCCCGTCGGCCTTGCAGGTCCACGGCCGGGCCCCTTATGGGGCTCGGCAGTGGAGCTGCAAGGCCGGCACCAGCGGCCGGGACCATTGGGGGCGGGGTGTGTGGCCTTATGACACATTTCCGGTGATGTCAG
>NW_015165844.1:87751-109534 GCF_001447785.1 Gekko japonicus | reverse complement strand
ACCGGAAGTGTGTCAGAAGGCCCGGCTACTTACCCTCCTGCTTCATCCTCATTCCCAAACGGAATGAGGATCGAAGCAGAGGGCGGGGTAAAGAAGGGGGCGGGGCTTCACCACGTGACCACCCCGCCCCCTAGAGGTTCTCTTCCGGAGCTCCGTACCTGAGAGCTCCCCCCCGACTAGAGCCCTGCTTGTACCTGAATAAAACTTGGTCTTAAAGGTGCCACTGGACTGTTTTGGACCGGGGGGGCGGGGGGGCTCTGCAACTTACCTGGTTGCTCCTTGCTCTGACTGATGGCTGCTGGGAGCAGGGGGTGGGGCTTGTTGCATGTGCCCGCCCCCTGGGCGCTTTACTGCCGGAGCTCTGCTCCTGCAGGAAATGACCCCTGCTCTACGCAGAGCTAACCGAGGTGAAAAAATCCTGAGGTGACAGAGTAGGTCATATCGCTTCAGACTACTGTTGAGGGGATGTTTTGCTTCCCCTTCTAGTGCCAAAAGAGCGCCCGTATGCATATGAGCATCTAGGCGAAAAGTACTTATGTCTTTGGACAAATCTTCAAGGCTGTGATTAGGTAACAGACTACGGAGTGGGTGATATCCTTATCTTTACCAGACAATATAATATATGGTAATTATGAGAACACACAGGGAAGTGTGATATTAATGGAGAAATAAAAATTTATCTTCTTGAGGAATACAAATCACAAAGAAACAAAAAATGAGTGAGTGATTCCGTCTCCAGGTTTCCACGTGGGCTGGCCCTCTCTTTGATTGGGCTACCTGAAAATCTAGTGAATAATTTGTTAAGGGATGGAGCATTGTGTCGAGCCAAGAAGAAAAGTCTTTGATAAATTGGAATTGTTAAAATTTGCAGATAATCTGGAAGCAATGGAAAAGAAGGGGTACTCAGGCCCCAGTCACACGAAGGAAAACTAGGGTAAGAAACACACAGATATGAGAGTCTTTCATCTACTAACTTTGTCCAAGAGGACACAAAAAGATCAAGCTCAATCTATTTTAGAAGGTCAGGAAGAGACAAATGAAATCTAAATTTCACCACGGCTTTCCATACCATCAAAGAGATGGAAGTAAGGCCAACTTCTAAATACAAGTTCGAGTTTGAAATGCAACTAGGCACTTGAAAGATGGGATGGAGAAATTTTGACTGTAAAGGTGCAATTTTGAAAGTAAGAGCTGGAAACCAGAGTGGAGAGCCATAGAGCAGAAAAAGATCTAATTTTTGCTTGGTAGACTTTCAGAGCAAAAGGTACAAAATGACAAATGATAAAATTATTTTTTAAAATCTCAAGATTGCTGCTAGATGTACTTTGGTGAACTCAAGGAGACAAGAATAATGAAATTTCCAGTTATTAGAAGAGGCAAAATGAAGGTCTAAATAATTAAAATTAGACACTTGCTCAATCAAACGCCCATCAATGATCCAGAGGTCTGCTTTTTTCCATGATGGGTATTTCTGGAAACACATTATTTTGGATTTGGTGTAGTTAATGAGAAGAAGGTTATCACCGCAATAGGCAACAACTGCTTGGAGAAGACGTCTTGCCGCCACCCTTGAATGACAAAGAAGAGCTGCTTGACAATTATTAGCTTGTAATTTATTTGGGAGGTCATATAAATCTTCTAGATTACATAAATATGGTGCCAAAATACAATCTTTTTGTGACAGGGACTGGGTTTGTGAGGCAACTAGTTATTGGACATCTTATTCTCATGAAAGAAGAAGGAGGAGGAGATTGGATTTATACGCTGCCCTTCACTCGTAGTCTCAGAGCGGCTTACAATCCCCTTCCCTTCCTCTCCCCACAACAGACATCCTGTGTGGTAGGTGGGGCTGAGAGAGCTCTTTGAGAACTGCTCTTGAGAGAACAGCTCTGAGAGAACGGTAGCTTGCGCAAGGTCACCCAGCAGCTTCATATGGAGAAGTGGGAATCAAACCTGGTTCTCCCAGATTAGAGTTCGCGCTCCTAACCATTACACCAAACTATATAAAAAGACAATCAGATCAGGAGGTTCTGCTGATGGACTTCCTGATGGGACCTGGCTTTTGGCCACTGTGTGAGACAGAGCTTTGGGACTATATGGGTCATTGGCCTGATCCAACATAGCTTCTGTTATGTTCTTATGTTATATTCTTATGCTCTTAGTAATTGTTTCGGAATTCCCAAATGGTCCAATTTGATCCAAAGCCTTGTGTGTGAGATGTTGTCGAAGGCTGCCTGCCCTGAGGTCCACAAAAGGGGTAAACAAATTCTCCAGGATATGATGTATATTTATCAGCTAGAAAGGAGAGCACATATGCATGGTATAATGTCAATTAATCCTTTTAAAAACCAATTTGTTCAGGGCCTGGAATTGATAAATTCTAGGACCAACTCTGGAGCTTTAGTTGTAGGTGGGCAGCATACACCTCTCCTGGTATGGACAAGAGGCTGATTGGTCTATATTTTACTTTTTTGCAAGTAAGCAGGGGGAGGGGCACATGGCTCTGCGATAAAGCATCTGCTTTAAATGCAGAAGGTTCCAGGTTCAATCCCCTGCATCTCTAGCTAAAAGGTTCAGGTAGGAGGTGATGTGAAAGAACTCTGCCTGAGACCTGGGAGAGCCACTGCCCATCCGAGTAGACAATAGTGACCTTATCTATTTATTTAATTTATATCCTGCCCTCCCCGCCAAAGCAGGCTCAGGGCGACCTTGATGGACCAATGGTGTGATTCAATATAGGGCAGCTACCTTATATGTACATATTAGGGAGAAAGGTTCTGTCCCATCCACTTGCTGCTGTGCTAGTTTTCCAATTGTTGGAAGGTTATGATTTGTAGCCAATCCCATCCCTCAATAGTTCCACATAGCAACAGATTAAAGGGCACATAACAGCTTCTTTTGGAGACATTTCATTTCCAAAGGCAGGGTGAATTTATAACACGACACGTTTCTTCTTGCTGACAGTTCGGCTAAGATCTGTTCTTTCTAATTGCATCACTCGTCAGACAGATAACATTCTGCAATGGAATCTAAACGTTTGTCTCACAGTTCCGTTTTTCCAGAAACCTGCAGTGACATTTGATGTTGGGCTCGTAGACGCACACACAGAAAAATCTCCATGCTACAGATGACCTCCTGGATGAAGGTGCATAAATATTTACAGATCCCTTCCTCATAAAGAAGGTTAGAGCACATTCATTGTGAGGCAATGCTAAAGATTTGGTGGCTTTTCAATTTACCAAAAAAGAAGAAGACGACTAGAAAGCACACTAGATGTTTATAAAGTTATTTGTAGTGTGGGGAAAGTGGATAGAGAGAATTTGTTCTCCCTCTCACATAATGGTAGAATTCAGGCCCCACTGGTGGACCTCCTGATGGCACCTGGTGTTTTTGGCCGCTGTGTGACAGAATGTTGGACTGGATGGGCCACTGGCCTGATCCAACATTGGCTTCTCTTATGTCCTTACGTTATTAGGAGCAGAAGATTCAGGACAGACAAAAGGAACTATTTCTCACAGTGCATAATCCAGGGGTCCTCAAATTTTGTTGAGCCTGTGGGTATACTTGCTATTGGGACAAAGGGTAGTGGGCACAATCACAAAATGGCTGCCATGGGGGGGATCACAAGCTGCTGGAAGGTTCCAAGCTATCTTCCTATGACGGGCATAGCTATTTCTGAACGGGTCCTCCCTGCAGATGCAAAGGTGATGCCTCTTGAGGTTCTATGAAGCACCTTTCACTCCAGTGAGATGGAAGAAAGCCAGGATAGGCTCTTTGCTTTGGGGGAGAGACGCCTTGAGGGTGAAACAAGAGGACACCAGAAAACAACTCAGTGGGAACCATGGCATCCACACGTGGGTATCACTGGTATAATCAACTTATTGAATTCACTGCCATAAAACGTAGTGATGATGGCTAATAGCTTAGATGGCTTTAAGAGGAGATCAGACAAATTCATAGAGGACCTGGCAATTCTAGTAGGAACACAGCATGTTCTGATTAGATACAAGCCTTGTTTTCTTCCCACTCAGAGACACACCTTATTGCAGAATGCAGACTCCTATAACTGAATGAGTGCCCTGCCCGCTGAAACTGTTTTGCATTAAGAGCCTCACAGTTACACAGTTTTTACATAAAGAGGCTCAAAGTTCCATCTGCAAGAATCATTTAAAGCCATCGATGCCTGCCCCACGGCCACTAGCTACCAAAATCCGGAAGGCACTGACCAAAATATGTATCCTTCCCCCCTAAAAGTAACAGGCATCATGAGATCTTTGCCATGGCAATTAATGTACATATTTATACTGTACATCCCCTGCCTTCTGAGACTGCACACTGTGGTACAACTGGAAACCGCAAAAAAATAAAGTTCGCGGCCCATCTGTTTTCTCCATTTGGACGAAGAGCGATCGTTTCTTTCTTTCGTTTAATAATTTGACCTCTTTTGTTTCTGACCGAGGATGCTGTGAGGCACAGCATCGGCTCCCTGGATTCATTTCAAGCTCGGATGAGGTCAGAATGAAGGGGGGGGGGAGAGAAGCCAGTTTCTCACAGCTGGGTGGCAATCTGAACAAACAGTTGGGGGATTCCCCCCCCACACACACATACACTTTAAAGAACATCAAATGGAATTGGCTTCCTAGCGGTAGTAGTTGCACAACAGATTCTGGAATCCCAAAAGCTTTGGACTCCTTCACTATCCGGGTTGGCTGCAGTTGTGTCTCTTTTTAAACACACATCTCGCAACGACGTCTGTCTGTTCTACATCAGCTCCATCCACACCAAAGCACGACTGATCCCCAGAGCAATCATGCCTGTGATTGTTCTGCTGATCGTGTCTGAGCTGGGTTAGGAGAGAGATCAAGAATCTTAGTCCAGATGCTTGGGAACCTCCATATTTGGAAGGGGGGGAAAAGAGCTATTGAGGTCACACAAAATGCGACAACCTTCTGTGTACCCGATGATCAGGAGCCCGTTCATACAACTGGGGCCTCCATAACATTCCTGCCCGAGTCACAAGCCCTTCTGTTTCCCCCACACAAGAGATTGAATGGGGCTATCAAAGTTTGAACACAACACTGAAGAGTAAGAAGAGGAGACTGGATTTATACCCCGCCATTCACTGGGAGTCTGAGCGGCTGACAAACTCCTTTCCCTTCCCCTCCCCACAACAGACACCCTGTGAGGTAGTTGGGGCTGAGAGAGCTCTGAGAGAAACTGCTCTTTCAAGGACAGCTCTGACAGAACTATGGCTTGCCCAAGGTCATCCAGCAGCTGCAAGTGGAGGAGTGGGGAATCAAACCCGGTTCTCCCAGATTAGAGTCCGCGCACTTAACCACTACACCAAATTGGCTCTCACTATTGCATCCATGCAGGGGTTTTTTTTAACCTCTGCCAAGGATTTCTTCCAAACCGCAGGTTGGTTTGTTTGTTTGTTTTAGGGGGGGGAAGCACACAACACTGTCCTCTGTCTACTTTCCAGGTTTTCCCAGCAACACCACCCCCCCCATTCTTCCTGAGACTTGATTTAGTACAGTCTTTCTGGAAACACCACAGCCCATGTGCATTAGCAAACTGTCTAGACGGGAAGTTATGCAGTTCTGAAGATCCAGCCTGTATTGGTGTCCCTCTCAACTGCTGACAGTCCCTCTCAACTGCTGCTTTCTCTAAAATATCGCCAGTGAGCTTTTTCAAGGCTTTTCAATAAAAATCAGTAATTGTTATTGTGGTATAGCCCAACAGTATATTAAGATCTGTGGCCACAATCGACTAGTTCCTCTGAATTCCTGGCTTTCAAAATAAAAAAAACCAAAAAACTAAGCCTCTAGCCCTTTTTGGGCTTAAGTAATAATACTCAGATCAGTGGCTTAGGAGCCACACGTGGCTCTTCTGAGTGCCATTCCCCAATACGGCCTTTGCTGCATGTTTCAAGAAAGAGGGCAAGGCCCTTGCCCAGTGGGGCTTGTGTTTAACAGGTGGTTCCCACCTTGAAACAGCCAACGCCGGAGAAACAGGTTAGCTTCATGCTTCCCTGAGGTACAGGCCTCAATGCCAGGTATGGAAATAAATGTGGCTCCTTCAGTTGATGTGTAATTGCAAATGTACCCTGATCTGGATGGCCCAATCTCATCAGATGCTAAGCAAGGTCACCCCTGATTACTATTTGGATGGGGGAGACTGCTAAGGCAGTCCAGGGTTGCTATGCAGAGGCAGGCAATGGCAAACCCCTTCTGTATGTCTCTTGCCTTGAAAACCCTACAGTGTTGCCTTAAGTCAGCTGCAACTTGACAGGAAAAAACAAAAGTGCTAAGTGAGTACCATTGGACTAAAAGATGATGATCGATTTCCCACAAGTGCTGCTCCACGTGATGATCCATTTCCCACAAGCGCTGCTCCACGCTCTTCTTCCCTTTTGCCCCATGGTACGTGTCAATTTCACACAAGCTGCTGTGCAGCCGCATTTCCCCCCCCCCCGCAGCTTTGCGTGATTTCCCCCGCATCTACTCAATCCTGTTTTTTGAGAATTGAGTAGACATGGGGAAAATTGCTGGAAGCTCCGGGGCAAAATCCGGCTGCGCAGCAGCTTGTGTGAAACTGACACGTACCATCAGGGCAAAAGGGAAGAGCAGCGCTTGTGGGAAATCAGCCATTGTTTTTCCACATGAGAAAGGCCTGGAGACTTTTTTAAAAAATTAAAAGCTAAGAATTCAGGAGGGTAGCTGTGTTTGTCTGCAGTGGAAGAGCTGGAGTCAAGTTTGATAGGACCTCAGAGACCAACAAGATTTTCAGTGTATGAGCTTGCAGGAGTTTCTTCAAGAACATAAGAGAAGCCAATGTTGGATCAGGCCAAAGGCCCATCCAGCCCAACACTCTGTATCACACAGTGGCCAGAAATACCAGATGCCATCAGGAGGCCCACCAGTGGAGCGAGGACACTAGGACCTCTCCCACTGTCGGCCACCCCCCCCCAAGCACCAAGAATACAGTGCATCCCTTGCCCCCGACGGAGAGTTCCTATCTATACCTTGTGGCTAATAGCCACTGATGAACTTCTGCTCCATATGTTTATCTAATTCCCTCTTGAAGCTGCCCATGCTTGTAGCCGCCACCACCTCCTGTGGCAATGAATTCCATGTGTGAATCACTCTTTGGGTGAAGAAGTACTTCCTTTGGGAGCTTTGACTCTTGAAAGCCATACCCCCAAAATCTTGTTGGGTTCCAAGGTGTTACTGGACAGGGTTGCCAACCTCCTGGTGGGGTCTGGAGAGCTTCTGGAATTACAGCGGATCTCCAGACAACAGAGATCAATTTCCCTGGAGAAAATGGCTTATTTGCGAGGAGGAGGAGGAGAAGTGATTTTTATACCCTACTTTTCTCTACGCAAAGGATTCTCAAAGCATCTTACAATTGGCTTCCCTTCCTCTCCCCACAACAGGAACCCTGTGAGGTAGGTGAGGCTGAGAGAGCTCTGAGAGACTTGTGACTGACCCAAGGTCACCCAGCTGCTGGTTACATGCAGCTGCTGGTGTGACCTTGGGTCAGTCATAAATTCTTTCAGAGCTGTTCTCTCAAGGGCAGTTCTTGAAAGAGGCCTCTCAGCCCCACCTACCTCACAGGGTGTCTGTTGTGGAGAGGAGAAAGGAAAGGGATTGTAGACTGCTCTGAGACTCCTCCGGGTAGTGAAGGCTGAGGTATAAATCCAATCTCCTCTTCTTCTTCATGTGGAGGAGTGGGGAATCAAACCTGGTTCTCCAGCTTAGTCCTATCGTTCTTAACCACTACACCAAACTGGCGTTATACTTCACTGAAGACCCTCCCATCCCAAAATCCTGCTGTCCCCAGGCTCCATCCCCAAAATCTCCAGGAATTTCCCAAACCAAAACTGGTAACCCTAACTGGACTTTAATCCAGCTCTAGTAAACTGTCTCGTCTCTAGTTCCAGCTCCTGCCAACCTAGCAGTTCTAAAGCAAAAAATTGCAAGTAGATAAATAGGTACCACTTCGGTGGGAAGGTAACAGCGTTCCGTGCGCCTTGGTGTTTAGTCATGCCGGCCACATGACCACGGAAACGTCTTCAGACAGCGCTGGCTCTTCAGCTTTGAAACGGAGATGAGCACCGCAACCCTGGAGTCGGACTCGACTGGCTTTCGAGCAAGGGAACCTTTACCTTTACCTTTAGTAAACTGTAGTGACAGAATATTAGACTTCTTTTTTTGCACTGCTTCACAAGAACAATGACCACTTTTAAAAAATGCCCTACAGTGACACAGTAGGGCAAAAAGTGCAGGGAAAATGTGAAGACAATGTATACAACACTTCCATGCAGATGCTCTAGTGAGCAGGGCAAATGCCCCTGTATTCACAGCAGCGGAGACAGAGAGAAACGGGATCCTTGTGGTGTGGATACGGCCCCTGCCATGGGTCATCAGCCCCAATCTCCTGCCTGCAGCATTCACCCACATCTCGAAAGCTGTATAAAATAGGCAAACGAAGGTCATTTCCCAGAAAGCTTTCCAGACAGGTACAGTCGGTCGGTGTGGATAAGATCTAGTTGTGGGGCTAAGGGTGTGGCAACACTGCAGTGCATCAAGCTGTGGTATTAAACCTAAATTATCTGGGAGGCGCCGTGGCTCGCGAGGCGGCCTGGTCTGCCCAACGACACCCCAATCTTCAGCTGTTATTAGTTAATGTACTTATTTAAACATTTCTATCCCACCTTTCCTTGTGATTCAAGGCAGTTTATAATAATAGTTAAAAGACATTTTCAGTTACAATTTGGGGGTTTGCAAATCCCCAAATCGCTCTCCGTCAGAAAGATGTTCACCATTCAGACCCCCTCAAAAGCCCTGGCAAACAGCCCTGACCTGGCTAACACAGGCAAGCCCGATCTCGTCAGATCTCAGAAGCTAAGCAGGGCCAGCCCTGGCAAGTACTTGGAAGGGAGCCCTCCAAGGAATACCAGGGCTGGGATGCAGAGGCAGCCAATAGCAAGACACCTCTCTGAAATGGCCCCACCCCACTAGAGGTTGCCAGAAGTCAACCATGACTTCCAGACGCACACACACACAAAAAGCCCTGGCAAACAAACAGGCCTTGCAGTGCCTCCTCAAGGTCTCCCCAGGCCACCTGCAGGGGATGGGGTTGCCAGATCCAGGTAGGGAAACACCTGAAGATTTGGGGATGGAGTCTGGGGCGGACAGGGACCTCAGCAGGATACAATGCCATAGAATCCACCCTCCAAAGCATCCATTTTCTCCAGGGGAAATTATTTCTGTAGTCTGGAAAGGAGAGGTAATTCTGGGGGATCCTCAGGTCCCACCTGGAGGCTGGCATCCCTAAGGTCTCCCCTGGCCACTTGCAGGGGGTGGGGGGGGTGTAGGGTGCCTTTCACCTCTTCAGAGAGCCTACTCCATGGAGCCAGAGCCATAATGGAAAAGGCCCGGGCTCTGGTCAATACCAGCCAGACCACCCTAAGTGATGGGATAGCCAATGGACAGCTGCCTGACTACTGCTGTTGGTGCACATGGACATATGGAAGGAGATGGTGCACATGGACATATGGAAGGAGATGGTAACCAGCAACCTAAACTAAACTCAAAAACAGACTGGTAGCCAATGTAGCCATTTCAAAATGGGCAACATATGTTCCTGGCGACTAGCCCCTCACAATAATCAGGCTGCCACATTCTGGATCAGTTGTAGTGTCTAGGTTGTCTTCAAAGGTAGCCCTTACTTGTTCTTGTATTGATTTTCTTTGTGATGGTATACCACTTCTTTTCTGCCCAAAAGTGGCACCCAAAGGGGTGAACAAAAAAATAATAAAAATCATCCCAAGGGGTTGGCTCCTGTGGATCTGTTCAACTAATCGTGGCTCTTTCCTCTAGCGCAAGAAGATTTTCTTTGATGCAACAGGCATCATAGGAAGGCTCCTTAAGGTGATGGAAAGCACCACCATTAATGGGATGGATATCCGGGATCCAGCCCAAGAAACAGGTTAAAACCATGTCTAAAAATCACAGAACTCAGAATGACATAAAACAGATAAAGCTCCTAAAGGCATAAAATTGGTATGAAAAGAAATCCAACCAACCTTCCTCCCTTACCAGCCAACACTAAAAGCCTTCCTGAACAATTAAGAAGAAGAGAGAAGAGACTGGATTTATACCCTCTAAGGAGTCTTAGAGTGGCTTACAATCCCTTTCCCCTCTTCTCCCCACAACAGACACCCTGTGAGGTAGGTGGGGCTGAGAGATCTATTTCGAGAACTGCTCTTTAGAGAACAGTTCTGAAAGAACTTGTGACTGACCCAAGGTCACACCAGCAGCTGCATGTGGAGGAGTGGAGAATCAAACCCGGTTCTCCCAGATTAGAGTCTGTGGCCCTAACCACTACAGCAAACTGGCTCTTAAGTTTTTAACTAGCCACCAAACACCAAGAGGGAAGTGACACAGAACATCTGATATCATGGAAAGGTTTTAGAGAACATTGTGCCACAGAAAAGGCCCTGCACTGTTAGAGCTTATCTTTGTTAAAGCTGGCTTGTGGAGCATCACTATCCCAGCTGATCTCAGGGAGGGGGGAAGAACATGTGAACAGAGATGCTCCAGAAGGAATATATGCTTCGGCCTTTGAACAATTTTAAAGGTAACTGCCAGCCCTTTAATCTGGACCTGGAAGCATATAGGTTGTTATTATTATCATCGTATGGCCTTGTCAATAGTCAGTCAATCCTAAAAGAAATCAACCCTAACTGTTCTCTGGAAGGCCAGATAATGAAACTGAAGCTCAAATGAGAAGGGAGCACTCACTGGAGAAGACCCTGATGCTGGGAAAGATTGAAGGTCAAAGAAGAGGGGGACGGCAAAGGATGAGATGGTTAGACAGTGTCATAGATGCAATGAACATGAAATACAGCAAGCTTCAGAGGATGGCGGAAGACAGGAAGGCCTGGCGTGATCTGGTCCATGGGGTTGCGAAGAGTTGGACTCGACTGTGCGACTGAACAACAACAAATGGCCTTGTACATAGTATAGACAGGAGATCCTAAGATTGTCTGGCAGCCAGAAGTAGCCTTTACTATTATCCACCACTAGGTGGCGAGCTAGACTTGTTTTTAGGCAAGAGATGTTTTAGAGGTGATTTGCCATTGCCTGCCTCTGTGTCACACAACGGGTATTCTGTGGAGGTCGCCCTTCCAAATACAAGCCAAGGCCGACCCTGCTTAGCTTCCGAGATCTGATGAGATCAGGCTAGCTTGGGCTATCCAGGTCAGGGTAGCATATAGGGTTGCCAGCTCTGGGTGGGGAAATTTTGGGGGTGGAGCCTGGGGAGGGTGGGGTTTGGGAAGGGGAGGGACCTCAGCAGGGTACAATGCCATACAGTCCACCCTCCAAAGCAGCTACTTTCTCCAGAGGAACCAATCTCGTCTGGAGAGCAATTGTAATAGCCAGAAATCTCCAGGCCCCACCTGGAGATTGGCAACCTTAAGTGAAATATATCATCCCTACAGCCCATCCGTGGTTGCTTCCATAGGGTCGTGCAAAAACATGCAGGAATGGGTACGAACTGTGTCCACCCATCTCAGAACCACCCACTCACCACTGCCTCTACTCTCTGCTCTTCCTCTTTTCCCTCTCACTGGCTGGGGCATCCCTCCCATGGGCCCAACCTCCGCTTTCCCACATTTCCCATTTCCCACTGTGTCAGTATGGCATGGCTTGGCAGGGAAAGGGGGGAAAGCCCTTTAAAGGGTGGGGAGAGAGAGAGAGAGAGAGAAAGTCTAAACGTAGAGAGAGAGAGAGAGAGAGAGAGAGAGAGAGAGAGAGAGAGAGAGAGTCTAAACGCTGTGTGGTAACAAGCCCAATGCTTTCCATGAGGGGGAAAAGTCCCCACAAGGAAGCAGCCCTTGTCAGGGAGTGAACGACAGCATTTTGTACTACTGAGTTATATTTATTTATATTTAAAACCTTTTAACACTAGCTGCTCCTTCTGAAATATCTTCAAAGGCAGCCCTATGTACAGTACGTTGCAGTAGTCAATACCTCAGGCTGATGAAATCCCAAGCTGACAACCTCTTCTCTCCAGAATTATCCCAAGGTGAAAACTGCAATTATAGAAGAGATGGGGGCCTCTCTAGATATAGGACTTGTCTGCTGCTTATACTGATCCATCCCTAGCTGGACTCCATGTTTCTAGCAAGCGTAGTTTTGCAAAAATGACCTCTTCAGTCAAACCTTCAGCATGGGTGACTGCAGAAATCACCATTCAGAAGGGAAAAGATTCGCTAAGTGAATAATACAAATAAACCACTGTTAAACCCATATATGCACATAGTACATCACAGCAGGGAGCTACCCTGTTATTCCCAGTCATTAGAGTACCCAAAGCCAGATCACATCAAGAGAAGCCGAAAATATGAACGATGCATAAAACAATGTACTTTGCGTATCCTTACCTGACTCACTGGCACCCAAAATCGCTGGAACAGCCTTGGAAGCCTCTGTTTCTGAGGGAAGAAGAGCAAAACCCCTCTTGAAAGAACAGCTAGATTGAGAAAGCACAAACTGAGCGATAAAATTAATTCATGCCGGCTCCCGCCTTAGTTCCCGTCACTCTTTGGGGTGCTGATATTCTGCCTGGAAAAAGAATAATCATCAACCAAACTGTGACTCAACTGTACATGGGGGGGGGATTAAGAACATCATCGGTCCATGCAGAATGAGGATGCTGGATCTCATCTGCCCGCAAACTTTGAACCAGCAAAATCTGTAGGGTCTACTTCCTGATGGCCAGGCTGTACAGGCATGAAGACTCACCCTCACCTCTTTATTTGGGCAGTATTTCCCTGATCCCATCTTCTTTCTTCACCGGAGCCCAAAGTTTGCCCCCCTGAACAGCCGCTCATGGCTTCGGAGACAGGCGGCACCTGAACGGAGCATTCCAATCTGGCCCCCACCTGAATTGACATGGCCAAGTCTCCTCCCGTCAACACAATCCTCCTCCTCGCCATCCACCCTGCCTCCCACTAGTTGCTAGGCAACTGAAGCAGGCATAGTTCTGCAAACGCGATAGGCATTCACTCTCCATCCTTTTCCTTTCGCTTATATCTTTCAAAATGCTGTTTTTCTCCTACATTTCTATTCAAAAGGCCAATTGCATAAATCCATTGAAAGGTTGTGTCTCTTTGGATGTAGCCCTGTGGTAACAAAAGCAGCCTGTTGGGGATTTGTGTAGCACTATAGCTATATGCTAGGAATGTGGCTATCTTACCCTTTCTAGCCTTTGGACTTGGTTTAAAGTGGCAGGCCTGGAGAAAAGCAAAGTCTGTGACAAAAAAAAAAAGGCACGGTAACATTGCTTCATGATTGTAGATCTCTCCTCAGTGGGCCTTAGTTATTAGGAAATGGCTCTGTCCAAACACCCATGAGGGCTTGGGACAGGTGACCCCCCGCACAACTGAAAGAAGCGGGCAAATGTGTGCCTGTACGAAAAGAAAGTGCAGTTTTAGATGCCAGAAGAGACAGAGAGAGGTAAACAGACATTGCTGTGACTTGAAGTTAGAGTTGCTGTGCTAACCTCCGGGTGGCACCTGGTGCTCTCTTGCTATTACAATCGATCTCCAGACAACCAAGGTCAGTTCCCCTGGAGAAAATGGCTGCTTCGGAGGGTGGACTCTATGGTAGTGTACCCCACTGAGGTCCCTCTCCTCCCCAAATCCTGCCTCCCCCAGGCTCCACCCCCAAAATCTCTAGATATTTCCCAGCCCAGAGTTTATGCATGGGAAAGAGCAGGTAGAGAAAGAGGTACTTTTCTCCCTTTCTCACAATACAAGAACTCGTGGGCACTCCATGAAATTGCTGAGCGGTCGGGTTAGAACGGATAAAATCACCCAAAGAGTGATTAACACATGGAATTCACTGCCACAGGAAGTGGTGGCGGCTACCAGCATGGACGGCTTCAAAAGGGAATTAGATAAGCATATGGAGCAGAGGTCCATCAGTGGCTATTAGCCCCAAGGTATAGATAGGAACTCTGGGGCAAGTGATGCTCTGTCTTCTTGGTGCTTGGGGGGGGGGGGTCAACAGTGGGAGGCCTTCTAATGACCTGGCCCCACTGGTGGACCTCCTGATGGCACCTGGTATTTCTGGCCACACTGTGATACAGAGTGTTGGACTGGATGGGCCTTTGGCCTGATCCAACATTGGCATCTCTTATGTTCTTATGTAACCCTAGTACACTGAACACCAGTGCTGGGAGGCAACATCGGGGGCCCTCCAGAGGAATTGGTTGGCCCCTGTTTCAGTCAGGATGCTAGTCTTGATAGATCACTGGTCCAATCCAGCAGGACTCTTCTTATGCACTTCGGATCTCCTTCTCTCTCTCTTCCTTTGGCCTCTCATGTGGCCAAGTGAACCTTCTGCCTTGTAGGAATACCTCTGCCTGTATGTTTGCACATGAAGCAAATTGTACAAAAATGCCACAAGAGCCAGTGTGCTGCTGTGGTTAGAGAATTGGGCTAGGATCAGGGAGACCAAGATTTGAATCCCTTCTTTGCAGGGTGGCCATTTCCCAGTTGGGGGCAAGGGGTTGCCTGTTTGAGGGGGGCTCCTGCCTTTTTAGGCCTTGTCTTCCTACGATGAAATTATATATCAAAGATATTGCAGACTTCACTCTCAAGATTGAAGATTTTTCCTTTGATAAAGTTGATACTTTGATCACAATAAATGTTAATGCGTTGTACACCAATATAGCTCCCAAAGGGTATGATCAGACGTGCAGTTTGATCCATTGCCGTTGCTGTTCCCTCACGGATTTAAAGTGCACAATCAGACAGCGACATCTGTTTGTCATGCCCCAGTCGTCTCAGTCCCCACCCCACCCCTTTGCTGCGTGTTTCTTTGATACCTGAGAAAGTCCGGTCCTGTCGGTCTGAGCTGGTTCAACTACAAACACAGCAATTTTGTATTTATAGTTACTCTCTGAACACATGCTGAGTTTTAATGAAGATATGCGTTTTAATGAGTTTATGACGTCTGAAAGATAGAAGCTTCTGAAAAGCAGCTAATGGTCTTGCTGTCACCCAAAGAAACTCCTTCCACGCAGTACGTGCTAACATGAACTGTACTTATGCAGTCATGAGAACACTGCAAATAGCCATGCATCCACAGCAGAAAATTCTGCTAAGATCGAGGACCTTCCTGTTGCAGATTTTTTTTTCTTCAGAAGCAGAAAGATTTGTCTCATCCCACCTCCTTTTTGAAGCAACTTCTTGAAATTGTCCGAGACAAACATTATTTTCACTTTCAAGATCAATTTTATTTTTCAAATTCAGGGAATTGCTATGGGCAGTCCAGTGCCCCCTACCGTAGCTATTCTATTCATGTGTAATTTTGAAGAACAATTTATTTTTCATTCTTCCACTTCACTGAACCGTTTGAAAGTTTATTACAGACAGAAATGGTCGTATTTTACTTTATTTGTTATTAGAGCATTCAGAAATTGTTCTATTTTACTGGGATTGTTTGCACCAAATAAACAATTTGGGTTTTTTTACACAGTTAAGGACAATTGCTTCCCCCTCGCTCTTTTTGGCCTCCGATACTCAGTACCTTTTGTGGTTCACACAACATGGTGACTGCACATATCAGGAGAATCATGGGTAGTGGCATGCACTCCCGATATTGGGAAGGGATGTGGCTCAGTGGTAGAGCATCTGCTTTGCATGCAGAAGGGCCTTGGGTTCAATCCCCAGCATTGCCAGTTCAAAGAACCCTGGTAGTTAATGCTAAAGACCTCTGCCTGAGACCCTGGAGAGCTGCTGGACAGTACTTGGTGGACCAGGGTCAGATTCAGCATGAGGCAACTTCATGTATGTGCTCATGTAATATGCATGTCTGGTAGGCTCCCAATACTCAACCGCAGGGGTCATTTCGTAGAAAAAGAGGTGCAGGAGCTCATTAGCATAACTCATTAGCATAACTTATTTGCATATCCCACCCCCCCTGACATCACAGGAAGTGTGTCAGAAGGCAACACCCACCGCTCAGGCTCCACTGGACTGTTTTGGATTGCTAGCTATTGTGGGGGGGGGGACGTGCAGATCTGCCTTCGCAGAGGAGGGAGAGCTTGTACCTGAATAAAACTTGGTCTTAAAGGTGCCACTGGACTGTTTTGGACCGGGGAGCCAGGGAGGGGCTCTGGAGCTTACCTGGCTGCTTCTTGCTCTGACTGAGGGCTGCTGGGAGCAGGGGGTGGGGCTTGTTGCATGTGCCCGCCCCCTGGCTCTTTACTGCCGGAGCTCTGCTCCTGTGCGCTCCTGCAGGAAATGACCCCTGCTCAACCCTAACATCTGAAAAGATCAATGGTGATAGTCGCTATCTGAAGTGATCCAAACCAACCTCCTGCATGACGTGGTTGTAACACAGAAATCAACCTGAGTTAGTTTGAATTGCAGGTCTGGTATCTATCCATTCAGTTAATCAGAAGCATCTACTGTGGTCTGGGCTCAACTAAACATACATATATTTTATACTAATTTTACTATGGCCACTTCCGCACTGTCATTTTTGTCACTTGTTTGTCTCTATTGCTTCAGGGTTCTCCCCCCCCCATGTGTTTTGCTCTCTCTAGTAGTCCCAGAGGGAGTAAAACACACATGGAAAAGGAGGGGTGGGGGAACCCATAGCAATAGAGACAAACAAGTGACAAAAATGACAATGCGGTATCAGGAAGTACTTCTTCAACCAAAGAGTGATTAACACATGGAATTCACTGCCACAGGAGGTGGCGGTGGCTACAAGCATGGACAACTTCAAGAGGGAATTGGATAAACATATGGCGCAGAGGTCCATCAGTGGCTATTAGCCACAAGGTATAGATAGGAAGTCTCAGGCTGGGGCAAGTGATGTTCTGTATTCTTGGTGCTTGGAGGCGGGCGACAGTGGGGAGGATTCTAGTGTCCTGGCCCCACTGGTGGACCTCCTGATGGCACCTGGTGTTTTTGGCCACTGTGTGACAAAGTGTTGGACTAGATGGGCCATTGGCCTGATCCAACATTGGCTTCTCTTATGTTCTTATGATGATCCTAAAAACCCCAAAAAACCAATTTATCTATTGTAATTTGGGACTGTCATGGTTTTAAAAGCTATTCCAGTCGCACCCATCCCCCCTCATATCTTCCCGTTTTAATCAAATCCGTCTGTCACGTCTTGCGACCTCTCCCTTTCCTCCTTTGATGTGTGACATATTTTATAGACATTCCTCTAGCCCTCTGTCAGAACTACATTTTTCAGATTCAGTGGGGAGGGGGGGTCACTGTACAGCCATTTTTATTGATCAAGGTCTCAGTCACATGATGACAGGTCAGCATGATTTGTCTAAGGGTCTAGGTTTAACATCAGGCGGTCATGTTACAATATAAAGACAACCTGTTGACCCACCTTCCCTTAGTTCAGCCTAAACTACAGCTGACTGTAGGTCAGTGAGAATCCTGACGAGAATTTTGGAAGCCTGAATTCAGGAATCTGGAGTTGGGTCCCATTGTGTTGTAAGGCTGCCCCGGGTAAAGAAATTTTATGACCAGTAGATCAAAAGACAATGGCTCTGCATTTTATGGCTCATAAAACAAGCTACTGTTACTTAAAAACTGGGCTGGTTTGATTTTGAGAGGTGTGTGAGAAATTGCCCCCGGATTAAGCAAAATAAACAGATGCTTAGTGCGCCAACAATTACCCTTATATTGCTTACTGTTATTTGGTGTTAAATAAATATATTTTTTAACTTTATATTTAATACAGTTGGGGGCTCTGGTCTGGGGGATGGCCTGGAAGAAAACTGATTTTTTAAATTCTTATTTTGCCTTCGGCACTTATGGAGTCTTGTCAGTTAAGCAATGGAAAGGCCGAGGGACACCATTGTTGGGAATCTGTTGTAGAGTTGCCAGCTCTGGGCTGGGAAATACCTGAAAATTTTGGGGGTGGAGCCTGGGGAAGATGGGGTTTGGGGAGGGGAGGGACCTCAGCAGGGTACAATGCCTTAGAGTCCACCTTCCAAAGCAGCCATTTTCTCCTGGGGGACTGATGTTGGTTGTCCGGAGAGCAGTTGTGATAGTGGGAGATCTCCAGGCGCCACCTGGAGGTTGGTAACCCTAGTCTGTTCACCTTCATCTGGCCCTGGACTTCATTTCCGTTTTCTGAATAAAGTCCTATGAATAACGCTGACCGAGCTTTATTTATATCACCGAAGCGCCCTGTTTCTAAGGTCTATTTGTGCGTTTGCTCTTTTGTAAGGAGTTAATCCAGTGCTGAGTTCCCAGACCCAGACCCATGTTGTAAGTCTCTCCCCCCGCTCCCCCGCCACCAAAATCACCTCATTCTGCAGTATGTTCCAGACCCAGCAGTGAATGTGAAGCCGAGCAGTCTTGGGGCTTGCTGAGCTCAGCACGTCCTGGCCTTTAACACAGTGCGGCAGAGGCCCGATTACCTCCAGTGGTGCGATGGGATGAAAGCAAAGCCGTATCGAACAGACAGAGCCGTCCTACAGCCTCTCAGTGCGTGTGTCACAAGACTGGAACGCTGCACGTATTGATGTATTTTGGTGGCAACCCATGTGAGGCAGGAGGGAGGGACTTGGTTCAAACATGAAGGTCCGGCTATTTCTTTTTTTATTATTATTATTATTTTCGCATTTATATCCCGCCCATCCCGTAAAAGGGCTCGGGGCGGGTCACAGCATTTCAAAAAATACAATAAAATTTAAAACACATTAGCTATAAATTCCACCCTCCAAAGCAGCCATTTTCTCCAGGGGAACTGATCTCTATTGCCTGGATTTCAGTTGTAATCCCAGGAGATCTCCAGCCACCACCTGGAGGCTGGCAACCCTAGTTTTGGCAGATGCTGGTTTATGTCATTATTCATTCTCCTGACTGGACCACAGAGACCTAGGTGGTATTCTGACCTGAGTTGTGGCAAGGATGGTATAACAAGTCAGGATTTAGGGATGCCAGATTCTGCCTTCCCTTGGCTTGGGTATAGTGGGTGTGGCCAACTCTGAAGCCAGCCGGAACTCCGTTCCTGTGCGTTCCTGTCCAAAAATAGCCCTGGATGTAACTAAGTGTGGCCGGTTACCAGTGGGTGGGAGACCGCAGCCTGCTGCCTCAGCCAAAGGCCTGGTGGAAGAGCTCCGTCTTGCAGGCCCTGCGGAATTGAATAAGATCCCACAGGGCCCTGATCTCAATAGGGAGCATGTTCCAGCAGGTGGGGGCCAGGGCAGAAAAGGCCCTGGCCCTGGTCGAGGCTAGGCGGACGTCCTTTGGGCCAGGGATCACCGGGAGATGTTGACTCTCCAGAGTGTAACGCTCTCCGAGGCGTATATGGGGAGAGGCGGTCCCTTATGTATGTTGGTCCCTTAGGTATGTTGGTTTTTAAACTATGGTTTGTTTGTTACATCAGGATTAAGTCTGTGGATAATCACAAGAGATTCTGGTTTGTCTTGGCTAGGGTTGCCAGCTCTGGGTTGGGAAATATCTGGAGATTACAGGGGTGGAGACCGAGGAGGGCGGGGTTTGAGGAGGGGAGGGACTTCAGTGGGGTATAATGCCAGAGAGTCCACCTTCCAAAGCAGCCATCTTCTCCAGGGGAACTGATCTCTGTTGCCTGGAGATCAGTTGTAATCCCAGGAGATCTCCAGCCACCACCTGGAGACTGGCAACCCTAGTTTTGGCAGATGCTGGTTTATGTCATTATTCATTCTCCTGAATGGACCACAGAGGTAAAGGTAAAGGTAAAGGTTTCCCTTGCTTGAAAGCCAGTCGAGTCCGACTCTAGGGTTGTGGTGCCAAAATGGTAACAAAATACAGTTATAACTCTTACATAATAAAACAGAGTGTGATCCTTCAGAATATTTCCTTCTATGAAAGGGGCACGGAACGCTGTTACCTTCCCACCGAAGTGGTACCTATTTATCTACTTGCAATTTCTTGCTTTGGAACTGCTAGGTTGGACCACAGAGACCTAGGTGATATTCTGGCCTGAGTTGTGGCAAGGATGGTATTGTAAAACAAGTCAGGATTTAGGGATGCCAGATTCTAGGTGGCACCTGGGTATCCCCCAGAGTTACAGAGATCAGTTCCCCTGGAGAAAATGGATACTTGGAGGGTGGACTCTATGGCATTGTACCCCACTGAGGTCTCTGTCCTCCCCAGGCTCCATCCCCAAATCTCCAGGAGTTTTCCAGCCTAGAGTGAGTAACCCTACCCATCACTGGTGGTCAAGGGGGACCTGACAACCCTCCCAATATTTAGCCAAGATTTTGCATTCGTGCATAACACAAAATCATAGTTAGGACCAATGCTCCCTCTAAGCTATGGAGTCCTGTGAGCAAAAATTCTCCTTTGTGAGCTACTGGCATTAAAGTTGTGAGCAGGTGATTTGGCTGCTGCATAAATTAGTTTGCTCTGAAGCTCTCCTTCCTGAGCTGAAATAAAAATGTGTGAACTGGAGGCTAAAGAACTGTGAGCTAGCTCACATGAACTCAGCTTAGAGGGAACACTGGTTAGGACTGACTGTGGTTAAGAAACCAATTTCAAGTCATAGTTTCAGGCTTCCCAATTAACCATAGTTAGCAGTGGAGTGTGGCCCATGTTCAGACAATCACTGTATACTTATAAATCACAGCTTTATGTAATATCTGACCCAATCCTGGGTGTGTTTGAGTACTGTTAATTCCACAACATTCCAGCAGTCTACACTTTGAAGAACAACATTTGGTTGAAACAGAGTTAGAGACAAGGGGAAAAAAGGAATATACACAGGTCCCTAACAACCCTATACAGCTCGCATACTTTGTATAGTGGTTTGAATATTAGTCTAGTTTACGGAAAGTGTAATTGTATCTGCTGTAGACTATCGAAATGGTAACAAAATACACTTATAACTCTTACATAATAAAACAGAGCTTGCAAGATTTCCTTCTTCTTGCCAAGTGATCCTTCAGAATATTTCCTTCTATGAGATACAAGGTGAATATTTTTGGCTGTCTCCAAACATCATTGGATATTACGCTCTATGGCATAATGATAGAGCTTTATAGCTCTATAACAATAATTTGTTCCTGGATTGTCTGTCTAAACTAGGAAAACCCAGCTGCAAATTATAGCTATATAGGGCAAATGATAGCATACTATGCACCAATGTGCAGATGGACTTTTAGTTCACTCACGCTATGAAGAGCCTCTTACACGAGTGGTGTTTTGTCCAACTCCTGACCTTTTATGCTTATTGGTTACGCAGTCAGTCTGATTTAACAGGGTTGGTTCTGTTTCAGCAACCAATCACTACTCACCCTGAAAATGAAAATTATCATCTTTCCAAAAATACCTCTTGCAAAATTAGCAGACCTTTTGGAAGAGCACTGTGGAGAAAGGATATAGAATTGGCAAGAGGGCGAAAACTAAAAGCCACCCTCCCCCCAAAAACCCCCATCATACCTCTAAACGTATTGACAAAATGAAGAAGTCCACTGTGTGTCAGCCAGCGGATGTCATCCAGGGTCCAGTGCTCAGTGAAGTCCATCTTTCTGCACGAGGCCACGTACCAGCTTGTGAGCAGACGACAGCTTCCCCAGATGGCTAGGGAGCTTCCAAAAACAAAAGGCCCACATTAGAACATTATAGTGGCATTATATTTACCATCAACATTAGGAGGAGGATGGAGGAGGATGGAGGAGGAGATTGGATTTATACCCCGCCCTTCAGAACGGCTTACAAACTCCTTTCCCTTCCCC
>NW_015165844.1:73613-87628 GCF_001447785.1 Gekko japonicus | reverse complement strand
ACCGGGTTTGATTCCCCACTCCTCCACTTGCACCTGGCTGGATGACCTTGGGCAAGCCGTAGTTCTGACAAGAGTTGTCCTTGAAAAAGAGCAATTTCTATCAAGAGCTCTCTCAGCCCCACCTACCTCATAGGGTGTCTGTTGTGGGGAGGGGAAGGGAAAGGAGATTGTAAGCCGCTCTGAGACACCTTTGGGTAGTGAAGGGCGGGGTATAAATCCAATCCTCTTCTTCTTCTTCTCCAGGAGTTTCCCAACCTGGAGCTGGCAACTGGGGCTGCCAGGTCCTCCCTGGCCACCGGCGGGGGGTAGGGGGGGTAGGGTTGCCAGATCCAGGAGACTTGGGGGTGGGGAGGACAGGGACCTCAGTGGGGTACAGTACCGTAGTGTCCACCCTCCAAAGCATCCATTTTCTCCAGGGCAACTGATCTCTGTAGTCCTCCTGAGATGACCCTATCCCCCAACCCCCACCAGGAAGGACCTGCCAACCCTACTGGGGAAGGCCAGGGTTGGGGAAGGGAGGGACGTGAGGGAAGTATAATGCCACAGAGTACTACCTGGCTGGCTGGTAGCTACAGTGGGGCTATTGGGGCTCCTTAAAGGGCCAGCCCCACAAGAATTCCTTCTGGAAATGGGAAGGGATTTCATTGCTTTAGGCAGGGTTAGGGGGTGTGGGGGGGGGGTGTTTTTGCGTTTCATTTTTGTCTGGGGTGGCTGTTGTGGGGGGTGTTCGTGCTGCATTTAATTTAATTTATTATTAGTATCATTGTCTTTATTATTACTTAAAAGTACAGTTATTTAGAGACAGACGGGGAAATAGTGGCATTCCCACCAGAAATATTTTTGCCCCACAAGCCACAGAATCCTGGCTACGGGCCTGCTACCTGGCTCCAAAGCTGCCATTTTCTCCTGCAGAACTGATCTCTGTAATCTGAAGATTGGTTGTAGAAGAAGAGGAGACTGGATTTATACACCACCCTTCTTTACTCAATGAGTCTCAGAGCGGCTGACAAACTCCTTTCCCTTCCCCTCCTCACAACAGACACCCTGTGAGCAGTGTTCCCTCTAAGCTGAGTTAGTGTGAGCTAGCTCACAATTTTTTAGCCTCCGGCTCACACATTTTTGTCTTCGCTCAGGAAGGATGGCTCCAGAGCAAACTAATTTATACAGTAGCCAAATGGCTCGCTCACAACTTTAATGCCAGTAGCTCACAAAGTAGAATTTTTGCTCACAAGACTCCACAGCTTAGAGGGAACATTACCTGTGAGGTAGGTGGGGCTGAGAGAGCTCTGAGAGAACTGCCCTTTCAAGGACAGCTCTGACAGAACTTTGGCTTGCCCAAGGTCATCCAGCAGGTGCAAGTGGAGGAGTGGGGAATCAAACCCGGTTCTCCCAGATTAGAGTCCGCACACTTAACCACTACACCAAACTGGCTTGTATATTGAGGAGATGGCAACCTTATGAATGGGGGTGACTTTTCCCATCCTGACAAGTATATTTAGTCAGCATCTCTAATCCCCAAAAATGGCAGGAGTCAGTCCTGGCTAGAATTGCAATAGGGCTCCTCTTCCTACACAGACTTAAACCAGAAAGGTTGTTTCACATCCCGGGTGCTCAAACGTCCTCTTACATAGCCTGCCTGTACCGCACAAACATTTTAAGATCCACGTGCCAGCCATCTGCCGCCTGTCCCACACTGATTAAAATCCTGCAGACATAAAAAAACCATCAGCTGCTCTCTGGCAAAATACTTCAGCAGCAGCCTGAAAGGTTCTGTCTTCATTACTGCAAGCGAACAGCCTTTACCACTGATCCAGAAACCAAAGCCCTCAAATACGAGAAAAGCCAAATCACAGCATGCAATAAGAAACAACACTAAATGATTCGGATCAAAAGGAGGGAGGCGTGCCCTGCTTTTTTATTTTTAACCACAGCAGACAAAAGACAAAACGTATGACTTTTTGTGGAGGCTGAGACTCATTCAAGAGGTAAAATATGCTGAAGCTACTGGGTCAAACATCAATCCATGCATTTTCAAAATATGAAAATGATCCCTCCTTTCTGGTGGCTTCCAGAAGGGTAGTGCTAATAAAATAATCCAGTTTTATGCCCAGTGCTCTTTCCCAAGTACTTTACAAAACAGGAGCCTGGGTGGAACTTCAAATACAAACACAATTTATCCCAGCATTAACTTTCTTGAGTCCTCTCATTCCACCAGTTGCATCGGAGTATAAATCCATCAGGTCCAATTTATACATATAATAACAGAAAGGCGAGTTACTTTCCAGAGCCCAAATACTTTCCATCCCCTTCCACGTCAAAGGTTGCCAGGTCCTCCATGGCCACCAGCGGGGCAGAGGAGGTAGGGTTGCCAGCTCCAGGTTGGGAAATTCCTGTAGATTCGGGGATGGAGCCTGGGGAGGACAGGGACCTGAGTGGGATACAATGCCACAAAGTCCACCCTCCAAAGCATCCGTTTTCTCCAGGGGAACAACTGATCTCTGTAGTCTGGAGATGAGCTGTAATCCTGGCAGATCCCCAGGTCCCGCCTGGAGGCTGGCATCCCTATCAAAAACTCCTCGTCCTTACCTATAAAGCTATCCACATATTCTCCCGTCATCTCTCTGCCTTCACTGACCCCCATTTTCCCTGCA
Source organism: Gekko japonicus (assembly GCF_001447785.1). Classification (NCBI taxonomy): domain Eukaryota; kingdom Metazoa; phylum Chordata; class Lepidosauria; order Squamata; family Gekkonidae; genus Gekko; species Gekko japonicus. The sequence continues at coordinate 84,977 of NW_015165844.1, read as the reverse complement.
TTTGACCTTCACCTTGCAGATCTACCACCAACCTCAGGTTCAAACTCACCCTCTATGACAGATCAGATTTGTGATCAGATCTCTCAACCTTTTTTTTTTAATTTAGAAAACAGCTGCAGGTAGAGATTTCACCTTTTTTTTCTCCTGAAGGGGCTGTCGAGCCAGTTTGGTGTAGTGGTTAGGAATGCGTGCCCTGCTTTTTTATTTTTAACCACAGCAGACAAAAGACAAAACGTATGACTTTTTGTGGAGGCTGAGACTCATTCAAGAGGTAAAATATGCTGAAGCTACTGGGTCAAACATCAATCCATGCATTTTCAAAATATGAAAATGATCCCTCCTTTCTGGTGGCTTCCAGAAGGGTAGTGCTAATAAAATAATCCAGTTTTATGCCCAGTGCTCTTTCCCAAGTACTTTATAAAACAGGAGCCTGGGTGGAACTTCAAATACAAACACAATTTATCCCAGCATTAACTTTCTTGAGTCCTCTCATTCCACCAGTTGCATCGGAGTATAAATCCATCAGGTCCAATTTATACATATAATAACAGAAAGGCGAGTTACTTTCCAGAGCCCAAATACTTTCCATCCCCTTCCACGTCAAAGGTTGCCAGGTCCTCCATGGCCACCAGCGGGGCAGAGGAGGTAGGGTTGCCAGCTCCAGGTTGGGAAATTCCTGTAGATTCGGGGATGGAGCCTGGGGAGGACAGGGACCTGAGTGGGATACAATGCCACAAAGTCCACCCTCCAAAGCATCCGTTTTCTCCAGGGGAACAACTGATCTCTGTAGTCTGGAGATGAGCTGTAATCCTGGCAGATCCCCAGGTCCCGCCTGGAGGCTGGCATCCCTATCAAAAACTCCTCGTCCTTACCTATAAAGCTATCCACATAGTCTCCCGTCATCTCTCTGCCTTCACTCACCCCCATTTTCCCTGCATTTGACCGTCACCTTGCAGATCTACCACCAACTTCAGGTTCAAACTCACCCTCTATGAGAGATCAGATTTGTGATCAGATCTCTCAACCTTTTTTTTTTAGTTTAGAAAACAGCTGCAGTAGATATTTCACCTCTCTTTTTTTTTCCTGCAGGGGCTGTCGAGCCAGTTTGGTGTAGTGGTTAGGAATGCAGACTCTAATCTGAGAGAACCGAGTTTGATTCCCCAATCCTCCACATGCAGCTGCTGGTGTGACCTTGGGTCAGTCACATGTTCTTTCAGAGCTGTTCTCTCAAGGACAGTTCTCAAGAGAGCTCTGTCAGCCCCACCTACCTCACAGGGTGTCCGTTGTGGGGAGGGGGAGGGAAAGGAGTTAAGATGCTCGGAGACTCTGAGTGAAGTGCAGGGTATAAATCCAATCTCTTCAATCTCTAAATCAAAGAGGGGGAGCACTTGATCACCCTCCCCAATGGCGCATTAATTTTTTCTCTTGCAGTCTCCTCTCCAGCCACATTTCCTCAACTGGGATTCCTAGACAGGGCCTGTTTCTTTGCCCAAGAGACTGCTTTGGACAACACTAAGAGGAGGGCACCAACACATCTCCGGGGCACAACTTGTTGCTGGCCATCAGCAGTGCTGGCAGTGATGCTACAGGTTTCACCTCTTGGTCCCATGCCGCTGGTGGCTGGGTCCAAACTGAGCCCACAGGGCAAGCGCCTGGCAGTAACGCAGGAGGCAATTGGGCATATCTTGCTCGAGGCCACAAAATACCTCAAACTGGCCTTGTTCCCAGTTCGGTGTTTGCCACAGCTAAGCTATCTGGGTGAAGCAGAACACTGGAGAGAAGTCATACTCAAGGAAAGAATTCACCAGCCTTCCGACATCTACCATTTCTCCCCTCAGAATGGTACCCTCCCCCTTGCCTCTCTGTTGCGATGTTCAGCTGTGATTTGGGTTCCTAAACTATGGTCTCCATCAAATGTGTAATGTGGCTCTGAGAAAGGAACTATAATGAAGAAGATATTGCAAGTCTAGTAGCAAAAAGCTCTGAAGCAAGCTCGAGTGGACAAACAACAGCCAGAAAACTGTACATGTCATGGAGCCCACAGTGTAACTCTCTTATACTTTGTACATACATCGTGTACTAAACCCATTCTACAGTGACTCCTTTCACACTCTTGTCTGATAAAGAAGCCAGAGTCTCACTCGCTTTTTCTCGCCACCAAAATGTATGAATCAGTCCAGCTGCATTTTTCTAAAACCTCTAATCTGTACAAACTAGATGCCAAGGAACAACAATCAGCTCTAAGCTTTCAACCTCGAATATCTCAATTTAAAACAATCTGTGGCTGGTTGTATTTCTTGGACAGGAAGGGCTGTGTCTGAATCTTATTGCCCTTTATGATCTGCACTAGATTTACACATTGTCAGGGGAAAGAAATTGAAATGGCCTCAGACTAGCTATCACAAGTAAGGAGATTAGGCCACAACCTGGAAAAGCACTTATTCTAGTCAGAGTTGTAGGTGTTCAGTTACTGCTTAGTGACGGTGCTAGCTGGTTGTTGATGCTTCTGGAACATTCTGACAGCGGATTCTCATTCTTATTGCCCTTTATGATCTGCACTAGATTTACACATCGTCAAGGGAAAGAAACTGAAATGGCCTCAGACTAGCTATCACAAGTAAGGAGATTAGGTCACAACCTGGAAACGCACTTATTCTAGTCAGAGTTGTAGCCAGTTACTGCTTAGTGACAGTGCTGGCTGGTTGTTGATGCGTCTGGAACATTCTGACAGCGGATTCTCATAACTGTTGGCCCATTTTGAGGGGAAGGGAGATTAACTTTTCCCAGTGTTTTGCTTATAGAAACTTCTACCACAGAACTGGCCTGGCCTAAACATGTAGCAGAGTGCCAGGACAGAAAGTAGGCCTCCCCTTCAGAAGATGAGGAAGAGAATGGATTTATACCCCACCCTACACTACCTCAGAGCGGCTTACAAGCTCCTTTCCCCTTCCCCTCCCCACAACAGACACCCTGTGAGGTAGGTGGGGCTGAGAGAGCTCTGACAGAAACTGCTCTTTTTCAAGAACAGCTGCGCCAGAACTATGGCTTGCCCAAGGTCATCCAGCAGGTGCATGCAGAGGAGTGGGGAATCAAACCCCGTTCTCCCAGATTAGAGTCCACACACTTAACCACTACACCAAACTGGCTCTCAGAAGGTCCCTGGAAGCTGGAATGAGCCTCAGCATCTGCAGTCAAAAGGACCAGGTAACAGGCGATGCAAAAGATTTCACCCTGAGACCCTGGAGACCTGCTGTCAGTCAGAAGAGACAACACTGACCTTGATAAATTAATGGTCTGACTCAGTTTAAGGCATCTTAATCTAGGGAGAGGGGCTGTGAGGATGGGGGGGACATACCGGGAGCATCAGGATGGGCCATCCAATGTACAGCAACATGTCCAAATCACTGCCCACATGACCTGGAAGTGATGTCATCATGCCCAGGACATCTGGGCAACGCTCTGGTTTTTGGGCAGAAACTCTATGGTAAATCTGGCTTCTACCATAGAGTTTTTGCCCAAATATCAGAGCGTTGCCCTGACATGATGACATAATTTCCAGGTCACATGGGTAGTGACATAGAAATGTCACTGCACATTGGATGGACTTCCCTCTTTTTCAGGGTAAGCCCCCCCCCCCCGCTGGCCAGCTGATCGACAGCAGGGAAGTGGGGCCTGGCAGCAGGGGACCCCCGCCTCCACCAGGAGCTCTGGCAACCCTAGCTGTGACTTTTCCGTAGAGTCAAGTTTCCCCGTGCCTGAACTTGTGTTCCTCCGCTGCTTTCCCTCGTTTCTGCAGATGTTTCCGCAGTCCCAGGTGCAAAAACGCAAGATTGTTCCCTGTTGCTCCATAGCATCAGACTTCCCTGTTTCCAGGCATTCCCATGCTGCACTGGAAGAGGGGGGAAATTGAGTTTTTACTCATGGGAGAGAGAAATCATCTGCGGAAACGAGGGAAAGCAGTGGAGGAATACAAGTGCAAGCACGGGGAAACTTGACACTGCGGAAAATGTCTCAGTGGAAGAGCATTCATCTTTCCCAAAGGTCCCAAGTTTAATCTACAGTCTCCCCGCTGGAAAGGATCAGGGGATGTATTGTGAAAGACCTCTCTACTTGATTCCACAGAAGTACTGCCTTGAAGAGATTGTGCATAAGGCAGCTTCATATAGGGATTAGCACCTATACTATAGCTGTTAAGTAACGACTAGTGAAGCAAAATCTGCATCATTTTGTGATTCAGTGGAATTCATGCTTGCTACATTGAAATAATCCACTGCTAAATCTGACTATGCAGTAGCACAAGCTTGGTTCTTGGACAAGTTTCAGGCGAGCCAGAACTGGTCTCTTTTCTTTTCTTTTGTAAAGAAGAAGCTGAAATAGCTACCTGCGTTCCGAGACAGTCACAAGTTTGCACAAGACACACGAAGGCCAATTATAACAACCATCCGTTTCTCTCAATCCAACATGCTTGTTGCGTCTTTATTCACCAGAGATTAATCCCAAAAAAGAAACATGCTAGTAGAAGTACCTCAGTCCCAAAATATACATGTCTTGGTCCTGGTTAGTTGAGAGTCAAAAGGGCACTCTGCACATGCTTAGTAAGGCCTTATATACAGAGGAAGAGAAGAGATTGGATTTATACCCTGCCTTTCACTTGGAGTCTCAGCACAGCTTACAATTACCTTCCCTTCTTCTCCCCACGACAGACACCCTGTGAGGTAGGTGGAGCTGAGAGAGCTCTGAGAGAACTGCTCTTGAGAGAACAGCTCTGAGAGAACTTGTGACTGACCCAAGGTCACCCAGCTAGCTGCATGTGGAGGAGAAGGGAATCAAACCTGGTTCTCCCAGATTACAGTCCGCCGCTCTTAATCACTACAACAAACTGGTTCTAGGATGGGGTTTGCTTTGTTTTTGACGGAATATCCATTGAATTTTCAGTCTGCCCAGCTCCTAAAGCTGAAGAATCCCCTCCAGAAAAGAAAGGTAGCTACCCTAGTTCTCAGTGATGCCGTACATAAAGGGCCTAAGCAATCACAGGCATTTGGGACGGATTCCGAGTAAGCTAAACAGCAGGAAAATGGATGAAAGGGAAGTTAGGGGGGGCTAGCTGAAGTATTATCAGCCAAGGGATAGTAGAAGTGCTCACTGTTTCAAAAGAAACCCCAGCCATATATGCTAGCTTTGCCTTAAAGAACTTTTTCACATAGAGGGTATATTTGGCACAACACAATGGAAAAATCTACATTCAAGACTCCTTGTCGTCACAAAATTTATTGGCATATAGCGTCCTTGTCACACACATTCACACTATTTCAACAAGTGTTTGCCACATGCTGAGCAAGCATGGCACCATCTGGTTGCTTCCACACAGAGGTTTTGATCTGCTTTGGCAGCTGAATGGAAGTGGCATCCACACAATGCCACCGCCTAATCATCCACTTTTGGGGTGGCCAGCCCAATTCTGGCAACTAGTAGGAGGTTTAGGGAGGAAGGGACATGCGAACAGTCTTTGTTGTGATGTTGTGACATCACTTCCATCACGACCCTGGAAGTGATATCATTGCACCAGCTCAGTGCTCTAGGATTTCTCCCAAACTCTATGGTTTTACCATAGAATTGGACGGAGGAGTCCTAGAGCATCACCACATTACAAGGACATGACTTCTGGGTTCACATTGCTCTCCTGAGTGGTCATGGGCAACCTGGTCATCGGCAACATATTTGATACATTATTTTTTGAAAGATCCCCCTGAAAGCATCATTGCATGTAAAGTGGATGGGAAAGTGTGCATTTCTTGAAGGTTCTCCCATACTGATGCCATTTTCCTTGCCTTAGCCCCTGTATGCACTACTCCATCCCTGCTAACGGGGGGCTTTTTCAGGCTATCAGCAATTACTAGATAGCTGTAGCATTATAACAACCTATTGCCAAGTCTACTAGTTCCCTTTAATTCCCTTGCTCTCTCATCCTTTTCATTGTGGAGATATTACAGGAAAGGTGATACTATTTCCTCTTTGTAATGTGAACAAAGAAAATGGGATTTTTAAATGGAAGCTAGAAAGTCAGGAGGAATAGAAGGCCATAGCAATAGATCATTATAATGTTATAGTGCTAGGGATACAGAAAATGCCAATTAAAAAAGATCCTGAAAAGTGGTGGGGATATTGTGGATGCTAGGGGCTGCAGGAAGGATAGTGGGGGAAACTGCAATGTGGAGGCACTGTCAGTAGCAATTAAAAGTTACACAGAGAATCATCCCCATGTGGAGAAAGACTTAGATCTATACAAGAAGCGGGGACCCGCGATACTTGCGCGGGGGGGAGAAGGAGCTCCACATGGAGGAGGAAGCAGCCGCAGGTGAGTCTTCTCCCCGACCCCCCACCCCAAACAGATGGCGAGGTCCACGCCTGCCAATCCTTCTCCCCCCCAACCCCCCTAGCACCGACGGCGAGGCCCACATGGCTCCCAGCCACAGGGCCCCCCACTCCTTCTTGTGGCGAGGCCTGAGCGGCTCCCAGACGCCGGGCCCACCGAGCCTCCCTCCCCCAATGGCCAGAGCATTCACTGTGCATGCACAGGGAACGCTTTTACTTTTGGGGGGATTTAAATATCCCCCGTATATTTTTTCAACTTTTTAGATTTTTCTGCACACCCGGGGACTGCTCCAAGTGTGCAGGAAAATCTCTCTGCCCCCATGTGCCCCCGATGTGCGGATTTAGATATCCGCATGGAGGGGGCAACTTGGCTATTAGATATATAGATATATAGATCAAGCCACATTCCATTTTGCCTGGGCAATAACTGAGGGTATTTTCTTCACAGGACTCGATCCCATTTTCTTTGTTCACATTACAAAGGGCCAATTTACAAAATAGTTTTTCAGATAACTTTTGACAGGATGCAATGAGTTGAAGCTGACTTAATCAGCGAAGAACCGGTTGTGTGATTCATAGTGACAGGTGAGCTCTCCCTAGTTCAACTAACATTGAGCTCGTTTTCCCCTGAGCTTTTTCAAAGATTTCTCCGAACCAAAAATTGCACTGGAGTCGCAGAGTCCTGCATCACTCCCTTCAGTGAAGGTGCACAAGGCATGGTCTACACAAATCCCAGATGACCTAGAACAGGGGGTGGCCAAACTTGCTCAACTTAAGAGCCACATAGATTAAATGTCAGATGTTTGAGAGCCGCAAGGCACGAACAAATATTACATATTTTTTATTTTAAAATGTGCAGATTTGCTTTTCATTAACATTAAATGAGACTGCCAAAAATAAAAGGGGTAAAAACAGATATTGATAATGATATTTATCTGTCCAATTATATGTATTTATTTGTCTAAGAGAGAGACAAAAAGAGAGAGAGAGGTGGAAAGAAAGAATGAAAGAATGAAAGAGGTGGAAAGAGAAAGAGAGAGAAGCAAATAAAGCAAATCGATGGGAGGGTAGGGGAAGGAAGGAAGAGAAGGAGGGAGAGAGAAAAAGTATGCCTCCCCTTCGCTGCCCTGCCGGGAGCCGCACAATATGTGTGAAAGAGCCACATGTGTCTCCTGAGCCACAGTTTGGCCACCCCTGACCTAGAAGGACAGGACACTCCTGAGCATATTCTGAAGCATTCAAGGCCTCTCCTCTTTCCAGTGAGCCCTCTTGGCTGCTTTTGGGAAAGACTTGTCTAGTGCCTACTTTATTTTCTTTTTAGCGCCAGGCTAAAAACGTATCATTTTATCCAAGCTTTTAATTAAGGGTTTAATCTTAACACCTTTTCAATGACCAGCTACTGCTTTAGGGATAGTTTTATGCTGCTTGTGTTTTAATATTGTGGTTTTCATTGTAAGATGCCTTCAGGAGGACTCTGAAAAGGCGACATAGAAACATTCTCAATACATAAACACACCCAGCTTTTACCAGAAAGTTACAGAGCCATTTTTACTACATTGGTGGGGGGCACTGTTAGATTCACTGGTATGGCATGACCATGAATCTCTATTGGTAGCAGGGAGCACTAAGCTTACAGGCAGCAGCAGAGTCTGGGTAATGTGTGTGCTAGCAAAGCTACAAAGGTACTTGGAGCCAGTTCTAAGTTTCAAACTAATAAGAGTTCTTTATTAGGGAACTCCATTCTAGATAGTATAGGTGACAGATAGGGGCAGAATCTAACTAGCAAGGATGGATGCAGATGCAGAATATATGTCCTGCATCCATGCTGCCAAAGATGAAGAGTGTGCTCCTTCTTTGTGTGTGAGAGAGAGTGGTATGTTAAGTTGGAAGGAATTTCCCAACCTGGAGTCTCCCATCCAAGTACTTGCTGAAGTCGACCCTGCTTAGCTTCTGAGATCTCATGAGATCAGGCTTGCCTGGGCTATCCAGGTCAGGGCAAATTCATGTACTTCTTAATACTAGCAATGCTTGTAAAATCCCCCCCCCCCGGTACTGTTTTGTTTTCTTAAGGGAATCAAGTCAACCCACATGCCTACAAGAAACACAATAGAGCAAAGAAAAGGTAGCTTTGCATTAAACTTTATTATGATTGCCCATCCCTAGCTCTAAGCAACTTAAGTTGAAATATTATACACAGAGGCCCCTTATACATTACCATTCTAAACCAGATGTTATCCATGGTTGGTCCGATTCTGAGGAAAAGGATACAGGGACGGGGGTTTCATACAGCAAATTTCATTCTGATAATGAGCCGTCTCTGAAGTGCCATTTCAAACAGTGCCACCACCACCACCCCGCTGCCCTTTTTTGCCACATGATCTTTCTTGCGGTTGGTTTTTAAAATTATTCTGCTAATTGCTGTTTTGGTCTAGCACTATAGTGTTCAACTTAGAATGATTTAAAAAAACATCAAGAAAGATTGCATGGCAAAAAAAGACAGGTGGAAAGTGTGGCGCTATTGGAAGTGCTGCAGTCATTTTAAACAGCACACTACAGCGATTCAGAAGTGCAAAGAAGAGGTGAAAACAGAAGAAAGCAGTTTACCTCAAACTGAAGAAAGTAGTTTACAGCTTGACTATACTTTACTAACTGGACACAAGCAGCTTTGTTGAAAAGGTAAATAAAATCCATTAGCAGCCAGTTACTAAAATGGCTGTGTCTGAAATGACACAAAAATCCGTTAACAACTGGCTACCAAAATGGATTACAAAGGCTGTCTCTGAAAGGGGCCAAAGACACAAATCACCCAGAAGCATATCACACTATTCCTATTCGTTATCATAAGAAGGGCTCAGTTTGGCTGCTCTTCTCACCCACTCCAAGCCCCATCAATGGAGACTGTGAAGAAATGCATTTTTTTCCCTGGGAGGTTTGAAATGAGCAAAGTTTCCACTGTGCATTTTAACAGTTCTTTTTCCTCTGCGCAGAGAGCAGGCAGGAGGAGATGAAGTCAGTTCAATAGTTTCCCAGACTACCTAAGCTCCCCTTCATAAAAATGCCAATGGCAGGAGAAATGATGGGTGGGTCAAACTCTCCCCCTTACTCAGGCAGGAAACAGAGATTTGTAGGTGTTAACTGCTAGAGTCTTCAGGAAGGAGATTCCTGGAGGTCTCCAGGAAAAGCCTCTTGACCTGGCCTGACCTGGTCAGGGTGGTAGGCAAAAGAGAGGTGATAAAAACTTGCAACAGCAAGGAGCTCTCTTATCTTTGGGTGCTCTGTCCATGAGGACACACAGACCACTCCACTGGGAAGTCAGCCATTGACCACATGATCGCCTAAAGAGCTGGAGAAAGCTTCAAAGTAATGAAACTCTGTAAAGGTCTGTAACTTCCTAAGCTAAAGGACCCTGTCCTATATTTGAACATCTGATAGGGCATGTATAGAGAGAGGGACAGAGGATTGCATTTTTAGCTATTTCTTTTGTATCCCTTGCTGAATTTGGTGCTGTGCTAAAAGTATACTTGTAAACATTTTCTTTTTCATAAATACTTCATAGTTTTTGATGCTGGCAGTGGTTCTCTGTGCCACGTAGACCTCCCACAGTAACCAAAACTAGGTAACAATATATCCTGTGGTTGTAATAGCACTATGACAACAATTTAAAAGAACAATCACAACATATATTTCTAATGGATTAGATAATCAAAATATTACAGTAGAATTTGAACAGAATTTGAAGAGAAGTTTTGTCCCACATATAATGTTCTCAGAATTGCTCTGAATGTCTCATGCCTTGAAAACTCTACAATGTTGCCATACGTCAGCTGTGACTTGACGGCACTTTCCACTACCAAGTAATCTTTAAGAAGCCCTTCGATCACATCAGAGTCTTTGCATCCTACCTACCCTTCCAACATAGCGTAACTGAAAGGTATCATTTTCTTTTTTTAAAAGAGCTGTATTTGGTTCCATACCAAGCCACATTTATTTGGCTCTAGAGCCACAGGTTGGTGAGACCTGTTGTAATAAATGTTCAGACAAAACCATGAAAAAGAAAGGCAGCCATTTTTACTGAGGAAAGTATCTATCTACTGTGGACAGTATCTACCAAATTTGTGAATGTCTATGATACCTTGACCTAGATGGCCCAGGCTAGCCTGATCTCATCAGATCTCAGAAGCTACGCAAGGTTGATCTTAGTTAGCATTTGGATGGGAGACCAGCAAGGCAAGGTTGCAACACACAATGGCTAAACACGTCTTAAACCTTACGGAGATACCTTTTGGCTGCAACTTCACAGCACTTGATGCAATGCTAAGTACAGTTATGCCCTTCTAAGTGCATTGCCTTTAATAGACCCTGAAGGCTCTGAACTGCTTAGGGCTGCCCTGCTGTCTACAGTTTCCTCCAGGCTGACCAGCTGTGGAAGACTTCACAAAATGGAAAAGACATGGTTCTTCTTCTTCTTCTCTTGTCTTCTTTTCCCTTTCAGGACACCAGCATGCCACAAATGACCAACCTATTGGCAAGTGAGCTGATTATTAAAAAAAACCTTTCTTATGGGCTACAGTATGGGTTCCCAACACGGTACCCCCCTCTGACACCTCTCCTGGCGCCTGCCAAGTGCTTTTAGAAAGTGGGAGGGACTAGGTGGGTGTTTGCCCAGCAGGGCATCTGATTGGCTGTGCATATTAAAAGGCATCCTGTTAGATTTAGCTTCAGGCTGAAATGTTGGAAGAGTTACTGTTACAGTTATGTCTACCCTTGCTTCCTGACATTTTGTGGCTGGCCCCACCTCCTGCAGCAGCCATATTTTGTTTGGCTCCTCCTCCTGCGGCAGCCATATTTTGATTGGCTCCACCTCTTGTGGCAGCCATTTTGTGATTGGGCCCACCCACCACCCTCTGCCAGAATTCCAAAAAGGTCAGGGACCCCTAGGCTACAGGACTGGTTAGCAAGGTCTGTCAACCATGTTGACTGTGGGAAGCAGGA
>NW_015165844.1:59309-73603 GCF_001447785.1 Gekko japonicus | reverse complement strand
AGCAGAAATGGGCAGAAAACACAGACAGAACACTTCCCACACACAGACACCGCAGCTGCATCTAGGGTTGCCACCAGAGGGGGATGGGGAGTACAGTTGCCAGATCCAGATTGGGAATCCCTTATATATTTGGGAATAGAGCCTGGGGAGGACAAGAACCTCAGTGCGGTATAATGCCACAAAATCCACCCTCCAAAGCATCCATCTTTGCATCCAAAGCATTAATCGCTGTAGTCAGTAGATGAGCTGTAATTCCAGGGCATTCCCAGGTCCCACCTGGAGGCTGGCATCCCTAGCTCCATCACCAGTGGCTATATTTCAATCGCTAACACATTGCCAAGGACACTGCTTCCTGTTTAAAACAAATATTTTAAATAAACAGCACAAAGTTATAGCAACGGGTTGTTTCCCTCTTATGCCAGACAGGAGTCATAGCCATGTTAAACACTAAGACCCCCTAGCCAGTTCTTAAAAACACTGTGTGGGCCCAGCCAGGCATGATGCTTGGGCTTCCATGAATGCGGTGCAGAGGAGGCATTTGTGAATTGCCCGTATTGTGCAGGGGGCCGGGGGATGGACTAGATGACCCTGGAGATCCCTTCCGATTCTATGGTTCTATGTGATGCCATTTCCTCCAGGGGAACTGATCTCTCTCTAGGCTGGAGATCAGCTGTAATTCCAGGAACAATCCAGGCTCCACCTGGTGTTCATTGACATTTTGGATTGCAAGCTGAATCACCGGTCCCCTCCTGCCCCCGTCGAGAAGTGTTGCATTGAAATGTTTTAAATAAATTATTCTTTCAAAAAGCTAGAAGGAAATCTCCACAGTGAACAAGGCCTACGGTGGTTTCTTCGTTTTGCTGCGAGCGGCTCCCCTCTGAGGAGGAGCGGCCGGCTGCACTTTGGGCAAACAGTGAGTCATCATCGGTGGGATTTTGATCAGGTTTCCACTCGGCAAGGTTTTTTTGGTCGCTGCTGCGAGAAGGAGAGGCCCAGCCGACCCCTTCCAGCTCATCCACCCAAGCAAATAAAAGACACAGTCAATGCCAATGTAACCCGCAAGAACAAGCTGGTTTCCCTAATTGGGGGGTGGAGTCAATGAATGGAGGTTAGCAGAGTGGAAGAGTCAGCTCATTTGGACAAGGGAGCCGGATAAGATTTTTCGGGGCTGTTATCAACTTGCTCCGGGTAATTGGAAAATTATGCATGTGCAAAGTTAATGAGTCGGGGGGGGGAGGACTATATTTAGTATAACTGGTATTATTGCTAGCAATGATGCTGTTCTTGCAGGCCGACGTCTTTAATGCTGAAAGTTGCTGTCTGGGGACTGCGTTGTTCAATTTGGTGGAACTGAATTCCTTTGAACAAGGATTGAATAGTAAGAATCCAGCCCCTTGGTGGATTGGAGCAGTTGGACCGAGCTCACCACAAAGTTTTAGCAAGCTCTGGCAATTTAACTCGGAGAGACACTTCCTTGGCTGCGGTCACACACACCAAATAATTCACTTTCAATCCACCTTTAGTGCACTTTCCAACTGGATTTTGCCAGCTCACACAGTAAAAATCAAGTTGGAAAGTGCACTAAATGTGGGTTGAAAGTGGATTATTTAGTGTGTGTGACCGCAGCCCTTGTCTGTCTATTTATTGTCCTACCTGTACAGGAGCATCGTCAATCTTTGTTGTATAGCTCCACATGGTTTTGAATTACAGCGAATGGTTTGAAATTAATTTGTCTCACAAACTGGGGCCCTCGTTTAGCCTTGCAGCACCCCCACCAACATCAGCAGCACAGTTGCCCAACCGTCATTGATACATACCAGCCAGTTTTCCTGCAGGTGGCATTTGCTAACCCACTGACCTATTGCGATTCCCCTTCCCAAGCCTTTTTCAGAAAAGTGAAACTGAAGAGTCTTTCCCATGCGGCCACAGCAAACATGGAGGCCTCGGTCTGAACCAGAAAACCATCTGACAAACGGCAAAATGCAGAGAAGCAAAAAGCTTACCTGTCTGCCGTAAACTCCGCTCTCCCCTCCACGCTCTAAAAGAAGACTAAGGTTTGTGTGTCCCCCCGCTCCACCAGCGACTAGTTCCTCGTCCGGTGATGCCTCTCTCTCTCAAAGGTATGCAGCAGTTGTCTGGGCTTGCTTAAGGTTTGCACGGAGAAAGGACTGGAATCCGAGGGCTCTTGCATTTTCAAGGAGCTTCAAAAGACTCCTCCAAGCCTCCTACCAGCCCCATAAATAATGGGAGTATCCGCAATGCATATTCATTGTCAGGAGTCATGTAATTAACTTTGGGAAATCAAACCATAGAAACACAGCTGGAAGGAGGGAGACAAAAGTGCCAATTGTTTCATTTCCTAGGAGATGGGAAATGCTGTTGGATGGGTTCAGTCACGTCTCCTAAAACGCAGTGGGTTGGGTTGGGTGTGCTACCAGCTTTTCTGCTGGCCCGAGAAAGGCAGGGATGATCTTCCTCAGTTCCTTTCCTCACTGTAGCCCTGTCCCAAGTGGATCTTTGTCACCGCTGATCCCATAATTGCCAGCATGGCAAGAGCAGGCCCTGTAGACTTTGGGGCTACTGTGAAATATGGTAACATCCAACACAGCTGCCATATTACTGCAACGCTCTCTACATGGGGCTGCCCTTGTCCCAAATCCGGAAGATGCAGCTGGTGCAGAATGCAGTGGTGAGGCTGTTGCTGTGTCTTCCAGCCCGACCTAAAAGCGCCACACTGGCTGCCCATAGCATACCGGTTACGGTTCAAGGTGCTGGTTTTTACTTTTAAAGCCCTATATAGTCGGGGACAAACTTACCTAAGGGACCGCCTTTCTCCACATGTACCCCAGAGAGCACTAAGATCTGGGTCCCAAAATCGCCTGGTTCTTCCGGGCCCTAAAGAGGCCAGGTTGGCCACAACAAGGGCCAGGGTCTTCTCTGTGGTGGCCCCTCACTGGTGGAATGAGCTCCCAGATGACATCAGGGCCCTGCAGGACCTCTTGCAGTTCCATAGGGCCTGTAAAACGGAGCTCTTCCACCAGGCTTTCAAGTAGGGTGCCGCCTCGACACCATGGCCTCGGCCCTAACATTAGCCTCATACCAACCTGGCCTTAATATTAACATCACCACCAGCCAGATGACTACCAGCCTGGCAGGAGCCTGAAGGCGGCCATTCAAACAATGACAGAATGTCGCCACTTTGTATTATAGTTAAGTGCTGCGTAACAATGGTTTTCTATCGCATTCTTAACTTAATGTTGTTTTGTATATATTGGAGTTTTTAATGTACACATCTTGTTAGCCGCCCTGAGTGCGCCTTGGCAGGAAGGGCAGGATACAATTTTGATAAAATAAATAAAAGATTATATTACACCATGAACACAAAATAAAATGGGGCCCCCGTGAGACTTTCAGGGGCAATCCCAGTCTCCCTTCCCTCTCTGCTCACTCACTGGGCCACCCACTTGCCGGCCCACCTGCAGCGCTGGTACTTAATCATAGAATCATAGAATGTTAGATTTGGCCTGAGCTTGTGAGAGCCGGGGAACTAAGCAGCATTGGCCATAGTCAGTTGTGGGATGGGTGACCACTAAGGAAGACAGGAGTTGCTTTGCAGAGGAAGACACCTCTGCTCCTCTACCTTGAATGCTCAATACCTAAGGGACCACCTTTCTCCACATGTGCCCCAGAGAGCACTAAGATCTGGGTCCCAAAATCGCCTGGCTCTTCCGGGCCCTAAAGAGACCAGGTTGGCCACGAGGGCCAGGGCCTTTTCTGTGGCGGCCCCTCACTGGTGGAATGAGCTCCCGGATGACATCAGGGCCCTGCAGGACCTCTTGCAGTTCCGCAGGGCCTGTAAAACGGAGGTCTTCTGCCAGGCTTTCAAGTGGGCTGCCGCCTCGACACCATGGCCCCAGCCGTAACATTAACATCATACCAACTTGGCCTTAATATTAACATCACCACTAGCCGATGACTAACAGCTTGGCAGGAGCCTGAAGGCGGACATTCAAACAATGACAGAATGTCGCCACTTTGTATTATAGTTAAGTGCTGAGTAACACCTAGATCCCTTTCACACATGCTGCTGTCAAGCCAAGTCCCTCCCATTCCATATCTGTGCCTTTGATTTTTTACTTCTTGCTGTTCCAGGTGGGATGGCAGAGGATGGCCGTGTTGCTGGCACAAAGCCAATGGGGAGAAAGCCCGGAAAACTAAAGCCTATTTACTAACAATTATTGGTTAATGTATTCAGGTGATTTCCTTCTAGGGGTCAAGAAGAAAGATTACCATTACCAACTGTGTGGTCAGTCTGTCTGTTGTTGTACTAGTAACAGCAAGGATGTAGTCTTGTGTGTTTGTTGTTTTGTAGATTTCCCGTGTACCCTTCCCTTTAGAAATAAAGATTTTTACATAGAAAGAAAACGCCTCCTCTCCAGTGAACAAAGATCAGTTGCAAGCTCTGAATATTTAACTATTTTACCAAATTTTCCAACAAGCCGCAGCTCCAGTTCCCCTCCCTGACCTGCCTGCAGCTCCACATGAGCAACTGGCTCGCAGGCAGAACAAAGTTGGAGTCCAAGTGGCACCTTTAAGACCAATAAAGTTTTATTCAAAGACTGCGCTTTCATGTGCAAAGCAGACTTCCTTCAGACAAATGGGGGAGGGGGGAATGGCTCATAGGCAGACAGCCCAATACTGATTAACTCCACGGTCAGTAGGATGGAACTATGTTGTCTGAGTTTGTGCAGACAACTCTTCCTCATTTTTTTTGGTAACCCCCCCTTTTTTATGGATTTGGGATTTTTATACAAACTTGGGTGTCCTCCAAGTTCACAGAAAGATCCATTACCCTAGCAGATTCTGAATGTTACAGATACATTATTTCTGCATATACACGTTTTCTAGAAACATTATCTCAGAACTGAGAAGTTCTGTCATCACCTGAGGCAATGGGACAGAGTGCCCATCGATGGAAGATGTTATTTTCCTCCACCCATGTGTATTCAAGTGGATATGGCTGAATGGACACCGTTCTGAAAACATGAGATGTTCCCATTACACCTGGAGATAGATCAAGATGGGTGTGTGTGTTTGTCCATAGCAGTAGGAAAGCGCAAGAGTCCAGTAGCACTTTCAAGACTATCAAAATTTCTGGCAGGGTAGGAGCTTTCTTTAGTCGCTGAAGCAGTGAGCAGTGACTCACAAAAGCTCATACCCTGCCACAGATTTTGATAGTCTTGAAGGTTCTACTGGAGTCTTGCACTTTCCTACTGTTATTACACCTAGTTGCTCTCTTAGGCTGGCAAGCTGTTATTCAGAACCAAGTTTGAGTAATAAGTCTCTTTCTTTAAAAAACAAACACAACACAACACACCCAAATTTTAAGTACTGAGAAACTGTTTTCAGCTTGGTTGGGAAACCGTCAGCTGATAATTCAGGACTCAATTACAGTGTAGTTTAAAGAGACAGAAAAGTTGCAACACCTAACAGAGAATGTACCTGTCAGTGTGAGCAAGACATTTTTGCTGAGTATGAAATCATTTGTTTTGCTAATTTATATGGAGTCTAATGGAGTGGGTGTTCAGCCACCCGCATGTGAAATATAGGACTGGAACCAGCACAAAGATCCTGCAAGGATCACAGATCTTCTCTGCTTTCCCTTCTCCCCCCAAGCGGATCTTCCAATCTCCTAGGTTCATGGGACCTTCCTCCCCCCAAGCAGATCTTCCAATCTCCTAGGTTCATGGGACCCACATGCACTACTTTTTTTGTTGTGTGGTTATTTGTTTTACTGACTTGTTTCATTGTTCACAAGCCAGCTCAAGGAGGAGGAGGAAAAGAAGAAGAGGAGTTGGTTTTCTACCCTGCTCTTCACTACCCAAAGGAGTCTCAGATTGGCTTACAATCTCCTTTCCCTTCCCCTCCCCACAACAGACGCCCCGTAAGGAGGTGGGGCTGAGAGAGAGCTCTGGAGAACTGCCCTTGAGAGAACAGCTCTGAAAGAACTTGTGACTAACCCAAGGTCCCACCAGCAACTGCATGTGACGGAGTGGGAAATCAACCCCGGTTCTCCCAGATTAGAGTCCGCACTCCTAACCACTCCACCAAACTGGCTCTTGGAGAGGCAGCATAACAGATTTCCTACCTAAAAAGCCACGCAGGTCAAGAGGCTGCAATGAGGAGGGGAAAGAAATGAAATTGTTCTCTTCTTCACTGGTGGAAGCGGGGTGGAGGGGGGTGGAGTCTGTCTCATCCTTCCTCCCCATTATAGCCTCTTGCCCCACAGTGCAATTAGTCCAAGTGAGTCCCACAAACCTGGAAATAAATGTTTCCAGATTCAGGAAGACCTGCTGGGAGGAGTGGAAAGCAGGCAAGCTCTGTGTGACTGTCAGCACCTTTCACTAACGTACTGCTTCGCCCAACCTATAACCTCCTTGGAAGAAGGAATCTAGTTTGCGACAAGTTGCTTGATGGCCTCTTTGAGCCGAGAAAATTTCACATGCTAGAAGACTGCACTGTTTCCTTATTACATGAATGATGCACTAGAAAATTAATTAACTCTAAACATTAATTAAGAGGTGGTAGAGGGAAGGGGCCAGATGGTAGATCGCGTATTTTGCACACAGAGGTTCAGTGCTTGGCTGTTCTTTCCCTGCCCGAGACTCCAAAACGCACAATAATAAACTAGTTGGAGCAGCTGAGACTCCAAAATGCCTTCACAACGCACAATAATAAACTAGTTGGAGCAGGGCCCTGACTGAGGCAGCATCACGCAAGAACTTTCATAACCCTGAGTCACAACCATGACTCAACAGCAGAACATATGCTTCGCAAGGTCCCAGGTCCAATTCCTTTACCTCTACTTCAAAGTAGCAGGCCTTGAAGAGAGACCATTCTCAGCCTGGAGAACCAGTGGCAGACACGTGTCTAAACTGACATTAACTAGGACAGAGCTTGAGTCTAGCGCAGGGGTGGCCAAACTGGGGCTCAGGAGCCACATGCGGCTCTTTCATACATATTGTGCGGCTCCTGCTACAGTAGCTGGGGAAGCAAAGCAATTGGTCTTCCCTTCCCCAGAGAAAGAAAGCAACTTGCTCCCCCTACCCCCGCCAGCCATCTTAGAAAAGGCATTTGTCTCTTTAAATCCCTTCTCCAAACCAAGCTAGACAGCGTGGGGGTAGGGAGGGCTTGGAGGACACATTTAACCTTAAAGTTGCTTTCTTTCCACCTCCCCCCATCTATTTGCTTTCTTTTCACTTTCTTTCCACCTTTCTTTCTCTCTTTCTCCCCCCCCTTCCTCATCTAAAATCAATTCAATATCAATTAAAAGCAAATTTGCATATTTTCCAATAAAAACGTGTGTGATATTTGTTCATGTCTTGGGGCTCTCAAACATCTGACGTTTATTCTATGTGGCTCTTACGTTAAGCAAGTTTGGCCACTCCTGGTTTGGTGGCACCTTTAAGATCATCAAAGTTTAATTCTGAGTCTAAGCTTTCGTGTGCATGCCCACTTCTTCAGGTACACGAAAGTTTAGACCCAGAATTAAACTTTGTTGGCCTTAAAGGTACCACCGGACTCAAACTTTGTTCTGCTGCTTCAGACCAACAAGGCTACCCACCTGAATCTGTCTTGACATTAACTAGTTATTATTGATGTTTGGGGAGGGAAGGAGGCATGGTATTAGCTGATCTCACCAAATCACAAAAGCTAAATAGGGTCAGTCCTTGCATGGGGGAACCACCAAGTAATGCTCCCTCTACGCTGTGGAGTCTTGTGAGCAAGAATTCTACTTTGAGAGCTACTGGCATTAAAGTTGTGAGCAAGCAATTTGGCTGCTGCATAAATTAGTTTGCTCTGGAGCCATCCTTCTTGAGCTAAGACAAAAATGTGGGTGCCGGAGGCTAAAAAACTGTGAGCTAGTTCACACTAACTCAACTTAGAGGGAACACTGCCACCAAGGAAGACTCAGGCCCATTTTAAGGGTCTGCCCTTCTGTTTGCATCAGTCGTGGTGACTGTCCTTCCATTGGTACCGTTTCCATAGACAAACTTACCCTTGATTAGTTTCTCAGCCCCAATGCTGGCTGAATAGAGGAATGTATCCCCAGCTTCTCTTTTTAAAAACATCCAGAACATAATGCTAAAATCACATTTGAAGAGCTCAAGGGCTAGTGTCAGACTCCCAGTCAGGTCACTCTTAACAACTCTCTCTTGGCAGTGATAAGTTTATTGAGACATATGCATGATCCAGAAAGTCACTGTGTTAGATCTAAAGACTTTTGGCAGGTACAAGCTTAATATAGGTAATTCAAATAAAAGCCCCTTCCTTCCCAAGCATATGTCACACATTCATGCCACGCCTAGTGTTGCCATCTCAACCAACGCAAAGATATATGTCTTGGTTATCTACTGCTCAAGCTGGTACCAAAAGCTTCTCAAGGACACGTCACCCTGGGAAAGGGAAAGGAGGTTCAACTTGCAAGAAAAGTTATGACTTCTACAAGCAAAGGTCCCACTCTCTCACTCATTCACTCAAACCCCCTCTCCCCAATAACCATGGCAACCAAAGGAAGCAAGGTCTGACAGCTAGTAATAATCCCACAAGGCCTACTGATATCTTTCCTCAGAGGGCTCATGGAGCCATAATTCATTATGGGATATGGCCAGGAAAGGGCTGGGAGTCCATCATCAGGAAGAGTTAGATCGCAGAGATTGTTTCTCCTAATGCTCTCCTCTAGTGAGGAAAGCCACAAAGGTGGCAGCCTCTCTCTCATCTCCATAATGTAGGTAGCCCAAATGATGCTTAATTATCTCAATACATGGAGGTTCCATTTATCACAGCTAAAGAACAGGTTTATTGACGTTAGGAAGAACTTCTTGACAGTTGGAGCAGTTCCTCAGTGGAACAGGCTTCCTCGGCAGGTGGTGGGCTCTCCTTCTTTGGAGGTTTTCAGACAGATCCATCTGACAACAATGAGGATTCTGTGAACTTAGGCAGTTCATAAGAGGGAGGGCAGGAAGGGTTGCCTCAGTGCTTAGTTCTCATGGCACTTTCTTACACACCCAGGGAAATGCTGATTGCCACTTTGCGATCAGGAAGCCATTTTTCTCCAGACCAGTTTGGCCAGGGATCCTGGAGTCTTTTTGTCATCTTCTGGGCATGGACCAGCAGTCACTGTGGGTGTGAAGGGGAAAGTATTTGGGAATTTCATGCATTGTGCAGGGGATTGGACTAGATGACCCTGGAGATCCCTTCCAACTCTATGATTCTATGAAGCTGTAACAATATCTACCAAGTCACAACGAACGAAGTCTACAATCTAATGCCATGATTCAGATATTGCTGTTGATAAGACACCTCCACGTATGTGTCAAACCCCTTTTAAAGCCATCTAAACTAGGTGCCGGCACTACATTTTATGGTAGCAAAATCCGTAATTATCTACCAAGAAGAATTTCCCTTTACCTGTCCCAAACTTACAACGAATCAGTTTTGCTGCCTCATCTTGATTCTAGTATCATAAGTAGGATAACATTAGTTGTCGTAGATTTTCCAGGCTGTATGGCCGTGGTCTTGGCATTGTAGTACCTGACGTTTCACCAGCAGCTGTGACTGGCATCCTTAGACGTATAACACAGAAAGATGGAGTACTCTCTGTGTCATACAGCCCGGAAAATCTACAACTAATGAACTCCAGCCATGAAAACCTTCGACAACATATAGCAGGATAAAAATATCCCTCTTGCCCTCGGCCCTGATGCTCGGGATGCTCAATTGCCCTCTGGCTTGGTTTGCAGCAGTCATGGGAGCCAAATGTTCAGTGAACTGTATGTCCATATCCAAACATCTCGAATGTGTCTGACTGCAGAAAAAAAGACGACTGCACCAAAAATAAATGAATAAATAAGTCAAGAACAAAATGCATGTAATACTTTTGTACTGGGATCAACTAAACAGCACAAAATACTGTGCAAGCTTCCAGGGCAACCAGATCTCTTCATGGGGCTGGATGGCACAAAGTTTAAAAAGACAGAAAGTTAAAACACAGAATACTCGCTCTGGTGAACAGCTCTGGTGACCTCAAAGGCTCACAACACAGTTTTGTGCTACTGTGACTTGTCCCTTGGACTGCAAGGAAATCAAATTAGTCGACCCTAAAAGAAATCAACCCTGACTGTTCCCTGGAAGGCCAGATACTGAACACAAGAACATAAGAGAAGCCAATGTTGGATCAGGCCAATGCCCCATCCAGTCTAACACTCTGTCACACAGTGGCCAAAAATACCAGATGCTATCAGGAGGTCCACCAGTGGGGCCAGGTCATTAGGAGCCCTCACACTATTGGCCCCCCGCAAGCACCAAGAATACAGAGCATCACTTGCCCCGGAGTCCCTATCTATACCTTGTGGCTAATAGCCACCAATGGACCTCTGGTCCATATGCTTATCTAATTCCCTCTTGAAGCCATCCATGCTTGTAGCTGCCACCACCTCCTGTGGCAGTGAATTCCATGTGTTAATCACTCTTTGGGTGAAGAAGTACTTCCTTTTGTCTGTTATAACCCGACCACTCAGCAATTTCATGGAGTGCCCATGAGTTCCTGTATTGTGAGAAAGGGAGAAAAGTACCTCTTCCTCTACGTGCTCTATCCCACGCATAATCTTATAAACCTCGATCATGTCACCCCTCAGCCGTCGGTTCTCCAAGCTAAAGAGCCCCAAGCGCTTTAACCTTTCTTCATAGGGAAAGTGTTCCAACCCTTTTATCATTCTAGTTGCCCTTTTTTGCACTTTTTCTAAAACTATAACAGCCTTTTAAAGGTGTGGTGACCAGAACTGTACACAGTATTCCAAAGGAGATTGCACCATTGATTTATATAGGGGCATTATGATATTGGCTGATCTGTTTCCAATACCCTTCCTAATAATCCCCAGCATAGCATTGGCCTTTTTTATTGCAGTCACACACTGTCTTGACATTTTCAGTGAGTTATCTACAACTCCAAGATCTCTCTCGTGGTCAGTCTCTGCCAGTTCAGACCCCTTCAACATGTATTTATAGTTAGGAGTTTTGGCTCCAATGTGCATCACCTTGCATTTGGCCAAATTGAACCCCATTTGCCATGTTGACGCCCATCCTCGACAGATCCCTTTGGAGTGCCTCACAATCCTCACTGGTTTTCACCACCCTGAACAACTTTGTATCATCTGCAAATTTAGCCACTTCACTCCTTACTCCCAACTCCAAATCATTAATGAACAAGTTAAAAAGCATCAGACCGAGTACTGATCCCTGCGGTACCCCACTGCTTACCACCCTCCACTGAGAAAATTTCCCATTTATACTCACTCTCTGTTTCCTATTAATTAGCCAGTTTTTGATCCACAAAAGGACTTGTCCTTTTATCCCGTGATTTTTGAGCTTACTTAGGAGCCTTTGATGAGGAACTGTATCAAAAGCTTTCTGCAAGTCAAGGTAAACAACATCTATTGGGTCCCCCTTGTCTACGTTTGTTCACCCCCTCAAAGAACACTAACAGGTTAGTGAGACAAGATCTTCCCTTACAGAACTGAAGCTGAAACTCAAATACATTGGCCATCAAATGAGAAGGGAACACTCACTGGAGAAGACACAGATGCTGGGAAAGATTGAAGGTAACAGAAGAAGGGGACGAAAAAGGATGAGATATTAGACAGTATTATCAATGCAACGAACATGAAATTAAGGAAACTTTGGAGCATGATGGAAGACAGGAGGGACTGGCATGATGTGGTCCATGGGGTCGTGAACAGTTGGACTCGACTGTGTGACTGAACAACAACAACTGGTCCTAATGAAAGGTATTGTGTGGATTTTGGGTTTTGGGGTTGGGGTTTTTTTTTGGATTTTGCATCACACAAATATGGCTATATGACTTTTTCTGCAGCAAAAAATCACAACAATGCAGGTCATTTAAATGATACCTCCTATCGTGCAAGCTAGAAGAGGGGGCAAACTGGGGGTTGGGATCCAGTGGAGGAAATTCTGCAGATGGAAGGAAGGAGCAACATTCGCCCCACACACACACACTGCAGGGCTCCAACTCCCCCACAAATAGCATTTCAGGGGGAATTTGGGAGCAGGGAGGAGAGAACGTCAGCCTTCACTGCTGGAAATCCTTTTCAACAGCAGAAATTGCCATGGCATCCAACCCTTCCGAGTGGTGTGTACCTGAACACGATCGGCTACTTTAGTGACCTCACGTTGGCCTTAGGGGATACATATTGTCCTTCCTGGTAATCAGAACTTTCACAGCACACGTACAACAGCAGTCGCAATGGAACGTATCTACCGAGGCACAACCGAGCCACGATCATGTAGCTAAAGCAGCTGCTGCGCTTTTGCAATGAACATGATCAGGAGAAAGGCAAGCTTGGAACGATTTCAAATAAATAAAATAAAAGAGCCTTGAGCAGCAAAACGTTCCAGCAAAAGCAGCAGTTGAATAGCACAGAAGCTAGGCGTTTGATCAGGGTCAGTTTGTGCACCAACAAATCAGACCTATCGATATCAATAAATGCTGTCAAGTTGCAACTAACCCTATGGCGACACCCCCCCCAAAAAAAATCTTTCAAGGCAAGAGATGAACAGGTTTGCTGTTGCCTGTCTAGGCATAGCAATTCCCGTCTTCCATTCAAGTACTAACCATAGGCAACCTCCTGCTTCGCTTCCAAGCTCTGATGGGCTTGGGCCTAGTCCAGCCAGTTTGGTGCAGTGGTTAAGTGCATGGACTCTAATCTGGGAGAACCGGGTTTGATTCCCCACTCCTCCACTTGCACCTACTGGTGTGACCTTGGGCAAGCCATAGTTCTGAGAAGAGCTGTCCTTGAAAGGGCAGTTCTTGAAAGAGCTCTCTCAGCCCCACCTACCTCACAGGGTGTCTGTTGTGGGGAGGGAAAGGAGGTTGCAAGCCACTCTGAGACTCCTTCGGGTAGTGAAGGGCAGGGTATAAATCCAATCTCTTCTTCTTCTGCCATCAATTCACAGGTGACTTATGTTATGGCGACCTTGTGGGATTTTCAAGGCAAGAGACATGCAGAGATGGTTAGCCATTGTCTGCCTCCGTGTCACTACCCTGGTATTCCTTGGTGACCTCCCTTCCAAACGCTGACCAGGGCCAGCCCTGCTTAGCTTCCAAGATCATACAAGACTGGGCCAGCCTGGGCTATTCGATGTCTAATGTACATAAGAGCAACCCATTTGTAACAGCAATACTGGTGATATTACCTTTTCCAGCCATTCTTATTTTATTTATTTATTGAGCTGCGGTGGCTCAAGTGGTTAAGACGCTGAACTGCAGGATGTGGAAGGTCGGTAGTTCAGCAGTTCGAGACCCAGGGTGCCGCATGACGGAGTGAGCTCCCATCTGTAGTTCCAGCTCCTGCCAACCTAGCAGTTCGAAAGCAAGAAATTGCAAGTAGATAAATAGGGACCACTTTGGTGGGAAGGTAACAGCGTTCCGTGTGCCTTGGTGTTTAGTCATGCCAGCCACATGACCACGGAAACGTCTTCGGACAGTGCTGGCTCTTCGGCTTTGAAACGGAGATGAGCACCGCAACCCTAGAGTCGGATTCGACTGGCTTTCGAGCAAGGGAAACCTTTACCTTTACCTTTAAGTGGGAAGAAATTCACACTCCCTAGAGAGTGGGCAGTGAACCTGGGGAAGTCCTGTTCCAAATCTTACCTCTGCCTTGAAACAAGGTGGCCTTAGGCAACTCCCTCCCCCTCACATGCACACACTTCTTTCTACACCACTGTTATAATAATATTAATGTGAAGGATTACTAAGATGAAAAAATAAAGCTCTCTGAAGACTCTTTAAGTATCATGTGAACGTTCAGCGTTCTTACTGGGAAGCAGATCTTGTGCATCAATGAATGGGAGCAGTGAGCCAGCAGGGCATGTCTTAATAGGAAATGAAACCTGACCTTTCCAGGAACTTTTCAAAGCTTCTGAAGAGTAAATTATGGTCCTATTAGACAGATAACAAGAGCCCCCTTCCCTCACCCCTTGGGCAATACCTAATCATATTCGAAAACAGAAGATGGTTGGCTGTTCAAATATTCATCATCAGTATATACCCTATAGGAGCTGCGGTGGCTCAAGTGGTTAAGACGCTGAACTGCAGGCTGCAGAAGGTCGGTAGTTCAGCAGTTCGAGACCTGAGTGTGCCGCATGATGGAGTGAGCTCCCGTCTCTAGTTCCAGCTCCTGCCAACCTAGCAGTTCGAAAGCAAGAAATTGCAAGTA
>NW_015165844.1:55704-59289 GCF_001447785.1 Gekko japonicus | reverse complement strand
GAGCTCCCGTCTCTGGTTCCAGCTCCTGCCAACCTAGCAGTCCGAAAGCAAGAAATTGCAAGTAGATAAACAGGGACCACTTCAGTGGGAAGGTAACAGCGTTCCGTGCGCCTTGATGTTTAGTCATGCCGGCCACATGACCACGGAAATGTCTTCAGACAGCGCTGGCTCTTCGGCTTGGAAATGGAGATGAGCACTGCAACCCTAGAGTCGGATTCAACTGGCTTTCGAGCAAGGGAAACCTTTACCTATATACCATATGGGGTCAAGATGATTACTTCCAAGCCTACTGTTAGGTGCGTGACTCAGGGCTGGCAGCAGCATACCCTCAGGTGGGGAAGCTGCCGTGCCTCAGGGGTCCTGCCAAGGTCCACTGCCACAAGCCCCACCACCACCACATGGTTCCTGGGAAGGAAAGGTTGCATTCCTGGCAGGCACAGTGTCGTGTTCCTATTGGTGCACACACCACCCAACACAGTCAGTAGGAAGGTTCACAAATGGGCAGGGGAAGACAAATGGGCAGGGGAAGAAAGGAAACACAGGCAGGCAGGGATGGGGGGTGGGCTGGAAGGAAGGCACGAGTGGGGGTCCTGGTGGGGGTCAGGAGGGAGAAAGGTCCTAGGAGGAGAGGAGAGGAACTGACATGTGGAATTCACTGCCACAGGAAGTGGTGGCTGCTACAAGCAGGGACAGCCTCAAGAGGGGATTAGATAACCATATGGAGCGGAGGTCCGTGGACCATGAGTGGCTATTAGCCACGATATATAGATGGAGCACTCTGTCTGCGACAAGGGTGCTCTGTATTCTTGGTACTTGGAGGGGGGCAACAGTGGGAGGGCTTCTGGAGTTCTGGCCCCGCTGGTGGACCTCCCGATGGCACCTGGATTTTGGCCTCTGAGTGACACAAGAGTGTTGGACTGGATGGGCCACTGGCCTGATCCAACATGGCTTCTCTTATGTTCTTAGAGGAGAGGAAGAGCCGAGGCACTCTGTGCTCGGGGCCTGACAAAACCTGGAACCGGCCCTGGTGTGATTCATGCCAAGTATTACGCCTTGTGGAAGTGACGGCCCATGACAGAAGAATGCCAATACTTCTCAATGTGCACCACTTGGAGGAAGAGCCGAAGCACTCTGTGCTCGGGGCCTGACAAAACCTGGAACCGGCCCTGGTGTGATTCATGCCAAGTAATACGCCTTGTGGAAGCGACGGCCCATGACACAAGAATGCCAATACTTCTCAATGTGCACCACTTGTTAGGAGATGGTCCCTTATACTTTATTAAGTACGCACCAGCACCTAGAAGAGGTGCCACTCCCAGCTGAGGGGAGACGTGTACATGGGGGAAGAAACGGCTGTCTGACTTCAGGAAAGGCAGAAGCAAACAGACTGCTGTTACATTGACTTAAGCGTCCAGAGAAGCATGAGGGGTACAGGGTTGCTTTCTGTCAGGGAAACTGAGATGGGGCTGTAAGTCTGCAGCCTTGTAGGACTGCCTCTTTGCAGAGAACTGTTGTCTTCATGCTCTGCTTATAGGATTCCTGGAAACATCTGGCAACTGTGGGAAACTGGATGTTGCAAGCCATCCACGAATGTCATCTTTAGCCCCAGTTTGGTGTAGTGGTTAACAGCGCGGACTCTAATCTGGGAGAACAGGGTTTCATTCCCCACTTCTCCACGTGCAGCTGCTGGAGTGACCTTGGGTCAGTCACAGTTCTCTCAGAGCTGTTGTGGAAAGAGCAGTTGTTGAGAGAGCTCTCTCAGCCCTACCTACCTCACGGAGTGTCTATTGTGGGGAGGGGAAGGGAAAGGAGATTGTAAGCCGCTCTGAGACTCAGAGTGAAGGGCAGGGTATGAATCCAATCTCTTCTTCTCTCTTCTCTTCTCCTTACAGAAATTGATATAAACGTGAAAATGAACGGATTAATGAATGAACGGTCTGGGCAGACCTTTGGCCTGATCCTGCAAGGCTTTTTGATTTCACGTTGTTTTATGTGTAGTACCTGCTTGATATAGTTGTAGATATCTCACAGACCACTTGCTCTGCAAAAGCACACAGAATGCAACGTTTATTTTAAAAACAACAATCCTCTCTTATAAATATTATACACAGGAACCCTCTAAATAATCCCCTCTCTTCATTCAGATAAACAGACCATAATTTTAAATTCTAAAAGCAGTAACATTTCCCCCCCGTCAAAACCAAAAACGCCCTGGGTGCTCCTCCCTCTTCAGAATCGCTGTTTCTACGCTCTTCACAAGTAGAAAAGTTTGTCGGCAAGTTCCAGGCTTGGCTCTTGGTGGATGCTCTGACCGACCAAGAAAGTCAGCTTGTTGGCGTACTGACAAGGAGCCGGCACTCTGATGAGGCCCTAGAAAAAAAACAGGAGAAGGAGATCAGACAGCCTGAAACATGAATGTCCGCTGTGAGCAGCAAGCTGTTTCCAATGTTCCCAAATATATGAAATGACAAACTGTTTATTGTTTAGCCGCTGATAATCCAGGACAAATCACCTATTTTTGCATTAATAAAATATAAACAAGAAATGGCTTTCAGTATAATGACAGCTCTTTGTTCTTTTATTTAGGTTTGAAAAAAAAATTCTTATGAGGTTGAGAGAGAGAGAGAGAGAGAGATTCTTATGAGGTTGAGAGAGAGAGAGACAGAAAGACAGACAGACAGACAGAAGATGCTTGGCTATATTGGTAAAGCGCTTCTACAGCAAACTGAATCCCAGAAATC
This sequence comes from Gekko japonicus, assembly GCF_001447785.1. Lineage (NCBI taxonomy): Eukaryota > Metazoa > Chordata > Lepidosauria > Squamata > Gekkonidae > Gekko > Gekko japonicus. The sequence continues at coordinate 56,548 of NW_015165844.1, read as the reverse complement.
AGCATAAATGTCATCTAAAACAATTGATTAGTAGACAAGCCTGAAAAGGGGACATTATTTAAATTACGTCCGCACTGCCAATAAGCCCAGCATGTGAAGGATTCAAAAAACACAATCAAAACAATAAAAAAGAGTAATACAACATAAGAACAAGCAAATTGCCAACAAAATCCACAAATTGGAGTTCAGCAGCACAGTGATCCATGCTATCTTCCTCTGTCTTTTCTGAAGCACCACGCTGGGAAGGCGCTTTCACAGTCACCTAATCAGTATCACAAAGTCACTGCCTCTCTACCTGATGGGTGAGAACCCATACAGCTTTGGTGTATTTTTGACAAAGGAACAACTTGTGTTTTGAAGTTTTTGTATATTTAACCACTGATGAGGACAGCATTGTCGAAACATAAAATGCAACAGGATACAGATTAACAATACAAGCTGCACAGTGCAGCACAAATCAGAACGGTGACGTTTTTAGGTGAAAAGAAGGCATTTGATAATGTTGAATGGCACCTTAAGGTCTGTCTACTCTTGTACAAACCTACCCGTCCCACTGCAGTCATCTTCTGAATCTCTGCTTTGGTTGTCCCTGCTTTCTGAGGCTAGATGGAGGGCAGCCCAAGAGAGGGCCTTCCTCATCAAGACACCCACATTATGGAACTCCCTCCCCAGGGATAGTTGTCTGTCCCCTTCTATCACCGTCTTCCACCAGTGGGTAAATACCTGTTTGTTGCATCTGGTCCGTCCTTCTTGCCTTGTGTTTTAATCTGCTGTTTGGGGCCTTCTCAGCCAGGCCACCGAAGATTTGGAACTCCCTTCTTAGGGAGAGCTGTCTGTCTCCCTC
>NW_015165844.1:34032-55332 GCF_001447785.1 Gekko japonicus | reverse complement strand
GGGGCAAAGATGGTTCATTAACATAAGGGCAACTGCACGCAACTCTTTTTACTTACAGTCCAGTTGTAGTACATGTGGCACATCTTGTATGTAAGACGTTGCATATGCTCCGGCTTTAACCCATTGTCATCATATATCACATTGAAATGCGTGGGGTTCACTGAACCCTGGCGAGCAATTTGGCTAATCAAAAAGAAGTCATACCTGAAGTGGAAGGTTATAAAAGGTGTATTCATATTAGCAACAGAGATAAAGTCTATTAATAAATACAGGCATTATAATAAGCATCAGTTCAGTTAATAGACCTGTTTGTACTTGACACTATACTCTATGAAAAAGGAATCATGTTGGTTTTGCACTTGCTCCAGTGTATACTTGCCATTCAGGTCGAGTGGCTTCCGTGTCAATAACTGTCCCTATTGGAGGATTCTGTAGGCTGCTGTTGGCTTCAGTAAAAAAGCGAAGAAGGCATCTCTTCCTGACGACGATCACGGATAATTTGGGCCTTTTGATATGAGAAAAGGAACGTTTTTTAAAAAGTAGGGAAGCAATTGCGGGCTTCATCATGTGACCAGCACCCATACCACCACTGAAGGTTGTTTCTGATCAAGAGCAGCTCTTAGTCCCAACAAGCATGACCATTCTGTATCATTTTGTGCACGGACTGGTGGCTACAACAGGGTGAAATCATCACAAGGTGGAGTTCAGCAGACGTAACACTGCCCAATCTTCTACTCATGGTTAGGGGATAGGTACTGCTCCTACTTAAGCACATAAGAGACGCCAATGTTGGATCAGGCCAAAGACCCATCCCGTCCAACACTCTGTATCACACAGTGGCCAGAAATACCAGTGCCATCAGGAGGTCCACCAGTGGAGCCAGGACATTAGAAGCCCTCCCACTGTTGACCCCCCCAAGCACCAAGATGACAGAGCATCACTTGCCCCAGAGTCCCTATCTATACCTTGTGGCTAATAGCCACTGATGGACCTCTGCTCCATATGCTTATCTAATTCCCTTTTGAAGCCGTCCATGCTTGTAGCCGCCACCACTTCCTGTGGCAGTGAATTCCAAGTGTTAATCACTCTTTGGGTGAAGAAGTACTTCCTTTTATCCGTTCTAACCCGACCACTCAGCAGTTTCATGGAGTGCCCACGAGTTCTTGTATTGTGAGAAAGGGAGAAAAGTACCTCTTTCTCTACCTGCTCTTTCCCATGCATAATCTTATAAACCTCAATCATGTCACCCCTCAGTCGTCGTTTCTCCAAGCTAAAGAGCCCTAAGCGCCTTAACCTTTCCTCATAGGGAAAGTGTTCCAACCCTTTTATCATCCGAGTTGCCCTTTTCTGCACTGTTTCCAAAGCTATAATATCCTTTTTAAGGTGTGGTGACCAGAACTGCACACAGTATTCCAAATGAGGTCGCACCATTGATTTATATAGGGGCATTATAATATTGGCTGATCTGTTTACAATACCCTTCCTAATAATCCCCAGCATACTTGCGCACATGTTCTTTTCCTTTTGGGGAGCCAACTATGTTTAGCATTATCTATCTACTATATTTTCATCCCACCCGTCCTTCAATAAATACACAGTACCACAGTACACAGCACAGTGCATAGCTTTTTACCGCCTTTGTGTTACAGCCCTTCAGGTAACACGGAGAGAATGTCAGTTACAACAAGTTCTCCAAATAAGATTTAAGACTGAGTGGGGACCTGACAATAACTTGAGTCCCTGTCCCTCAATCCTAATCCAACATTCTAACCATTACACCACACTGACAGCCAGTTTGGTGTAGTGGTTAACAGCGGCGAACTCAAATCTGGGAGAAGCAGGTTTGATTCCCTACTCCTCCACGTGCAGCAGACCTTGGGTCAGTCAGAGTTCTCTCACCGCTGTTCTCTCAAGAGCAGTTTCTGTCAAGAGGTCTCTCAGGGTGTCTGTTGTGGGGAGGGGAAGGGGAAGGAGATTGTAAGACACTCTGAGACTCCTTTGGATAGTGAAGGGTGGGGTATAAATCCAATCTCTTCTCTTTCTCTTCTTCTACAACAGCAGAAAGGGAAGGAGGATAATGTCCGCCTATGGGTGTTCCCAATATCTTAACAATGGTTACGACACTTGGCACTTACACATGGGATAGAGCAGGTAGAGAAAGAAGTATTTTTCTCCCTTTCTCACAATACAAAAACTCGTGGACACTTAATGAAATTGCTGAGCAGTAAGGTTAGAACAGATAAAAGGAAATACTTCTTCACCCAAGGAGTGATTAACACATGGAATTCACTGCCACAGGACGTGGTGGCGGCTACAAGCATGGACAGCTTCAAGAGGGAATTAGATAAGCATATGGAGCAGAAGTCCATCAGTGGCTATTAGCCACAAGGTATCAGATAGGAACTCTCAGGCTGGGGCAAGTGATGCTCTGTCTTCTTGGTGCTTGGGGGGGTCAACAGTGGGAGGGCTTCTAGTGTCCTGGCCCCACTGCTGGACCTCCTGATGGCACCTGGTGTTTTTGGCCACTGTGTTGGACTAGATGGGCCATTGGCCTGATCCAACATTGGCCTCTCTTATGTTCTTATGTTAGCATTGCCTCTACACTGGGAGCAGATACCCTTCTGATCCATCTGCCTGGGAAAACAGACAACAGACCAGAGAATCTATTACCTTTGATCCGGACTGCATTCATTGATGACACTAAGCAGCTGTGGGACTTCATAGTCCACCACCATCTTCAGCTGGCCATCTCCAACCCCATCACGGTACACAATTATGCGCGCAGGTAAATGCCCATTGCACTTCTGCCAATGGCTCAGGGCACCTAACCAAAATACAAAAAGGAAATGCAGAGTGGAGCCATGTAAGCGGTTCCACACAGGTGATAACTGCAAGAACAAGTTTATCGCATGGGATCTTCCATCCCCACTGGCTTTTCTTGCACATAAATGAAAGCAACAAACTGGATTGCTGGCAATCACACGTGAGAGGGCTACTTAAGAGCTTTTAATTGCACTCAAAAGAAGTGATTATCTCTTGGGAAAATTCCCCCCACTATCCTGAGTAAGATTGGAGACCAACAGTACGGTTTCTTCAGAACGAAAGGTTCTTGAATTACCCGTGGTGTACACTTGTGTCACACTATGCCCTCTGTACTACAGGTTCTGCAGTTTGCTGCAGCATTCTGAAAGGGGATCTGGATGGAAAACTTACACCGGCAGAGGAGTAGAGGGTGGTGCCTGGGAAGAAGGAATGAAAGGCCTTGCCCCAAAGTGGGAGGGGGGTTCACTCCCAGGGAGCGGGGCTGGTGAGTCTGCTGCAGAAGGACGGATCCCTCCTCCAAAAGGGGTGAGTCAGCTTGAAGCCAAATACCTAGAGGAGGCTACACACGTTAGGATTTCTTATTTTGCTGTTTTATCTGCCTTCACTGTGCTCATTTTTCCTACATGTTATTGGATTATAGTTGTCCTTAAATCTCTTTAATAAAAATAGGGTCCTCACGCCTCATTCGGTCACTTGTAGGGGAAACTTGCTGGAAAAGGAGTGTATAAGGGGGTAGGGCGGGTGCTCCAGGGCCTCCCGGGGAGACCCATACCAGAATGGTGGCAGCCATTAGAGAACCTTTATAGCCGCGGCTCGCGACACCATCGGTCAGGGCAGAGTACCTCCTTTGCAAGCAGAAGGTCCCAGGTTCAATCTCTGCCTTGTTCAATTAATGGATCTCAAGTAGGTGGCAGGAAAGACCTTCCTCGGCCCGAGGCTCTTGCAAGCAGCTGCCAGTCAAGTATAAACAACACTGAGTGGGATGCATTGTGTGTGATGATGACTCAATGAGAGTCACCTTCTTCTTTTGTTCAAACTAGATGGCCGGATGCAACGAGACTGAAAAGTACTCGGAAACGTGGAGTGATTCAGCAAAGAGTACTTTATTAAGTGAAGAACAAGACAAGAAACCCCGGCACGCAGGCCGGTATATATGCTCAGAAACCCACCACCAAAACACACCCCCTAGTGACCCTATAGGTTATTTACAGTGGCCGAGAGTCCCATTGGCTCTCGGCCGCGCGGGAACCCCCCCCCCCCCCCACTTTCCAGCAGTATGCAAACTCGGGAAAAGTGTGTGTAAGTGATCTTGGCCTCCAGCTTTACTTGGATGTTTTGGTCTCGGTTATCTTAAATCTGAACATCCTTGCTTGAAGCGATGCTTTGCTTGTGAGAAAAAGGATGTCAGCTCCCTCCGCGGAGAAGACCTCTCCCTAGCAGAGAAGCCCTGAGAAGCCACAAAAGGCGTTCTAAAGGCATTAGGGAAAAATTATCAGTACTGGAGGTATCAAGCAATTACAGTGTGGCGTTTATAATGAAGACCACAGAGTGTGAGGGCCCATGCCATGGGCTCTGGTGTGGTGCGGGCAGCAAGGGACCGGTGACATGCCTGGGAACATGCAGAAAGGCCTGGTTCTGACATAAATTGAAATCTGCACTCTGGTTTTGCTTGCCTGCTCCAATATATATATTGTTGTAGGTGCTAGTGCTCCTGCCAACCTAGCAGTTCGAAAGCAAGAAATTGCAAGTAGATAAATAGGTACCACTTCAGTGGGAAGGTAACAGCGTTCCGTGCGCCTTGGTGTTTAGTCATGCCGGCCACATCACCACGGAAACGTCTTCGGACAGCGCTGGCTCTTCGGCTTTGAAACGGAGATGAGCACCGCAACCCTAGAGTTGGATTCGACTGGCTTTCGAGCAAGGGAAATCTTTACCTTTACCTTTAGGCGCTAGTGACATGACTTCACAGGGAACTTAACACATTATACTGCCAAACATATGTTTCCTAAAAACGTATCAACCAGTTTACATGAATGCAGAGGCCAGCATGATCCTGTGATCATGTGACTCAGGACACATGCAGGCCAAGAAAGGGGCACGCAGGGCTCCCCTGCTGTTTCCACTGGCAAAAGCAGCACGGGAGGGAAGCCTGATGCCTCTCTTATCCCCCTCACAGAATCACAGTTGGAAGGGACCTCCAGGGTCATCTAGTCCAACCCCCTGCACAAGGCAGGAAACTCACAAATACCTCCCCCCTCCACACCCCCAGTGACTGCTGTTCCACACCCAGAAGAGGACAAAAAACCTCCAGGATCCCTGGCCAAACTGGCCTGGAGAAAAATGGCTTCCTGACCCCAAAGTGGTGATCAGCATTTCCCTGGGCGTGTAAGAAAGGGCCACAAGAAATAAGCACTGAGGCAACCCTGCCTGCCCCTCCCTTCTCATGACCTGCCTCAATTCACACAATCAGCATTGCTGTCAGCTGGCCATCTATCATCTGCTTGAAAACCTCCAGAGTAGGAGAGCCCACCACCTCCCGAGGAAGCCTGTTCTGTTCCACTGAGGAACCGCTCTCACTGTCAGGAAGCTCTTCCTAATGTTTAGCCGAAAACTCTTCTGATGTAACCTGAACCTCCTGGTTCTGGTCCAACCTTCTGGGGCAACAGAAAACAACTCCGCAGCATCCTCTATAAGACATCCCTCCGAGTACTTGAAGATGGTTATCCTATCACCCCTCACAGTGCTCCCAAGCTGTGCGCAGAGCCCTTTGTAAGGCAAGTCTCCCTGTGTACCAATGTCAGTCAGGCTAGGTAATTCCCAACCCAACCCGTGTCACCTGTATCATTTCACTAGGCCCTAAGCAAGAACCAGAAGGCAGTAGAGATTGCATTTGTAGCAGGGGGTGCCTGGAGTGCCAAGCTGGGAGAAAGGGGTCAGCAGGGAAACCACTCGGGGAAACTCACCAGTGGGATGGGAGCCTGTGTTAACAAAAGAACCTGATAATAAAGGTTTATAATGCAGAAGAACCTAAAGGGTTAACCCAGGCTTTGGAGCCAGGGGAAAGCTAAGAAGCGGTCAGCCAACCAGGGAGACCAAGGCTGGCAAGGAGTCTCAGGTGAAAAGAGGAGCTCCACCCTCTGGGAGGATCAGGCAAGGGTATCCCAGGAGACGGGGCAATCTCCGTGGGCGGAACTGGCAGATTAGAAAGGCGTGCCATGAGGCAGGAGGGAGGCCAGAGAAGAAGTCAAGCAGGCTGTTACATGTTTGAGCTGAATGAGTCTCTCTGTAACTGGAGTGGGTCTGTGTATTAAAGACTGCTACTGCTGGACCTGGTGGCCTCTGTCCAGTTACTGCTGCCAGGGACAAACGTGAGAACACGGACAAATGTCCACCCCCTCCCCTGTGTTGGGTGTGTGTGTATGATCTATGCTGTCTCTTAGCCCAGTGTTCAGAGGGGGCTACAACAGAGTCAGAGAGATAGATAGGCTCAGGACACTGACCATCCTTTCTTTCTCTCTCTGATACTATCCCTTTGAAGTAGATTGTTATTCTTAGGGGAAAAGATTTCCTTCCATTATGACACCTTCTCTCACAGGCACACACTTTATCTCTCCATCTTGGTATCACGGATGCAGGACATGCATCCTGCATCTTCATCCATCCTAGGTAGTTAGGTTAGACTACTATCCTGTCCCTATCCTGCCTAGAATGGAGTTCTATAAATAAAGGAACTCATATTAGTTTGCAAGTATAAAAGAGGCTCCGGGTAACTTTGCTTTTTTAATCAGCACACACACACACAGATTGGAGATGCTTTGCTGCACGGTAAAACTTGTGCACTCTGCTAACTTGCTAATGGCTCCTGGCTATACCAAACCAGAGAATCTGACACCCTGCAATGTTTCCCTTACATTCCTCTTTGCAGCCATGCCTCTTCCGCTTTTAGAATTTGATTAGGACTCCAGAAAAGGGCCGGGGAGGGGGGGGCTGCAGGTAGAATCAGAGGGCATGAGAAGAATTAAGCATCCCCCTCCCCTACAAATTTCCCCTCCTATAGCATTACAAACTTTATCCCCCCCCCACCCAAAAAAAGGTTGGCTGCCACTGTGAGACAGAACCAGTGTTTCCTCTAAGTTGAGTTAGTGTGAGCTAGCTCACAGTTTTTTAGCCTCTGGCTCACACATTTTTGTCTTAGCTCAGGAAGGGATGGCTTCAGAGCAAACGAATTGATGCAGCAGCCAAATCACTCGCTCACAACTGTAATGCCAGTGGCTCACAAAGTAGAATTTTTGCTCACAAGACTCCACAGCTTAAAGGGAGCATAGGACAGAACCCGGAATAATATCCTCAAGGGCAAAGCATCTTGTACTAACTTATATGTCATCACTACCTTCTAGGCAGACCTTTAAACAATCTGCCACATTCGCTCCTGAGTTCTGCAGCATGCACCGAGAGAACCACCTAGGCATTAAAGTAAAGGAAGTTAGTTACTAAGTTAGCTACACAGTGTTAAGGTTTGGATCCTAGCCTCACTTTCACAGGTACATCTGCTTGCAGAAGGGGGGGAGACAATAACTTTTGCTGTTTCCACCCTCTCAGGAAAGCCCCCCTCGCTCCGATTTCCATGGTGCTCCCAACGTCCGTCAACCTACAGGGGCACAATTTTTGGGGGGTCACAGAAAACTGCAGTGAGGGGGGGGGCCAAGTGGAAAAGTCACCTATTATGCAGCAGTTCTGCTGACGCATTACAGGACCCAAGCCCAAGGATTAGGGCTGCCAACCTCCAGGTGGCTTTTAAATATTCCATAATTAGTGTTAACATCCTTTTTATAATTGCACAGAAAAGGTAAAGCGCCTGTGCCAAGCGTCTTGAAAGACTTCCCGATAAGAGACTTCCCAAGGCTTTAAATGGTTTAACTCCTGCTCATATTTTTAAGTCAGGTCCATATTTCACTTTCGCGCTGTGCTCCCTGCGGCTCCACCAATGGAACAGCTGTGACCTCCGTCTTGTCACTTTCTCAAAGGCAGATCCTGCATAGTCTCAATTCTGTATTGAAATTCTCAAATCATTTGTTGTCTCTAGGTTCAGTAAAGCTACTCAGAGCAATCTTCCTCATCCCGTGACTCTCTCTTTGTTTAAAACTTGCAGGTAGCACCTGGAGAACTCCCGCTATTACAATTCATCTCCAAGATGACAGAGATCAGTTCTCCTGGAGAAAATGGCTGCTTTGGAGGGTGGATTCTAGGGTTTTATATCCTACTGAGGCCCCTCCCCTCCCCAAACCCTGCTTTCCCCTCAGGCTGCCCCCCGCCTCCCAATCTCCAGGTATTTCCCAACCCAGAGATGGCAACCTTTCCCAGAGTTCATTTAAGACAGTCTATGGTCTAAAAAAGGGGGCTGTGGTGGCTCAGTGGTTAAGATGCTGAACTGCAGACCGGAAGGTCGGTAGTTCAGCAGTTCGAGATCCGAGTGCCACATGACGGAGTGAGCTCCCGTCTCTGGTTCCAGCTCCTGCCAACCTGGCAGTTCAAAAGCAAGAAATTGCAAGCAGATAAATAGGTACCGCTTTGGTGGGAAGGTAACAGTGTTCCATGCGCCTTGGCGTCTAGTCATGCCGGCCACATGACCACGGAAATGTCTTCGGACAGCGCTGGCTCTTCAGCTTGGAAACGGAGATGAGCACCGCACCCTAGAGTCGGATTTGACTGGCTTTCGAGCAAGGGAAACCTTTACCTTTACTATGGTCTAAAAAAACCTGTCTCTGTTGCTGAACTTCTATATGTTCTCATCTCACATTCATCTGAAGAAACCACCACGAGTTCGGGGATGGGGGAGGTTATCTAAAACTTTTATCAGTTGCCTTACTTCCTTACAGAGCTCAAGGCAGCTTACAAACATAGATTAAAACATGGAATAATACATTGGAAAATATAAAAGCAGAATTTAAAATCACTACTTAGGACCAGTGTTCCCTCTAAGCTGGGGCTACCCTTGAAGAGTGTTTGGAGGCTGCAGCTAGTACACCTAGACTGCTGGTCAGGGCCAGCTATTGGGACCAGTGTTCCCTCTAAGCTGAGTTAGTGTGAGCTAGCTCACACTATTTTAGCTTCCGGCTCACACATTTTTGTCTTAGCTCAGGAAGGATGGCTCCAGAGCAAACTAAATTATACAGCAGCCAAATCGCTCGCTCACAACTTTAATGCCAGTAGCTTACAAAGTAGGATTTTTGCCCACAAGACTCCACACTGCTACTAAGCTTAACTAGATGTAGTCCTGAATAAAACCGTCTTCAACTGCCTCCAAAAGATCGAAAGTGAGAGGGGGCCAGGTAAACCTCCCTGGGGAGGCTGTTCCATAATTGCGGGGCTGCCACTAAAAAGGCCCTGTTTCATGTACCCACAAGGAAAGTGGGCCCCTCCCTGTGATCTTAATTCCTGGGCAGGAAGATATGGGAGAAGATGGTTCTTCAGCTAACCAGTCCCAAGCCATGTCGGGCTTTAAAGGTCAAAACCAACACCCTGAATTGGGCTCAGGACTGGATTGGCAGCCAGTGTAATTGCTGTAATATCATGGCCACTCACGCCCAATCAATGCTCCCTCTAAGCTGTAGAGTCTTGTGAGCAAAAATTCTACTTTGTGAGCTACTGGCATTAAAGTTGTGAGTGAGCGATTTGGCTACCGCATCAATTCGTTTGCTCTGGAGCCATCCTTCCTGAGCGAAGACAAAAATGTGTGAGCCAGAGGCTAAAAAACTGTGAGCTAGCTCACACTAACTCAGCTTAGAGGGAACACTGCTCCCAATAGCTGGCCCTGACCAGCAGTCTAGGTGCAGCATTCTGTACTAGCTGCAGCCTCCAAACACTCTTCAAGGGCAGCCCCAAGTAGAGCACATTGCAGCAGTCCAGTCTAAATGTTCCTAAGCCATGAAGCACTGTGGCTAGATCTGACTGACCAGGAACGGACACCAGCTGAAGCATGGCAAAGCACGGGGATGCCAGCTGCTGACCTTTTCCCAAAAAATTGTTTTGTTTAGTCACAAATGGATTTTTATGTCCCGCCTTCCTTCCCTGGAATGCAAGGGAACATGCTTAGGGTCCCAGGTGGTCACCCACTTGAGCGCTGACCAGAACCTGACACGCTTCGCTTCAGCAAGGCTGCCGCACCACATGCCGTATCTTGGGACCTCAATATACCTCTGAGTTTATAGATCAAACCCCACTTATTTGTCGAAAGGCGTCCCAACTGAATACACATCCAGCCAATGCTTTGCTCCTCATCCCACTAGAAATACTACAGCAGCAGCAAGCTATCACGCTCTACATGAACGGGGAGCCAAAAAACGGGGAAGACGAAAAATAACATCTTTACGTTACAGCAGAGGGTAAGATGCAACTACCTTCTACAAATGCCTGCTTTATGAAATGAAGGCTCTTACCTGCTAATCTTGACATTCGTGCTAGCCACAAATCCAACAGCTGAGCTTCCTTTGTTGACGGCATCTTTGTTGATGTCAATCCCAACCACCATGAGGGACTTCAGCTGTGGAGCAAAGTGACAAGCTGGAGCTGAGGCTGCAGACAGACTGGAGCTGAGGCCACATGCTCGACCCAGCATGCGCAACAGCAAGGGATTCTGGGAAGCACCTCCTGGGTCATGTGAGGTCAACACTTAAAGAGGCAGCAAAATGTCTGAAAGGCCGCTTTGTACACAGGTGCACATGTATGACATAAGGCAGTCTTCGAGCACATGGGCACCCACCGCTGTGTTTCCCAGTGCCCATTGCACATGCAACAAGCCCCGCCCCCTGCTCCCAGCAGCCCTCAGTTGGGCCATGAGGAGCAAGAAGCAGCCAGGTAAGTTGCAGAGTACGCCCATGGCCCGCCTTCAGGTACAAGCTTTCCCTCCTCTGTGAGGACAGATTTGCATGTGTCCCCCTCCCCCATAGCTAGCCATTCAAAACAGTCCAGTGGAGCCTGAGCGGTGGGGGTGTTGCCTTCTGACACACTTCCGGTGATGTCAGGGGGTGTGGCATATGCAAATAAGTTATGCTAATAAGTTACGCTAATGAGCTCCTGCACCTCTTTTCCTGCTAAATGACCCCTAGCTGCCCCCTCTCTTTGGAAGCCATTTTACGCTGGCACCAGCTGTTTACAGAATCTGAAAGTGCCACCGGTCACAAGGAACAGCTAACTGGTTCCTCCCATTCTATCATCCCCCAATGGCTCTGCTTTCTAAATTTAATTATTTTCCCTACTTTCCCCCCCAGATACCCACTACACCATCACCACCTCGAATTCTCCTTACTGGAAAGCCGACGACAGAATTCTGCTTCTGTGGATCAACGAGAGTTGGCTTTACCGAATTCAGAATTGCTACATCTCTACTCTACAAACTTGCATCTGACAGTCATGGATTCTTCCAAGAGCCCTGGGAATTATACTTTTGCAAGGCTGCTGAGAATTTCGCTAGAGAAATTCCTGGATCTTTTCTGCAATGGAGAAACCCTTCTAATTTTGATACCTCTGCTATCTGCAATGGAGAAACCCTTCTAATTTTGATACCTCTGCTATCTGCAATGGAGAAACCCTTCTAATTTTGATACCTCTGCTATCTACAAATCAAGGCAGGCCACCAAATTGCCATGAAAGTTTTGTTGATGAATCAAGAAACCACCCAAGAAAGAGCAATGGCTCAGGGAGCCTTTTAGACCTACAAGGCTTAGTCAAGGTGCTTAGGATTTCAGCCTTAGTTTTTCAAGTACTTAATTTATGTTATTTGTAGTCCGCCTTTCTGACTTGGACTGAAGGCGGATTACACAAAGCGAGTCAATACAATTGATGGGTGGGACGTTCAATAAACAATGCCCTAGGATTCGGGTTGTAGAGCCAACCAGAAGTCTAAAAACAGAACTGAAGCAAAGTAGAACTACTAACACGACACATTAAATGATGCAGAATTCCACAGTAGGATCCTAGTTCCAGCAGGTTATACACAGTAATATAAACCACATTTTCCTGGGTAACTTTGTGAATCATTTAGTACTGTGCAACTCTGTTGACTGTGTGGAAAAGCCCTCTTGAATAATTCAGTTCTGCATCACTTGTGGAAAGCCAGGAGGAGGGGGAGCCTTCCTGACTTCCACCGGCAGGCCCTTCCACAAGACGGGTGTCACAGCAGAAAAGCCATGTGAACGGGCAGAGTTGTGACGGCCCACAATGCTTTGCAAGCGGGACAGCTTTGGACGGGAAAGGGAAAGCTATAAACGTTACTTACCGGTATATCCACTGCCCAGAGCTCCCCGCCAAGTTTACAGATGATCTGCATTGCGATTTTTGTGGCCACGCTCATCATCATGCCCTGCTTGCTCAGGGTACGCGCGAGAACACACTGGCTAGGAACGGGGTGCTCAAGGGTAAGGTATTTCTTAATTGAGTCGTAGCAGTCCTTCTGACCAGAAGGGAGCACACAAAGTACCTAAGGAAACAGCAAGCAGAGAATGGATATCCAGTCGCTGGGGTTTACCCTGCAGGGCTGCACAGGCTGTGACCCACTGTCGTGGGCAGTGGCTAGAAAGGTTCCCTAAAGGCTGCCACCACTCTGGTGGGGGTCTCCTCGAGAGGGCCCAGAGCACCCACCCCTTTATACGCTCTTTTCCAACAGGTTTCCCTTTATAAGTGACTGAATGAGACGTGAGGACCAATGTTCCCTCTAAGCTGAGCTCACATTTTTTTTAGCCTCCGGCTCACACATTTTATCTCAGCTCAGGAAGGGATGGCTCCACAGTAAACTGACTTGTGCAGTGGCCAAATTGTTTGCTCTTAACTTTAATGCCAGCAGCTCACAAAGTAGAATTTTTGCTCACAGGACTCCACAGCTTAGAGGGAGCATTGGTGAGGACCCAGGCAGAGTAACAAACTAGTTTTTTAATAGAGATTTAACGACAACTATAATCCAATAACATGTAGGAAAAATGAGCACAGTAAAGGTAGATAAACCAGCAAAATAAGAAATCCTAATGTGTCTTGACTATCCTATACTTAGCCTTCTCTAGGCACCTGGTCTCAGACTGACTCACCCCTTTTGGATGAGGGGTCCCTCCTCCTTCTGCAGCAGCCTCACCAGCCCTGCTCCCTGGGAGTGAACCCCCTCCCACTTTGGGACAAGGCCTTTCATTCCTTCCTCCCAGGCGCCACCCTCTACTCCTCCGCTGGTGTAAGTTTTCCCTCCAAAATCCCGTTAGCTAGTCATAGGGTACAGAAGGTACCTGGGAAATGTAGGCCCTGTAATCACTCTAACAGCCAGTCTGATGTAGTGGTTAAGCGTGTGGACTCTAATCTGGGAGAACTGGGTTTGATTCCCCACTCCTCCACTTGCAGCTGCTGGATGACCTTGGGCAAGCCATAGTTCTGTCAGAGCTCTCTCAGCCCCACCTACCTCACAGGGTGTCTGTTGCGGGGAGGGGAAGGAAAAGGAGTTTGTAAGCCGCTATGAGACTCTGAGTGAAGAGCAGGGTATAAATCCAATCTCTTCTTCTTCTTCTAATACAGGCTTCCCTGGAGCCACTCAACCTCCCTAGAGCCTGTAGGCCACACTACTATAGGCCCAAGATCATGACACCCAACGTGAGTAACTCCTGGAGCTCACCTGCCACACACAGGGACTCACTGGGGGAGGGGGGGGTCAATATATTTCCCATTTCCTCTACCTGCCCAGAACCAGAAAACCAGGGAGGACTGGCTGTCCAGCATCTGGTGGACTGTGTTGTAATGGGAAGCTAATTCATTGCACAGGCCAACCACAAGACATACCTGTGAGCAGGGCTGGCGTCAGCATACCCTGAGGTGGGGCAGCTGCCAGGACGTCCGGTGGGGCCCACTGCCACTGACCATGCGCCCACCCATGTATTACCAGCACCAGCGGTACAATCCTATGCTGAGCTACTCCAGTCTAAATCCACTGAAATCAGTGAGTTTATACCAGACTAATTCTGCACAGGATTGCATATTAAAGGGCATATGGATCATACATGATCCCCCAAACCCACAGAAGTGATGAGGGAGGCTCCCTTACAAAATTAGGAAGCTGGACATTTCGGACACCAATGCAAAATGTTGTATTTCACGCAGGGTACGGCCATCAGAAAAATGATTTTTAATTTTTAAACGTTTCTAGCTTTTATAGACACGGGGATTACCATGTGCTGAGTGGCTCAACAGGGATACCTGTGGGTCAGGTACCAGTTCTCTGGGCTTGCTGGAAAAGCACATAACAGGCCAGTCAGGCAACTCATGACCCTCCAGCCCTGAAGATCAGATAATACTGGTGGACCAGTTGAGCACCCCTGAAGGATCCACAGACTAGCAGGCCTTCAGTCTGTGACTCTGAGGGAGGCCATCAGGTGCTCCATCTCTACCACCGGCCTGCCTGACTACCCCACCCCCCCAATTCCTTGCAAGGTAGTCCAAGGCTGATTTAATAGGGTTGCCAATTGGCTCGGGAAATTCCTGGAAGGGCTTCAAGCCTTCCTTCCCACATCTCTTTCCAGAGCCAAAACAGGCTTGGGGCAGCAGGGGGGAAACCCTGTTTAGCCCACTGTGGGACTTCATGTGTGGCACTCAGTACCTGTGCAGCACCAGAGCAGGGCAAACAGCCCTTCTCCCCCAGCTGTTTCTGCTCAGGAAAATGGCACAGGAGGGAAGGCTGAAGCCCCTCCTCTCCCTGTGCCAGGCTCATGAGCCAAACCCACTCCTATAGTGCTTGGGAACGTGAGTTTCATAGAAGCACAGAGTCGGAAGGGGCCATACAGGCCATCTAGTCCAACCCCCTTCTCAGTGCAGGATCAGTCTAGAGCATCCCTGACAAGTGTTTCTCCAGCCGCTGCTTCCTGATCTTATGTGTGACATGACTCAGGTCAGGGGTCTCACACCTGTCATCTTTCTCTCAGAGGTGAAGTTTCAGGGCTCTGTATGACTGCCCAATTCCCCAGTACTAAGTAAGGAGGGGGTTTGCAGTATAGAATAACAAGAAGAAACAGAAATAGAACTACTGCAATCTGTGCAATCAAAGCTTAATATAATATCTGAATGGATACAAAATTACAAATCACATATTTACTAATAACATTACTTTCTACAGATGAATAAGTAAGATGGACGAAATTCCCCGGAGATGATGTTCCGTTTCATGACGACTTCTTCACACATCAAACCTCACATAGTCGTGCCTTCTTAACTCCTATACGTTTCTGGTGTTCATTCATGTAGTGTTATCAAACCATAGTAACTGATCAGCCTGCAATTGACACTATGGTTTGATAACACTATGTGCATGAACTACGTGAATGAACACCAGAAACGTATAGGAGTTAAGAAAATATCAATTTGGAAAGTTTTTGTGACCATATGAAGGCACGACTGTGTGAGGTTTGATGTGTGAAGACGTCGTCACGAAACGGAACATCAACTCCGGGGAATTTCGTCCATCTTACTTATTCATCTGTAGAAAGTAATGTTATTAGTAAATATGTGATTTGTAATTTTGTATCCATTCAGATATTATATTAAGGTTTGATTGCACAGATTGCAGTAGTTCCATTTCTGTTTCTTCTTGCCCAATTCCCCAGGCCAAACAGAGACGGAATGCATCACGCTAATGATTCATATTCCTTTAATTTCCAGGTTCTATTGAAGTCTCGGGCTTGAGAAAGGGTTCTCTATATCAAGACTATTCCATTTATTCAAGTATATATACAACCCTTGGACGAACTGGCATAATGCGCTGTGATACAGAACACACACGTACAAAGGCTGTTCCATTACCAGGCTTCCCAGGCAACAGAAGATAAAGTGGAAATCCAGGAAGCAGTTCCACTCAGAGATTCTTCGTACGAATCGGCATCCAACTGAAAGACTGGGCTTCACGCCTACCTCCCAGCAACCTTGAACACTGGTGGGGAACATGCCTCACAACGAAGCACATCTGAAGGACGATGCTTACGAAATCTGTGTACGTACCAGCTGCAGTTCCGGATTCACATGCTGTCGCAGGGCTCGTACAAATGCCACAGGGCTTTCTTGTACTTGCAAGCTAAGGACAAAATGAATGAATAAATAAAACTGTAGCGCATTAGAGAGCATTAGACACATTGACGACACAAGCTGCAGCTGGTGGCACATCTTTGGGAAAGCAGCACGCCATTTGTCGCAGGAAGTCTACAAGGACGACATCGAATGTAAGTATTCTGGACACATACGATGGTCCATTAGTGATTCATATACAGAACCATGTTATGGTGTTGACACTCTTAAGACTGAGATAATAATTAATAATAATTATTGAATGGCATTATGTGTAGTATGGCCAGGAGATCCTAAGATTGTTTGGCAATGTAAAGTTCTAGCTCTTTTAGTGTTATGCAACACTAGGTGGTGAGCTAGACTTATTTTTTGGGCTGCGAGAGCTCTGAAAGAGCTGTGACTGACCCAAGGTCACCCAGCCAGGGGTCATTTCCTGCAGGAGCGCACAGGAATGGAACTCTGGCAGTAAAGAGCCCAGGGGGCGGGCACATGCAACAAGCCCTACCCCCTGCTCCCAGCAGCCCTCAGTCAGAGCTAGAAGCAGACAGGTAAATTGCAGAGGTCCCCCCAGCCCCCCTGGTCCAAAACAGTCCAGTGGCACCTTTAAGACCAAATTTTATTCAGGTACAAGCTCTCTCTCCTCTGCGAGGACAGAAATGCACGCTCCCCCCCCCCAACAGCTAGCAATCCAAAACAGTCCAGTGGAGCCTGAGCTGTGGGTGTTGCCTTCTGATACACTTCCGGTGATCTCAGGGGGTGTGGCATATTCAAATAAGTTATGCTAATGAGTTATGCTAATGAGCTCCTGCACCTCTTTTTCTGCGAAATGACCCCTGCACCCCGCTGACTTCACATGGATGAGTGCAGAATTGAACTTGGGTCTCCAGATTAGAGTCTGTCGCTATTAACCAGTACACCACACTGGCTCTCATTAAGATTTGGGGGGCAAAGGGTAGGAAAACTGCCCAGCATTAACGAACATGTTTCTTGAGATACAAAATTACGCTGCAATCCTGGCTCGTTCCCTGGTGATGCCCTCCCAGAGAGAAGGAGAAGAAACCAGCATTCGTGGAGGCAAACCGGTGTGGTGTAGTGGTTAGTTTCAGACTAAAGTCTGGGAGACCCAGATTTGAATCCTCATCACTCTGCCGTGGAAATTCACTGGGGGACCTTGGAACAGTGACATGCGCTCAGTCTAAGCAACCTCACAGGGTTGTTGTCAGGACAAAAAGGAGGAGAGGGGAAGTGACGTGACGATTGCACCTGGCAACCCTAAACTCTCCCGACCCTCAGAGAGGAGTTTCGGGACAAAATGGCAGGCTGAGTGGGGAAGGAGAAGGTGGGAAAAGATCAGGCCCGCCAGCTCTTCCTCAGGATCCAACCCGAATGCACGAAACTCAATCTAAAACCTGCTTCTAGACGGCCTGTTATGAATTTTCCCTCAACAGCCGGCGGTCACAGATGAACCAGCGCTGCTCAGTGTCAACTTTCCTAGTCCTGGCAAAAGTCCAATCAGCCAAGAGCAAAAACAAACAAACAAAACCCTAACTAGGGATCTTTCGGAAGCATGACTGCAGGCTGGCCCCTCTCAGCTCATGGGGCTGGGGCACTATTGCCAAATAATGTCAGGTGGCTAAACTACCCTACCATGATTCTGACCAATTCTAAGACTGCTGCCGCTGCTCAATGAGGGATAAAAGCACATACTAAGTTTTCGAACCGCAAAGATCAATGCAGGCTTTGTGTGAGCAGCGATCTTTGGCATTCTATAGCCAACCACGCAAAGTCTGTTCACTCACAGTTGGCTGGACCTCATCCAGAGAATATGTCTGCCCTGGCAGTCAGGGAGCTGGAATCTGATGAGACGAATATGGATACTCCGTTTTAAATTTAAACAAGTAGAAAGCCAGCATAATTCCACTTGGCATTTGTGTGGGGCTTTCAAGCCTTCCCAAGCATTTTCTGCATGTTACCATTTTAATCTTTCAACGGCCCGGGAAGGTGGGTCAATTCACTATCCCTGCATTGCAGAAAGGGAGGACGGAAGCTGAGAGAGACCGTCGCTTGCCTAAAGCCTCCTGCCGAATTCACACTGCAGCTGAGAATCAAACCAGGCACTTCCTGAATTGGAGATGTCTCTTAGTCATTGTGTATCACTAGTTCTCCATTCCTCAGGGCCAAAACACGTGTGTGACAAGAGGTGGACAGACTTAAGAGTCCCAACCCAACACTGAAAGAGTTCCGTTGCTCTGCATGGCTCCAAACATTCCAAGGGGGATGAAGGACTACATGGAAGGGAAGGCCAAAGCCCGCTGTCATAATCCTAGGCCAATAGTGGTGCAGCCTAAAGGCTCCAGGGAGGCCTAGTGGTTCCAGGGAAGCCTGCATTGGAGTAGCTATCAGGGCTTACATTTCCCAGGTTCCGCCTGGACCCTGTGATTGGCTAACAGGGGATGAGGAGGCAACACCTACACCAGCAGAGGAGTAAAGGGTGGTGCCTGGGAAGGGAATAAAAGGCTTTGCCCCAAAGTGGGAGGGGGTTCACTCCCAGGGAGCAGGGCTGGTGAGACTGCTGCAGAAGGACGGATCCCTCATCCAAAAGGGGTGAGTCAGTTTGAGGCTAAATGCATAGAGGAGGCTAGGTACAGTGTAGTCAATATACGTTAGGATTTCTTATTTTGCTGCTTTATCTGCCTTTACTGTCCTTGCAAATTTTGACCTGGTGGTGGCGGAAAGTGAGGTTGAGTCACAGCTGACTGATGGCAGGGTGCTCAAGGCAAGAGACGATCAGAGGTAGCATGCCATTGCCTGCCTCTGTGTAGCGACCTTGGATGTCTCTGGTGGTCTCCCAGCCAAGTACTAACTGGGGCGGACCCTGCTTAGCTTCCGAGATCTGTTGGGATCAGGCTAGCTTGGGCGATCCACTTTGACCTACAAACTCACTCTCTGTAAACCCACAAATGTTCATGTAAAACGACGTAAGAACATAAGAGGTGCCCCACTGGATCAGGCAAGTGGTGCATCTGGTCCAGCATCCTGTCCCACAGTAGCCAACCAGTTACTCCGGAGGGTCAACAAAAAAGTACAGCGGCCAAAACCTTTCCCAGTGTTGCCACCTAGCACTGGTATTGGGAGGCTTATTGCCTCTGGATGTGGAGGTTCCCTTCAGCAATCGTGCCTAGTAGGCTAATGACAGTCCACAAATTCATCTTTCTACAGCCATCCAGTGTGACTCCAGAGCAGAAGACAAAGCTAGAGATGTTGACAATCAACACTGATCATATCGACTTGCCATGGGACTTCACCATAAACATGAAGGAAGGATGAAAGGTACTTCTGCCAATTGCTGAGTTTTCCAATGTGATCAAGAAACTGAATCCAAGTCACCCCTTGTTCAGCATCAACCCCTCACTGATACTTTCCTCAGACTGGGCCATTCTGCATTGGCTTTTCCCTCCGTTGTTTTATGAAACCCATCTTGGAATAGAAATTCCCCTCTGCATTGCATGCTGCTTTCACTTTCTTTGCTCATCGGATTTTATGGTACCCTCTATACTGCATGCCGCTTTCACTTTCTTTGATCATCAGGTTTTATGGTATCTTCTGCATAGATTTATGGTTGTTCAGGGGTGCCTTTGCAGTCAGTACGGCATTGCCCCGAGGTATCTGAATGTGTTTTTGAGCTGCACCTTTCCCTCCCAGTTGAGAAAACGTTGAGCGAATGCTAGATGCAGAATCGCCCACTCTCTCTATATATATACCTAAACTGATATAAACTCAGATATGCCACTGGACATACACTAGGAAGGGAGTGATCCTGGCCTCAATGCATGTTCCTGCGTGCTAGATGTGTCTGTTACATGCACAGGGTTTTCTTCCAGGTACCCCACTAAAACCCCCTCGGGCACGCACCCAGAAAACATTCAATGTGTGAAGTGCCACAAGGTTAAAAAAAAGAGCAACGGTTTTGTGGTCTCTCACATTTTGGGATGTTCGATGTGAAAGCCCATGGGGCCTCCCACTCTTCTCAAACACTGCATGAGATTATGGGCTAGCTCTGAGTTCCTGTTGCTGAACACCACAAGCCAGTTCTCCAGAGGCACCACTCCCATGACCTTGACGTTCCGCATATCTCGGAACCAGTCCCCAGCACTCATGGGCATAATCTGTCAAAAGAAAGAGAGGAGAGGCATGAATCAGGTTGCAATTCAAGGGCAGGGGCTTTATGGGTAAGTGGGGTAACTGGAACGTTAAATGGCATTTCTGCCGAACGTCTGCAAAATTCGACCTGAGACCTCAAACACAACCCGACAACACAGTGGGAAAGAACTGTCCGACTGGCTTTTGTTCCTTGCAAATTGGGAAAAAGCTCTCAGAGCCGTTAAATTCCTCCTCCAGCGATGGAATCAGAAATTAATAATAAATATAATTGAGGATGTTCTAAAGTAGATGTATTATCTTTTGGGGCCACATATTATGACTGAGTCAAAAGTACCTACCTAATTTCATTCTCAGCCATGTTAATAGAGGCCGCTGCTTTCAGACATTTTGATACAAGCATATCTGCGTTGTTTCACCGCTGTTCTCCGCGGTAACATTTTCCTTCTTCCTCTTTGGCCTCACTATTTAAAACCTCATTGGCTAACACTGCTATTTGATCTGATTAGTTCAGGAGGCCGGGCCCATGTGATTTCTACCAACGATGTCATGATGCTACGTCTGACATGACAATGCCAGAGGTGCACGTAAACAAAACCACAAGGGCTCCCTGTTGTTGGCGAACCAGATGAAATGGCTGTACGAACAAATGAAAGCAAGGGGGCCAAAGACAGGAGGACAATGCACAGGGAAGCAGACAGTGGCCATAAGAACAAAGGGATACAGGAGAGTACCAAAATAATGCCAATACTTCGTGAGGTATAAACTTGGTGATTTACTGGTTTGTGTTCAATGTGCTGATTTCAAGGCAAATGCCGAAACTGAAAAACATCCGGAGCAGCGAACAGCAGAAACTGTATACCATTTGTTTTGCATACTCCCAGAAAATGATAATCCACAGCGAATATATCCTGTTTACTTAAAAGAAAGATGAAGTTTAATGTTCAAGCTTCTGCTTGTGGTGTAGTGGGTGAGCCAGTGTGGTGTAGTGGGTTAAGAGCAGTGACCTCGAATCAGGAGAACTGGGTTTGATTCCCCACTCCTCCTCCACGTGAACCCTGTTGGGTGCCCTTGGGCCAGTCAGTTCTCTCAGGACTCTCTCAGCCCCACCTGCCTCACAATTCGAATCAGGAGAACTGGGTTTGATTCCCCACTCCTCCTCCACGTGAACCCTGTTGGGTGCCCTTGGGCCAGTCAGTTCTCTCAGGACTCTCTCAGCCCCACCTGCCTCACAACGTGCCT
>NW_015165844.1:10857-32844 GCF_001447785.1 Gekko japonicus | reverse complement strand
TCAAAATGTAAAAATAACGTTTTCCTTTCGCCGAACAATTAATACGCAAATTTATGCAGATCTGCCTGAGCCACTGAAACCCATGTGATTAATCAAGCCAACCAGACGACAGCACCAAGAAGAATCTAACAACCACATCTATATCTAGGGATGACAGCCTCCAGGTGGGACCTGGGGATCCCCTGGAATTACAGCCTATCTCCAGACTACAGAGATCAGTCCCCCTGGACAAAACGAATGCTCTGGACAGTGGACTGTGTGGCCTTGTACCCCACTGAGGTCCCTGCCCTCCCCAGGCTCCACCCCCAAATCTTCAAAAGTGTTTCCCAACCTGGATCTGACAGCCCTACCCCCACCCATCCCCTGCCAGTACGTTTTCCATTATTCCGTGAGGCCTTCAGTCGTCAGCCCCCCCCCCCCAATTTCTGCTTTGGTGGAAGGAAAACAAACTCCTGCTCTGGCGTACAACCTGCAGCAGACAGTGATGCTTGGAACTCTGTAGGAGCCACCCCTCATTGAGAAAAGGTCCAGGTGCCTACCTTCAAATGGAAACTGAGTGTCTAATACCTACCACATCCTGCAATAGGATTTTCTCTGTCGTCACTACACGGCCAGTGAGAGAAGCCTGGCACCCAAGCTGCAGTCCCCAGGTCTCCAACTCTAAGCGGGCATCTTTGTTTCTGCAAGAAAGCATTTCACCCCGAGGTTAGCTATTTACTTCATTGATACTCGCCTCTCTTACCAATGTGAATCCAAAGTGGCTCATGTTGTTCTCTCTTCCACTTTATGTATTTTTTTCCAGCCGAAATTAAGTCAAAAAATCGAATTATAGACTATGTCCCCCCCCTAATTTCCACAGCCACAAATTTTAAAAAAGAGACAGCTGGGTGTAGACCATGACTTGGGAGAGCCAGGTTCGAATCCACACACTGCCATGGAAGCTCACTAGGAGCTCCTGAGCCAAGCGCTCTGTCTCAGCTTGATCGTTCTCACAGGATGGCAGTTGTGAGGATAAAAAGGAGAAGGGGAGGACAATTTGGTAGGCTGCCCTGGGGTCTCCACTGGGGAGAAAAGCCGGAAATAGATCTCATCAGGTATCAGAAGCTAAGCAGGGTTGGCCCCAGTTAATAGTGGAGGTCGGTGACCCTAGGCTGAAGGCTTCAGAGTTGTATCTGCCCTTTCTCCTGGAGTGACTTGCCTACAGACAAGTTACTGGCTGCTCCATGAGACTCTGTAGATCAAGGGAAGGCCCGGGAGAACTGAGTAACCCCCCCCAATGTCCTTTCAAGCTTGTCTCGGCCCTCCAGGGTAACTTGTTGGGCACTGCATGAAACAGGATGCTGGACTAGAAGGGCCACTGCTCTGACCCAACAGGGCTCTTGGTACGTAGCTAATCCCACACTAGCAATGCCCTTTTAGACATAGTTTCTGTAGAATCAGAAGGGTGCAACTTTACTCAGGATGGCACTGTAAACCTCAAAATACGCTGCAAAGAAAAGGAGCAGTGAACTCATTCACAAATCCTTGGTCTCCCCAGCCCACGCTCTGCTGTGGTCGCTGACTTAACACACTGCGCATGAGCTGAGAATCTAACGCTGCTCATCTGAGTCAGCACTGTCATATGAGGATACAGACACTGACACAAAGAAAGAAAAGTCACAAACATTAATTAAGCTTGCACTAATTAACAGATCAATTAATCTCCACAGACTTTTTTTTTCAGAACGTGCGTTTTCAAAACTGGAACTATAAAGTACTGAGACTGAGGCATCGCGTAGTGATTTCAACTCATACTTTATTCGTACATAGGAGATCTTGAGATGAAGCAGCCGGGCCAGAGGCCGGCTTATATCCCCGTAGCAAACCACACCCAAACACCCACCCACACCCATGATAGGATATTTACAGTGCACCCAAGTCCCATAGGTCAATTCTCGGATCCTAGCCGTCCAACAGGTATGCCCTAGGACAGTGATGGCGAACCTTTTAGAGACCGAGTGCCCAAACTGCGACCCCAAACCCACTTATTTATCGCAAAGTGCCAACACGGCAATTTAACCTGAATACTGAGGTTTTACTTTAGAAAAAACAACTCATACATTAACTTAAGATGATCCAAACAAAGTAAGGAAAGCAATCCCAAATGCTTTCGTTTACTTAAAATTATTTGGCAGAGAATTCGACACTTTAATGATGGTCTGGGCCTGGCTGGGGCGATGGCACGCGTGCCCACAGAGAGGGCTCTGAGTGCCACCTCTGGCACCCGTGCCGTAGGTTCGCCACCACTGCCCTAGGATCTGTTTGGGCTAATGTATCTGGAAGCGAAGCTTAGGCCATTCGCATGGCCACGCGCGGACCCGACCGTGTGCACGGTTTCTCTGGGTATGCAACAGGAACTGAATACATTCTATCAACTGAGAAGGTTGTTCCTTCTGACAGCAGTTCTGTGGAACCATTAACATGGATCTCAGGCTCTTTAAAGGGAAAAATGTTCTTTGTATATTTAAAAATAACTCTGTGTCGTAACTGGTTAAAGGTAAAGGTTCCCTTGCTCGAAAGCCAGTCGAATCCGACTCTAGGGTTGCGGTGCTCATCTCCGTTTCAAAGCTGAATTTCAAAGCCGAAGAGCCAGTGCTGTCCGAAGACATTTCCGTGGTCATGTGGCCGGCTGTTACCTTCCCACCAAAACGGTACCTATTTATCTGCTTGCAATTTCTTGCTTTTGAACTGCTAGTTTGGCAGGAGCTGGAACTAGAGACGGGAGCTCACTCCATCATGCGGTGCACTCGGGTCTCGAACTGCTGAACTACCGACCTTCCACAGCCTGCAGTTCAGCGTCTTAACCACTTAAGCCACCGCAGCTCCCGTAACTGGTTACTGTACTTTAACTCCATCTAGGGGTTGCAGATATAGAATAAACCTCCTAAGTATCTCGTGGAGTCATTAGGCCACGGACTGCCAACGTGTGTTCACTGTAATAACCGCTAATCCAAGAAGGACAGGATATAAATGTTCCTCTCTTCTTGCCTCTTTTTCACTACACAAAGATCAAGGCTACTTTAAAAAACTGTAAAAGGACTTTGTTTAATTTCCATAATGGGGGGGGGGAGGGGAAATGAAGGACATCAGTGCAGGAAACAGGGGGAGAAAACTTGAAAAAGATGCCCAGAATACATGTGTCTCGATGTAATTTATGTCCCAAAGCTTCATTTATGCGACATGTATTATGGAAGATGGTTCTAAGTAATGTATGGATGTATGTGCAGTCAAGGCACAACCGACTTATGGCAACCCCAGCAAGGGGCTCTCAAGGCAAGTGAGAAGCAGAGGTGGTTTGCCATTGCCTTCCTCTGCAGTCTTTGGGTGATTCTGCCCCTGGCATTCGCTCCACATTTTCTCAACACTGAACCACATTCAAATACCCCGGGGGCAATGCCGTACTGCCTACAAAGTCACCCCGAATGGCCATAAATCTATGCAGAAGGTACCATAAAATCCGACGATCAAAGAAAGCGAAAGCGGCATGCAGTGCAGAGAGGAATTTCTGTTCCAAGGTGGGTGTGGTAAAAGAGCTGAGGGAAAAGCCAATGCAGAATCGCCCTTTCTTGGTGGCCTCCCATCCAAGTACCGACCCTGCTTAGTTTCTGGGTTATGAGGAGATCAGGCTACAGCATACCATGCCACATCACAGTGCAAACTTACATAAGCCTTTTAACAGAATCTCAGTTACCCCCAATGAACACATCATTTTCAGAATGTGCTGGGACACAATACATTGCTTATTCTAGACACCTTCTTTTGAGGATTTCCTTTACAAAAAACACCCCAGCTTCTATAATGCACAAAGAAAAAATTCTCACTTCAAATTTTTTTATACATCCAAACAAAACATCTGTGCAGTTGATCAGCATTTAAAGACTGTAAAGCAATAGCTGTGTCAGTCTTTATGGTGCCACTGGACTTACTAACAACATTGTTGCTAATTTCTGCTAGGGCTTCTGAGGAACATCCTCACAGGCAATGTTCCCTCTAAGCTGTGGAGTCTTGCGAGCAAAAATTTTAGTTTGTGAGCTGCTGGCATTAAAACTGTGAGTGAGCGATCCGTATAAATTAGTTTGCTCTGGAGCTGTTCTTCCTGAGCTAAGACAAAAATGTGTGAGCCGGAGGCTAGAAAACTGTGAGCTAGCTCACACTAACTCATCTTAGAGGGAACACTGCTCACACGGTGTTAAGATACCAGTCCAGGAAGGTGTATGTTTTTGTATCTACAAATCGGCAAGTTCTGAGTTCAAGTTATGCCTCTGTCATTCATCCTTTTTCCCCTTTGCGCTGTGGCAACACACTGGTCCCTTGAACACTGGGCCATCTGATTTCATTTTGAAATAACATCTCCCCCACCCCCGATTTGTACCCATGTGAGGCAAACTACATGACACATTTCTTCGCAAGTTTGCCCATGTTCCCTGCAGCCACTCAGCAGCTGTGGGGAACATCTTATAAAAGAAAAGAAAAAGAGCCCAAATGGGCTCAGAACTGTGCTGCAGAGGGAAGGAACGGCTGTTCCCTTCCCCTCAGCAGCTCTCTCATGTAAAAGCCATGTTGGGGGTGCTGATTTTACTGCTCCATATCCACATGCTCTATGTCAGGGGTGTCAAACATCCGGCCCTGGGGCCAGATCAGGCCCCCGGAGGGGTTCTATCAGGCCCGCAGTGGAACTGGCTGTCTTCTACTTCTTCTTTCAGTCCTGCTGCTGCTGTGTCATCATAGATTTGCAGTTTACAGCTACACACCTGAACAGCATACTCAAGACTACAACAGCACAGACATTTTGGTGCAATAATTCAGAGCAAGAGGTGTCAGTTATCAGACACTGTGAAATAAACAAAATATTGCAAGAGTGCTAATGTTTTAAGCATGTTTTAAAGTAACAAAATACCCTTTGTGTTTGTGTCCTTTATAAAGTTTATATCTCCGCTACCTGGCGTTACATTTTATGACACACATGGCCCAGCCCAGCAAGGCCTCATTTATGTCTGATCCGGCCCTCATAACAAATGAGTTCAACACCCCTGCTCTATGTGGAACAGCAAAATTGGCAAAATACCACCCCCATTTGGTTTTCGCACAAGAAAACTGCTTTGGGGAGAGGTAGGAGCCCCCCCCCCCCGGCAGCACCGTTCCAAGCCCATTTGTGCTTTCCTTTCTTATTTCAGAAGCAGTTCCCTGCAGCTGTTGTTTGACTGCAGGGAACACAGGCAAACTAGTGTAGTTTGCTGCTATATATCTGCCGAACAGGGGTTAACACTTGATGCAACTGACAGAGTGGACTTTGGTCTAAACTTGCGTGTATCTTGAAGGCATCAAAAGACCCTTTATCACTTTGGCTGCAACTGAAAAGCACTGCTTACCCCCTCTAGAAGAAGAAGAGATTGGATTTATACCCCGCCCTTCACTACCCAAAGGTGTCTCAGAGCAGCTTACAAACTCCTTCCCCTTCCCCTCCCCACAACAGACACCCTGTGAGATAGGTGGGGCTGAGAGAGCTCTAAAAGAACTGCTCTTTCAAGAACAGCTCTGACAGAACTATGGCTTGCCCAAGGTCATCCAGCAGCTGCAAGAGGAGGAGTGGGGAATCAAACCTGGTTCTCCCAGATTAGAGTCTGCACACTTAACGACTACACCAAACTGGCTCTAGAACTTAACATTCTGGAAAGTTTTCCCTGAAGACACGCAAACACAGCAAAAACACAAGTTGGTAATTTTATACGTCATAGCTGGGTGTTGTGACTACTATTATTCTAGCATAACAGGGTTGTCTAGTCTTGTATACTTAACAAGCTCCTTCAATGTCATTGTGAATTTCTAAAAATTTTAAAAATTCTTTACTCCTTGTTGGTGGATTCTGTTCTGTTGTTAATAACTATACAGTTACTGTTATATATTGAAAATTTAATAAAATATATTTAAAAAAACCAAAACACAAGTCGGGTCAGAAGGTCTCAAAACAGCAAGTCTTATGCAAAATTACCTCTGAATGTTGTCAGCAAGTCTAGACAGCCTCTGTTGTCTGTTTTGGGGGGACAGGTGAGTTTCCTGAGCCAAATCCTTCATCAAACGGAAATCAGAAGTTGCACGGCTGCTCAGGCCTAATGAAGGGTTTGGAAGGTTATTTAATGAGTTGGGAAATCAAATTTTGTGGCATGTGAGGGAGGAAAAAGCGGATAAAGAACACTGAGAATAGTTTGACTGACAGGCACATGGAAGAGATGGGAAAACGTGTCCCCTCCTCCAGCAGCGGTGACAGCCAAGTGATACCATCTGCAGCACTATCCAGTAATAATGTGAAATGAGAATTACATCGATCCAGTCTACACATTCAGAATAGTTGCACGCTATCACTCCAGAGGGGCAGAGATGAGCTGCATGCTTACATATGCACCGTTCTGTAATTCTGTAACCCTGGCCCTACTGCACCATTTACTGGCTGTCTTGTGCTGTCCGTCTGCAGCGTTTTACATCCTGCCATCTGCCTAGAATCCCAGCCAAGAAAGGCAGACTACGAAAAAGTAAATAAAGGTAAGTAAATAAATATGCCCCTCCCAAGCGTTTAACATACCTGCACTACCAGCACACAGTTTTAGGTGGGCAGCCGCGTTGGTCTGCAGTAGAAGAGCCAGATTCGAATTCAGCAACAACTTTAAGACCCTGGAAGTCTCGTTGGTATTTAAGGGGCTACTGGACTAAAATCTCGCTCTTCCACCAGCTTACAAACTCTCTTTTGTGCTTATTTTCAACCCAACAACGCTATGAATTTAGGAACATTACGGGAGGGGGTCGTGGCTCAGTGGCAGAGCATCTGCTTGGCATGCAGAAGGTCCCAGGTTCAATCTCCAGCATCTCCAGTCAAAAGGACCAGGTAGGAGGTAATGTGAAAGACCTCTGCCCAAGACCCTGGAGATCCGCTGCCAGTCACAATACTGACTTTGATGGACCAAGGGTCTGATTCAGTATAAGGCAGCTTCACGCATGTTCATGTGTGTGCAAAATGATTATTAGGGACTGGAGTGAGGTGCAAGTTTGACCCCCACCACCATCCTCAAACGTACCAACTTTACTCTCTCTCTCCTACGTCGGTTTTTATTCAGCCTTATTTCCAAGGAAGAAGAAGAAGAGGTTGGATTTATACCCCCCTTCACTTGGAGTCTCAGAGCAGCTTACAATCTCCTTTCCCTTCGCCTCCCCACTACAGACACCCTGTGAGATAGGTGGGGCTGAGAGACCTCTCTGGATAACTGCCCTTGAGAGAACAGCTCTGAGAGAACTTATGACTGAACCAAGGTCACACCAGCAGCTGCATGTGGGGGGGGGAGTGGGGAATCAAACCCGGTTCTCCCAGATTAGATTCTGTGCTCCTAACCACTACACCAAACTGGATACACGACACCAAACTGAAGTGTGAGCAACATATTTATTCGGGGAGGGGGGGACACACTCAACAGACCCAGACCTGCAAAGGTGCAGCTCTCTCATAACCCCCCACCCCCCGGTCCACTGTAAATGGATGCCATTCACTTCTTGGGAGGAAATAAGGCATTGCGTTTGGGGACTCGACTTTGAGGGCAACAAATGCCCAGCCAGTCAACTGGATCCCAGAAAACTATGGATGTAGCACGCATCTGTGTGGACTGCAAACGGAGATTCTTGTAATCCCCAAGAGATTCTTGTAATTCCAGAGATCCTTGTTAATTCTCAAGAGCTGGATTTTAAGTCCAGTGGTACCTCAGAGACTTACAGGATTTCCGGTGTATAAGCTTTTGAGGGTCAAAGCTCCCTTTCATCAGAGGTTCGACTCTTGAAAGCTTACATCCCGCAGATCTTGTTGTTCTCTACGGTGCTACTAGACTCAAATCTTAGCTCTTTTACTGCAGACCAGCACAGCTACCTTCCTGAAGCTGTAATTCCCAAGACCTCCCTTCATACACATGCCTCCAGGCACAAGGCTATAAAAGCGAGCTAACTGGCAGGGCAGAGGAAGGACTAAGGGCCAAAATACACAATATGTGTGACACAGGTCAGGGTAGACTGGGGGAATCTCACCTTCAAAGCGTCAGGTGGCTCTGTCCAGCTTGGGAGCTCTGTGAGAGGGGAAGAAGAACTTCAGAGTCTTCCCTCCCGTGCCATTTTCACCAGTGGAAACAGCAGCGGAAGGGGGCCAGCTTTCTCCTTCCTTGGGGTTCGGAGCGACTGAAGGCTTTGACGGTGGGTTTCCCTGATCATAAGTGGTGCTACAAGTTGGGTTGGGCACCAGTGACCCAACTTGCGTCACATGTATTGTATATTTGGCCCTAAGAGCAGGCACAGGTTATAGCAGCTGCAGGAAAGCTGTCAGAAGCACTGTTCTGCCTGGGAAGGTTATTATTATTAATTATTATTAGATTTCTAAACTGCCCTTCCCCTGGAAAACAGGACTCAGTGCGGTGTACATCAATAATAACAGCCATGTATTAATCTACAATCCGAACCATGAAAGTACCAGCCTGATAAGATGACGCTAAGCTACCGGTTGTGCCACTGCAGGTTAGGAGCAGTCAATTTGTATTATTTATTATTATTAGATTTCTAAACTGCCCTTCCCCTGGAAAACAGGACTCAGTGCGGTGTACATCAATAATAACAGCCATGTATTAATCTACAATCCGAACCATGAAAGTACCAGCCTGATAAGATGACGCTAAGCTACCGGTTGTGCCACTGCAGGTTAGGAGCAGTCAATTTGTAGGGAGTGATCAGATTTCTGTGCTTTAAACATTCACAACTCCCAACACAGTGCAGCAGCTTCAAATGGTCAGATCTTTGCAGATAACAGCTGTTTACCTGTGAGGTAGCATAACTCAGGCACCAGGAGGACCACACGGGGCTCAGCAGCGTCACCGCCGCGTTTCGTCTTCAACTGGCTAACAAGCATTGGTTGGTTTAGGTCACTCACAACTATATCATACTGCTGCTCAGGGAAAGACAAATAAAAAAAATAAGCAAGCCGCAGTCATGAAACATTCCAAATATTTGTGCACACGTGGTTGGGAGCAGTGCATGCAAAGCCCCATAGAAGTCAATGGAATGTAGCCCTTTCAGTGACTTTGCATGCATTAGCCCACAATGATCCTGTAAGGCAGCCTGGTATTGTTACCCCAAAAGTACAAAGAGGGAGTAGGGCAGCGCAGAGTGGATTGCCTAGACCACCTTGTGGGTTTGCAGAAGAGGCAAGATTCAACTGGGGCTTCTGTCCATAAGAGCTCACTCCCTTAGCCCCTCCCAGGTGTTTGGTCGCACTGTACTGTAAATTCACAGCCAGTGTTCCCTCTATGCTGTGCCAGCCTGCACTGATGCACGAACTCCCAGCCCCCAGTGCACAGATCCCCGTCTAAGAGCAGGGCAAGGAAACTCTCCCCCACTTCCCTCCCTTGGGGTTGTGGCTGTACCACAGCTTACCCCACCTGGCTCCCTCCATCACATGGGGGAGAAGAGGCACAAAGGCAAGCCTCCTCTCCCCTCCACCGGCCAAGGTCTCCTCCCTCCTTCCTTAAAGTGAACAACGGGTCCATCGTCAGCTGTTCGGTGTAAAGGGCAGGAAGCCATTTCAGTGCTCCCTTTTGCTTCCCCCGTTCAGAAGCGGGGAAGAGCGAAACGGAGAACTCTAATGGCTGCCCGCCCTTTAAAGCCATCAGCTGATGGGAGGGCCTCTCTTTTTTCTTCCTTCCCCTCTCCCCATCTATTTACTTTCTTTGCACCTCTCCCTTCCTTACTTTCTTTCCACCTCTCCCTTCCTTCCTTATTTTCTTCCTTTCTTTCTCTCTCTCCCTTTCTCCCCCCATCTGTTAGCTTTCTTTCCACCTCTCCTCTCCTTCCTTCCCTTCTTTCTTCCTTTCTGTGTTTTTCTTTAATGCAGGCTTGCTTAAAACTATAATCCTATTAGGTCTTTTGGCTCACGGAGTAGAATTTTGGCTCACGAGACTCAGCAGCTTAGAGGGAACATTGTACAGCTGCCTCCCTATGGGGATTTCCCCTTGCATGGAAAGCAGGAAGGTCCTGGAGATGGAGAAAGGGAAGGGGCAGGTTTATTGGCTGGAAGGGCCACAGCACAATTGCCACTGCATCTACACTTCTGCCGAGGAAGAACAGGTGCATGTGTGAGTCGTCAACTTCGTCTTGGGAAATTCCTGGAGTGGAGTGGTGGTGGTGTGCTGCCTGGGGAGGGCAGAGCTTGGGGAGGGGAGGGAGCTCATTGGGGATGTTATATCACTTTAGGACTTCCGTTTCTCCAAGACTTTATGGAACACCATCCTCTGAAGCTGCCACTTCCTTCAGAGGAATCAATCCCCATAGTCAAGAGATCAGTTGGAATTCTGGGAGAACGCCAACTGGAGGTTGGTAACCCTTGGCATGTGGACACTGTCCCTACCCACCCTCATGCCACTCTACGCTGCTACCATGGTTGAAGAGTGTGTTCTTGCATACCCTGTGTGGAAGCAGCTCGAGTCAAGCATTGGCTAGGCCTGTTGAGCCGCATCACCATTAAATGGGAGATTTGAGTCCCCTCAAAAACACTCCCTGTACTCCGCTGGGGGTGTCCATTTTATGAGAAGATCAGGAGTAGAGAGAGAACCAACTTTTATCTTTAGACTGAGGAATCCCTAAAAAGCTTCTCCAGAACACAACAGGAAAACCATGGAGAGTATATCATATGCTTCAGCCCATATTAATTCCATATCTGTATTACTTCTGACATTTACCAATCGTGATTGCTTTCCCATTGAACAATTTCAAGCTCAACAATAAAGAGCGGAGTGTTTTCCCAGCACCTGGAGTCTTCTTTACCTGCTTGTAATAATCTTCATAAGAGATCTGAGTGCCATCACGTTTCTGGAATGTATCTGTAGGCTTCACAGACCATTCAATATCATCAATCCGGTAGGTTTTATTGTTGTATCTACAAAGGGAGGGAGGGAGGCAAACTTATAAAAAGCTAAATACACTCTTGGATTTATGACAGGCCCAGGTGGATATAATGAACTTGTCTCTCTCCTCTTCCAATGTTCTGTCAGAACAGGAAGAGTTAAAAACCTGCATATATGGCACTGACGTACTCCTATCGAGGGCTATTTTTGGGCAGGAACGCACAGGAACGGAGTTCCGGCTGGCTCCCAAGTTGGCCACACCCAGCAGGAACTCATTAGCATAATAGGCAACACCCAACAGCAGAAACTCATTAGGATTGGCTACATTAGGGGTGTGTGGCCTAACATGCAAAGGAGTTCCTGCTCCAAAAAAAGCCCTGGGTTTTGACAACAAACAAGGTAAACAGAATAACAAGCAAAAGGTGGGTGTGGCTGGATGACCACACTTCTGGATACAAATATTTTCAATTTAAAAAATTAAATAAAACCACACAACAGGGTTGCAATTCTTGCCTCATCAGCCAGACGCATCCACAATATTTTCTCATTTTGTTTTTTAACGATTATTGCTTCTGGTGTTGGGTGTGGCCTATTATGCTAATGAGTTCCTGCTGGGCTTTTTCTACAAAAAGCGCCCTGCTCCTATCTGTGGTATAACACAGATGCCACACAAATCCATGCAAGATGGAGGATCCCATCACAGGATACAAATATTTTCAATTTAAAAAATTAAGTAAAACCACACAACAGTGCGAACAGGGTTGCAATTCTTGCCTCATCAGCCAGACGCATCCACAATATTTTCTCATTTTGTTTTTTAACGATTATTGCTTACATAAAGGTAAAGGTTCCCTTGCTCGAAAGCCAGTCGAGTCCGACTTTAGGGTTGTTGTTTCAAAGCCGAAGAGCCAGCGCTGTACGAAGGCGTTTCCGTGGTCCTGTGGCCGGCATGACTAAACACCAAGGCGCACGGAACGCTGTTACCTTCCCACCAAAGTGGTACCTATTTATCTACTTGCAATTTCTTGCTTTCGAACTGCTAGGTTGGCAGGAGCTGGAGCTAGAGACGGGAGCTCACTCCGTCATGCGGCACCCGGGTCTCGAACTGCCGAACTACCAACCTTCCTGGATGTGTTCTGTTGCTGTTACCCGCCCTGAACCCATTTGCAGGAAGGGCAGGATACAAGTCAAACAAATAAAAGGAAACAAATGCCACCACAATCCCTCTCTTGCCCTCTTTACCTGGTAAGAACTATAAGTCCCAACAGTTCTTTTTCACACGTCTCTGCAACACGTGCCATATCCACGCTGTTATAAATGCTGGTCATGA
This sequence comes from Gekko japonicus, assembly GCF_001447785.1. Taxonomy (NCBI): domain Eukaryota; kingdom Metazoa; phylum Chordata; class Lepidosauria; order Squamata; family Gekkonidae; genus Gekko; species Gekko japonicus. The sequence continues at coordinate 20,559 of NW_015165844.1, read as the reverse complement.
ACTCCAGAACATTTTCATTACGGAGGACTTTATGGCTCACGTCTGCACAGAGCATAACTCTGTTTTCAAAGTGGCCAACGGACACAGCAAAGCCTGGCCAAAGAGTAAGCCTGAAAGGAGGAGGGGGAAAACAAGTCAGGTACTCGAGGTTGAGGAGCAAGAACATTAAAAAAATATATATAAATATTTATTGTACAGTGCACCTGGTCAAAGTTAAAAACAACATACACGCATAAAGAACAAAAATATCATATACAGCGATCAATTGGAGTTGCACGTACAGTGTAAACAGGATGTCAACAATGGTTTCTCATGAAACAATGGTTTCTCATGAAGATAGATAATCACTAAGCCAGACGTGTGTCGGCCCCGAGGGCCTTCTTCAATAATCGAAACCTTGTTGCACACACAGAGAAAGTAAAATACCTCTTCTTTTTGGGGGCCAGGCAGGTTTTAAATAATTCACTACAGGCTGAGGCTCCAAATAAGGAATGAAAGACAGGCCTGTATATCATAAGGAGCCGGCACTCTGGTATCTCTGAGCCAATGTTCTGTCCTTGGTCATAGTTATATTTCCTCGGTGTGTGCAAATCTGAACCAGAATTAAAAGTATAAAGAAATCAAAACAGAAGTCTGGGTTTAACAAAAGAATTTCATGACTAGACCATGCACAGGCTATCACAGTGTGGGAGAAAACCCTCTCTTCTAATTCAGACTATGAATGCTGTACAGGTCCCAAATTAGGAAGAGTCATTTTTTTAATCCTTTCTTCCCCCTCTAGATCCTAAATGGTAAGGGAGGGTCCACAGGGTGGTCTTGTTTGATAAACAACAGACATTCCTCAAGGGTACATTCAGAGAAAGAGCTGCCTCTTAACAGCAGGGCACATGCACTGCCACCAGAAAGTGCCAGCTTCAACCCCTGGCATCTCCAAGCAGGAGCCGACTGGGAAGTGAAAACAACCCTGGAACAAGCCAAGCCTCAGCAGTGCAAACAATGGGTATTAGCTCACCCAGGGTTTCCTCCTGAAACCTGGCAGCAGAGCAGGACAAGACAGCTGGTGAACTGACACCATTTCCTACTGCCAATGAAGGGCGTGACCCAAGTGACCCCTGAGGATCCGGCAGAGTCGCTCGGGTTTGGTTATGCTTGTTCCTGGACGCCAGGGGTCCCCTGCGGCAGAGGCCCACGGGGAATTCCCATGTTAAGTTAAATGGCCAGTCCGCCCCTGTCTCCAAGTTACAGGATCTTCTTGGCAAAAACCTTTCTCCACAGGAGTCCCCGAAGAGCTGCTGCCAGGCCACTGAAGACCACAAGATGACATCAGATGGACTTTACAGAAGATAGCTTCCTATGTTCATTAAGAGGGTTGTCCATACCAGAGGCTGAAATGAGTGCATGCATGATCAACACGAGGACATTACCCACGTAGTTCAGGAGCACTCACGTATCTCTGCCAGTGCTCCGACAGTTGCCAGGGAGCTTAATACTTCAGCAGAAAATAATATAGTAGGGCTGGAGAACCATGCACTGGTTATACTTTCCTCTGGACAAATCACAGTGGCACATTCCCATCAGAGACCCCAGCTGGTAACAGGAGTTGTCAGTGCTTAATGGATCAAATTGTAATCCTTGCTGGGGGATGGTTCACGCATTACAAAGCCCTTGCATCCCTCAAGCATCCCACTGGCCAGGTGTGCACTGAGTGTTCCATGCTGAAACTTACTTCCCAGGCACACAGGGCCCCCCGTTCAGCAGAAAATAATATAGTAGGGCTGGAGAACCTTGCACTGGTTATGCTTTCCTCTGGACAAATCACAGTGGCACATTCCCATCAGAGAGCCCAGCTGGTAACAGGAGTCAGTGCTTAATGGATCAAATTGTAATCCTTGCTGGGAGACGGTTCACACATTACAAAGTCCCTCAAACATCCCACTGGCATCCCTCAAACATCCCACTGGCCAGGTGTGCACTGAGAGTTCCATGCTGAAACTTATTTCCCAGGCACACAGGGCCCCCCAATTAAGATCAAGAACACGGGGTGTGGGAGTTTAAGCCTTTCCTTCATGCTGTTTTCCCCATGTGAAATAGCCCTGGAAAGCCACTATTTGACAATGCGGCAACAGGTACTTATGGGCTACAAGCTGTTTCCTCAATGCAGCAAACTTATGTGCAGTCAGTTACTACATGTAATACTCAAAGTGAGCAGTGACTCACAAAAGCTCATATCCTGCTACAAATTTTTGTTATTCTTTAAGAAGCTACTGGACTCTTGCTCTTTTCTACAGCTCTAGACAAACACAGCTATCCATCTTGACTTAGTCTTTCATGTTCTCTGAATTCCCTGCTTAGATTTTTTAAAAGTCTACAGCCCTTTTGTTGCAGAGATATGCCTACCGCTTATATCTCTGCAACTAATTCTATTATGTACTGCAAAAAAAATCCAAATAAAATATCGCACCAGTATCAGTTAATAAGATACACAACTGTAGAACTGCAAGGAATAGGGAACCAACTTACTTGTGCTGCGGTATCTCTATTGCATCCGAAGGACTGTAGAAGTTCCGTCCGATTTGGTGCATAGACAACTTTTTCAAAATCCTAAAATATTAACGTACATTTTTAAATACACCAAGCAGTGGGAGTGGGAATGGTAATATCATTTTCAAAAGTAATTCAATTTACACAAAACACATTTCCCAAAGCCAACTAGCCATTTGAACGAAAAACTGAACTTATGTGGAAACTGTTCAGGCTATAGAACTGTCAAAAGAATGCCGTTATGATAGCACTTCTGAACCAGAAGTAAGCTGCCGTCTAGTAAGTGTTTGTGCGTGTGTGTGTGTGGGGGGTCATACTGCAGCACAAATGCCACAAACTGAATCTGAAGAAGTGGGTTCTAGTCCATGAAATCTTATTCTGGAATAAAATCTGGTTAGTATTTAAGACGTCTCTAGACTTTTTCTAATGCCTTCTGTTAACAAATCAAAGTTGAATCAAGTCAACAGCACTCTGGCCAGAGTGAATGTTTTAATGAAGATTGGTGCCGTGGAAAGTTGCAGCCAACACAGGGTTTTTAAGGCAAGAGGCGAACAGAAGTGGTTCACCATTGCCTGCCTCTGCACAGCGACCCTGTCCTTCCTTGGTGATCTCCCATCCAATTACTCACGAGGGCTGACCTTGCTTAGTTTCTAAGATCAGACGAGACTAGGGGCCCCAGGGCCATCCAGGGCAGGGCTACTGAAGGTTAGAGTTTCTAAAAATATAGCACTCAAGGTTCCTCATTTACCATGCAATGAGGAAACAGCAACCAAAATTTGGGGAATAGGTTTTTTAAAACAAAATTAAAATAAATTTGTAGCAGGAACTCCTTTGCATATTAAGCGACACACCCCTAATGTAGCCAATCCTCGCAGCCAACACAGGGTTTTTAAGGCAAGAGGCGAACAGACACAGTTTGTTGGCAGCATGTGGAGAAACATTTTTAAAAGGCACTTAAACACATCAACAAAGGCTCTGGCAGTGCGGTTGTTGTAACTATTTAACATTTAAAACTGCTCTTGATATGAAACATAGAGGCCATCTGGGTGAAAAGACTTGACTGAACTTCACAAACACAGTGACAACCAAACACAAAGTGCAAGACGCGGTAAAGGAATAGGATAGATTGCTGAAGGCACTGTTGTCCTCACCAACACCCGTTTTGTTGTTTGAGCAACAGAAATATATTCGAAGCATGTTCAGCTTTTGCTGTGACCTACTGGTTTTGAGGAGCTATTTTACATGGTTTATAGACAGGGCAAAAACCCAGCAGGAACTCATTAGCATAATAGGCCACACCCAACAGCACAAACTCATTAGCATATTAGGCCACACCCCTGACAGCACAGCCACACCCACCTTTTGCTTCTTATTCTGTTTAGCTTCTTTGTTGTCAAAACCCAGGGCTTTTTTTGAAGCAGGAACAGCTTTACATGTTAGGCCACACACCCCTAATGTAGCCAATCCTAATGAGTTCCTGCTGTTGGGTGTGGCCTATTATGCTAATGAGTTCCTGCTGGGCGTGGCCAACTCGGGAGCCAGCCGGAACTCCGTTCCTGTGCGTTCCTGTCCCCAAATAGCTCTGGTTTATAGACATGAAGAGTCCATTTGAAGCAGGGTCCCCGTAAAAAGGCTTACTTCTTAAAGATGATGTTTAAAACCTGGATGCAAGCAGGAGAGCTGGGGGACAGCTGATGGATCAGCGTGAGGGTGATCTTGACAATCTCTCCTCTCCGGGTTTCACAGGACAATTCCGTGACCTTAAAAAAAAACAACCCCCCCCACCCCAACAAGTAGTTTACGATTTTATTTATTCCTTTATATGCCACCCCTCAGCCATCAGTCTCTTGAACCAGTAACACAACCAGTATATAAAAATAAAAATTCCAACAATAAACTGTCAGTAAGAACAATGTTCAAATCAGTACAGTCGAATGCCCTGCTAATGGAAAACGTCTGACTCTGCAGCGAAGAAGGAAACACCAGCGAGAAAGACCTGGTCTGAGGCAGCCACTCACCTCGAAGCAGAAGGACACAAGGGCTCAACAGATGACCTCAACTGACAGGCAGGCTCACACAGAAACAGGTAATTCTTTAAGTACACTGGCCTCCTCATTTGGGTCAGTGGCCCCCTACTTTGTTGACCCCACAGGCTTTTTTTGAGAAATGGTAGTGGGCACCACCTCAAATTGGCTGCCATGGGCAGGGCTAATTACCTCCATTAGGAGGTTCCACAGAACGTTTGGAAGTTCAGAGGTGAACAATAAAACAGCGCTCCTAGGTAGGCCGTATGCTACAGAGGATGGTCATGTTTATGCTAATAGGGGGTAGCCAAGACGAGGACGGGGCTCTCTTGAAATACAAAGAAAAGGTCAAGTCCTCAATGGAGGCCCACTGAAGATATTAGCTTGATCTAGAATCTTCTACTAGGTAGAAGGGGAAGAATCGTATGATGTTTAGAGAAGGGAGGATTCTTTTGTATCCGGCTAGTTTGGTATGGAAAGTTGTTGAGGACCGTGGCCTTAAGCGCTTCTGAGGAGAGATTTTGACTGTTCTGTGACACAGGCCACAATTTTAACGAGCCAACAAACATGACTTGAAAAATGTGGCCAAAAAAAGGAAACTAGTATCTGGTAACCATGATCATGTTAATAGCATGGAAGGTTTTGAATTTGGGAATGGGTTCTGCATTTATTGCTTATTTTATTCCCCCCCCCTTTTTACTCTGAAGATGTCAGACTATTTTTTTTTTTGGCAGCCAATTACCTCAATTACAATTTGGTGTTACTGTGATTTCTCTACACACAACTAAAAAAGTAACCTGTACACTTGACTCAAGCTAACAGGAAAAGGGCCAAGTAAGGAATGAATATCTCAATTTGTAGAATCTTGAAAGAGAGAGAGACACAAAGGCTTCATTTATGAAGGGACTACTCAGTCATATACCCACAAGACTCTGGTAGCAACAACAGGTTGGGGGGGGGAGAAACAAGGCACGAGAGGAAAACCCCTCATTGAGGTCTGGTGACTTGGGAACTGGGATTCACCCAAGTCACCAGCAGTAGACCAGTGGTGCCTGGTGTCAGGTGGGGTGGGATACAAATGCTACCTTCTGTCTGCTCACTCCAGGTTCCAGACTCTCCGACTGCTGATTTGGGAGAGAACAAACATCCGTGACGTGGTGGATTTGAGTGTGGCTGACCATACCCCACAGCCTGTGGTAGATAGAGAGCGCGCAACTTGCCCAGGTCATCCCAATGAGCATGGATACAAACCTAGATCTCACTGCTCTGTTAAAGGAACCTAGTTTTTTTTTTAAAAAAGCTACCCCTGAAATTTCCTACTAGGTAGCAAAATGGACAGCGCATCCCTAGCTAAGGCAACCTGCATGATACCACTCTTTCTTGAAAGAAAGGCCATCTTCAGTTTCCTGACAGAATAAACAAAGCACAACTTGAAAATCACTGCTACTCCTTGTCTGGCTTTGTTTAGTTTTTTTGACAAAGTAAATCTTGACTTATAAAAGCTGGAATAAATTCTGTTAAAGATGCCACTGGACTCCTTTTCAGTTTTTCCTCACAGAAGCTTCCTGTTGCTAGAAAGCACTCCTATTGTTTCTAAAAATAAGGGCAATAATCCACGTACAAAGGGGAGAACTTGAACTGGCAGGCCTCAAAATGAACTAATCCAGAGACTTGTGCCTCTTGGCACAACCTCAGTCTTCTCAAACATACAAAGCTTCCGGCTTGCTTTTACCAAGTCTGTGCCAGAAGCAAATGTGACAACGACTTCTTAAAAGGCAACAAGGGAAGGTTTGTTTCACACCAGCAGGTATGAGCAAATCAAACCAGCCCCGTCCATCACTTTAAATCCCCCTTTTGTTGTTTCCACCTGCAAATGCCTCAAGCAAAACCTAGAAAAGCTAAACAAAGACGGAAAAGCTGGGCGCACAGCCACAAACTGTGAACATGGCATTTAGCTTTGCAAAACATGCCTCACCCTAGACTTATGTACATCCTGGCACTCGATGACAGACACTGTGTGAATCTGACTGTCCAAGGCAAGGACCAGATGTGGGCACGGGTAAGAGGTGATGAAGGTCATTGTCCTCTTTGGCCAGGGATTGGCCAAGTCACCAGCTGGGGTGGAACCTGGCCTGGGATTGGGTACCATTGGGGAGGGGTGGAGACAGCAGAGGTTAAAAGGGAGGCTTCTCAATGACTGCCAGGGAGAAGTGGGCTCAGCTCAGGGCTGTGAGAGCTGCTGCCTGTGGAAGCGAGGAATAAGGTAAAGCAACTGTGATGTATTCTATGTGATGCCAACTGAATACATGTGTTATTGTGAACCTCCCCATTCAAACCGAATGTTAAGCTTCATCCTGGGCTAGGATCCAAAGACATCCTATCAGAAGACTAGCCCAGGAAACTGCGTCCAATCACTTCGCTGCTAGCTCCCTGAGCGGGAACGTTCGTGATTGGTCTTTACGTCTTCAACCTCATTGGTTGGTTATTGTACAGTGGGCGTGGCTACATTAGCCGGGAATGTTTGAAAGCGGAGACAGCTGCTATGTTAAAGCTGTTCTGGCTATCAGATGTTGATCCGTGTTAGAGTTGTGTGCGTACCCTGTCTGCTTCCAGTTCTGAAGCCTGGGGAAGACACGGGCCTTGTGACAAGGCAGCGGAAAGGTGGCCAGGCGAGACTGGGCAGGAGGAGCATCACACTAACGGGACTTCTAACAGCAAGCTACCATGCAAGTATGGCCTATTAATGGCAACAGCCAGTTGTGTGATGGTTAGAGTACTAGCCAGGCCCTCTCTCTCAGGGAGCTGATTCTCATGTTATAAAGTCCCTGTGGCCCCCCCCAAGAGGACTTTCTATCATGTATCAATTCCTAGGTGGACACAGGCCCAGTTCAGTTTGGGACTGGACCATGCGAGGGCTTAACCGGTTACCTTCATGCTATTTTCCCAACCTGAAACGGCCCTGGGAAGGTAATATCTGCACTGGTGGGGAAACTTAAACATATACCGATGGCTACACAAAACGTTCCCCAACAGGGCACATATCGGCTCTCTAGGCCTGTATCAGGTAAGGAAAAACGGCACTCATCTTCCAAAAGTTATAAAAGGACTGCTGACAGGGGATATTAAAGATATATTGGGTCAGCCCCTCCTGACTTGTGGAACATCGGAGGGGGGAAGAAAGGTGAATCTCATATTCAAAATGAAGTTGACAAAGGCAACAACAAAAAATCCTAAAAGTTAACTACTATAGAGGATGCCAATCCAATTCCAGTTTGCACAGTTTCAGCTTTTCTGGGGGCTATGCAGGAAAGGGAAGTTTAACTCTAACTTCCACTGAACTCCTTCAGGCCCATAACTAACGTGGGGTCCGCGGGGCCCGGCCCCCTAACGTTTCTTCCAAGCCCCCAAACTGAGCCTTGGCTTCTCCTCCCCCTGAGCTCCACAGTAGCTACGTGCCTGTCAGTGGAACGGGGGCCTGCATGGGATCGCAGGAAGTCATTGCGTGGCCCTTTCCTCTCCCTCTCTCAAGCAGCCAGGAATCTGCAACAACTCCAAGCGCTTCCCCACACTCCCAGACCAGTTCTCCCACCAAAATCCTCAGCTGAATCCTCTCAGCTGAAAGCAAGTAAAAAACCACTCACCCCTCTGTCTCCTGCTCCTGCTCAGAGCTCAGCTGGGTTCCTAGCTACGGGGCTGATGCTTCTTGCTTTTTTAATAACATGTTAAAGGGGATACATATGCTTTTAAAGAGGACATACACAGCCTCAATTTGAATTTTACGGACAGAATGTGACACATGATCTTCATCTTGTCTGGTTGATTCTTTACCTGTGGGTCTAGGGCAATGGTTCTCAAATTTTTGAAGGGAGAGACCAAATTCTAAATTCACCATAGTGTTCCAGACCTTCTTGCAAAGTAACAGCATTTGAAAGGAATTTCAAATAAGTTAGCTCTGGACTGTTATATATGTTTCAGGTTCAGTACTTGTGTAACATAAATAAGCATAAAGTTGTATTTCATGGTCATTGGGCACATTGTGCTGTGGGAAACCCAACCTTGTCAAGTCTCCTCAAACCATCTGTCCCAGCTCACCCTTTTCCACCTCCTCCTCCTCCCTCCTGGCCTCACAATCTGCACACAACAGAGTCACAATCCACCTCTGGGTACCAACCAATATTCTGTCTAAGCTGTGGAGTCTTGTGAACAAAAAATCTACTTTGTGACCTACTGGCATTAAAGCTGTGAGCAAGCAATCTGGCTACGGTGTAAATTAGTTTGCTCTGGAGCCATTCTTCCTGAGCTAAGACAAAAATGTGTGAGCCGGAGGCTAAAAAACTGTGAGCTAGCTCACACTAACTCAGCTTAGAGGGAACACTGGTACCAACCCACAATCTGAGAACCACTGGCATAAGAGATGTAGATTAAAATCTGACTTCTGTTGTGAACTGTGTGGGCTGTCCTGGACAAGGTGTGCACTGTCTTTCTACCTCTCTCTCTCTGTCTTGATTCTCAAATCTGTAAAATGGGCACAGCAGCAACCTGCCTCATGGGGCTTGTCATTATTATAAGAGGGGTGTTATGAAGTGCATTGCGTATCAGAAACAAATAGCAGCTTATTCTCAATATTCTGCTTTGCTTCACACATTCGTAGCAATATGGTAGAGCTTGACAAAAAAAAAAGCAGGGCTTTGCGAATTAGCTGTGGGGACAGAGGCAACAAGAGTGCATTTGATTTTACTGAACCCCAATGGGAGATGAAACCAGCAGGCTGGTGGGACTAACACAGATCAGAGTGCTGATCTAGGCAAAGCACTTGGGGTTAGGGGCCTTGCACAGGAGAGGGAGAGAAAGAGGGTAAGAGCCCGAAGAATGCAGGGGGGAAGGAGCCCCTTTCCCCCCCTCTCTGCCCCTACCTCTCAGTGAAATTTCAAGAGCCAAAAATAAGCTGTTGAAATTCTGAGTAACAAAGACTTACGTGGCTTTCTAATTTTTCTGTAAGAAACAGTGTCGCTCCATCAAACGCTTTGGCTTTTAGCTGAAATTCGGAGTGGCTGTACAACAGCGCAAGCCGCAAACGTCTGGATTCCAGCTCTGGGCTAAATTCGACGCGATATTGGTACAGTTGCCAGTCCTTGGG
>NW_015165844.1:0-10800 GCF_001447785.1 Gekko japonicus | reverse complement strand
ATAGATTGCATTATTTTAAAATGAAGTCGGTTCTCATCTAAGGACATGCCGTTATGCAACCTGCTGTTCACCTAGGGTGAACAGTTATACTTCCCAAGTGAGTAGTTCAGAGGCACATTGCTCCTGTTGTGGCGATATAGTTGCTCATGCAGCTGCCATAGCGCCGTGCTCAGCACAGAATTGCCCTACCAAGGCTGAACAACTGTTTTTTTCCCCATCCTCTAGTGTTACAGAGGCATCAGCCCACTAAGGATGCAGTCTAGACGAGAGAGAGAGAGAGAGATAACTGGGACCTTCAGCATACAAAGCATTTGTTCTGCCACTATGCTTTTCCTAAAAGCTTGCAATGTCTGTGCTGTGACTCTGTATTTTATTTATTTATTTAATTTGTGTGTGAGCTGCGGTGGCTCAAGGGGTTAAGACGCTGAACTGCAGGCTGTGGAAGGTCGGTAGTTCAGCAGTTCGAGACCCGAATGTGCTGCGTGACGGAGTGAGCTCCCGTCTCTAGTTCCAGCTCCTGCCAACCTAGCAGTTCGAAAGCAAGAAACTGCAAGTAGATAAATAGGTACCACTTCAGTGGGAAGGTAACAGCGTTCCGTGCACCTTGGTGTTTAGTCATGCCGGCCACATGACCACGGAAATGTCTTCGGACAGCGCTGGCTCTTCGGCTTTGAAATGGAGATGAGCACCGCAACCCTGGAGTCGGATTCGACTGGCTTTCGAGCAAGGGAACCTTTACCTTTACCCTGCCGTCCCCGCAATAGCAGGCTCAGCACTGAGCAACAAAGGTTGCATGTGGCCGGCTCTAGCTCTCTTTCCACTTTTTAGCTTGTTGCCAATTGCCTCTTCCTCCTCTCTTTCTCCCCATTCCTGAATTATGGCAGTAGAATAAAGCATACAAAGTATCCTGAATTATGGCAGTAGAATAAAGCATACAAAGTAGATACTGGATGCTGCTGGTTTAAATTTTCTCTCAGCCACAAAGGTCGTCTTAGGCAAGCTACTTTCACACACACACACCCCGCATCTGCAACAGTGGGGGTAATAATGCACAGCTTGGAAGCTAAGCAGGGTCAGCCATGGTAAATACTTGGATGGGAAACCACCAAAGAAGGCCTAGTTGCTATGTAGAAGGTGGCACTAGCCAACCACCTCTGCTCCTCTCCTGCCCCACAACAAGTTGCCAGAAGAAGAAGAAGAGGAGGAGGAAGAGGAGGAGGAGGAAGAGATTGGATTTATACACTGCCCTTCATTCACCAGAGGGGTCTCAGAGTGGCTTACAAACTCCTTTCCCTTCCCCTCCCCACAACATACACCTGTGAAGTAGGTGGGGCTGAGAGAGCTCTTGACAGAAACTGCTCTTGAGAGAACAGCTCTGAGAGAACTATGGCTTGCCCAAGGTCATCCAGCCAGGTGCAAGTGGAGGAGTGGGGAGTCAAATCCGGTTCTCCCAGATTAGAGTCCGCGCACTTAGCCACTACACCAAACAGAAGATGGCTGGGACCTGACAGCACATTATTACTGTACTAATGGTGGCCTTGCATACAGGATTGTTGTAACGACTGCAAGATAATGAAGTTTTCCACGTGGGCTGTTTGGCCTGGTTTGGATGCCACAGGGAAGCAGGGTTCCCCACTTCCCCTCCCACGCTTCTCCCAGTTTTCCCTCCGCTTTGCCCCATTCCTTCTGCAACCCGCTTTCACATCATCTTTTCTGGAAGGATCACAGCCAAGCCAACGCCCCCTTTTCCCCGATCCAGTCCCGGTGGCCATTCCCCTCCTTCCATGCCACCAGGGTTTTTTTTTGTTCGTGATTGTTTAAAACTAATAACTGGCATATCAACGTATCAACATGGTGGTGGAAACTGCCGTCAAGCCACAGCCAACATACGGATGACCTTGTAGGGTTTTGAAGGCAAGGGGTGTTCAGAGGTGGTTTGCCATTGCCTGCCACTGCGTTATGACCCTGGTATTCCTTGGAGGTCTCCCATCCAAGTATTGACCAGGGCCGACCCTGCTTAGCTTCTGAGATCTGATGAGACTGAGCTAGCCTGGGCCGTCCAGGTCAGGGCAATAGACCTATACAGCAATGTGTTCATTACTGATTATTTTTTAAATGGAAATCCTACCCAATGGTGTGGCAGGGAGGAATGGCCCCTGCAAGAGATTGTGGAAAGCCCCACTGCTACTGCACTGAATCTGCAGCCTCATCGGCAGCAGGGAAGAGCTATGTGGAACACCCCAACGTATGTGAGATAAATACTTCCTAAATATTACTGCATATTATTTCTTGAAATAAATTCATTTTATTTCAAGAAGGGAGTCACTACAGGCTAAGTATCAGGAGAAACTTCCTCACTGTAAGAGTGGTTGAGCAGTGGATCTGCCTCGGGAGGTGGTGGATGCTCCTTCGCTGGACGTTTTCAAGCGGAGGCTGGACGACCATCTTTTGGGTATGTTGTAGGTATGTAGGACTATCTTTCAGCTATTCTCCTGCAGAGTGCAGGGGGTTGGAACAGATGACCTGCAAGGTCCCTTCCAACTCTAACATTCTATGGTTCTATGATTCAATAAATTCACTGGTTATCACCAGCATCATATGATATTTTGTTTCGGGTTTGCCCGGGTAGCATTTCAAGGTGAAGAGAGATGTAACATTTCAGTGCTCTCTCTCTCTCTCCCTGATGCCAACTGCTGAACAAGGTTGCCGGTAAAAAACCATCTCTTTCTGCATGAAGCAGCCCCCTACTGGCTAGTGCCCGTATCAACACCGCGAGGCATTCACAACTCCTTTCTCTGTGCCTTTCTGAATAATTTGACTTTCCAAACAAAATTTCACTCACCGTTTTTTCAGAGGTAGCTTGCGCGCTCCCTCATACACTGAACATTCAATAGTTAAAAAAACAACACCACCACCATGACCTGGATAGCCCAGGCAAGCCTGATCTCGCCAGACCTCGGAAGCTAAGCAAGGCCGACCCTGGCAAGTACTTGGATCATAGACAGAACACAGAGGCAGGCGATGACAAGTCACCTCTCTGAATGCTCCTTGCCTCCAAGCTCCACTAGGGGTCACCAGAAGTCAGCCATAACTTCCAGGCAGGCACACACAGACATACAAATACCAAATAATAACAATAACCATTTCATTGTGTGGCATGGCCACCCTGCCCCCTTGTAGAACACAGGTTTGAACACTGCAGCAGCTGGCTAATGCTGGCATACCAGTGGGAGGCCGCCGCGCCATCGGAGCAAGAGAAGGTTTTTAAAAAGCCAACCAGGGTTGTCATACCTGTTTTAGCATTCTTTACATGTGCCATAGTCTGTCGTGTATTCACTCCCATGTCCTGGAAACTGCAGCGGATTCTACCCCCTCGGTCCATCACTTTATAACCAGAATCGCCGACAGAAAAGCCATCTCAAAAAGAAAACAACAAAGAGAAAAGTTTTAAATCTTTGTGGCACCCAAGGAAAACCAGAGAGAAGAAGAAGAAGAAGAGATTGGATTTATACCCCGCCCTTCACTTGGAGTCTCAGAGCGGCTTACAAACTCCTTTCCCTTCCCCTCCCCACAACAGACACCCTGTGAGGTGGGTGGGGCTGAGAGAACTCTGACACAAACTGCTCTTTCAGGAACAGCTGTGCCAGAGCTTGTGACTGACCCAAGGTCACACCAGCAGGTGCAAGTGGAGGAGTGGGGAATCAAACCCGGTTCTCCCAGATTAGAGTCCGCACACTTAACCACTGCACCAAACTGGCAAAGCAAACAGAAGAACCCCAGTGGCAAGACGCCAGGCAGGATTCGCTACCTAAATACATGGAAACTGCCTTAATATGAGTTCACGGGAATGGTTCCTCTGCCTACACTGGGAGCAGCTCTCCAAGGTCTCGCCCCGAGGAAGGCCTTCCCCAACGCCTGCTGCTCTTCCGTTGGGAGATGTCAGGGACAGAAACTGGGACCTTCTGCTCACAACACAGCTGCTCTACCACTGAGCTGCAGCCTCTCCTAAAAGCACAGCAAAGAGTCTTCCCAGTGGTGGCCCTTCCCTTTTGCAACACAGGGGCCACCACGGAGATAAATCCTGGGATCCCAGATCACTGCAGACTGTGACAGCAGCCATAAAACTAAAAGACGCCTGCTCCTTGGGAGGAAAGCGATGGCAAACCTGGACAGCATAATAAGAAGTAGAGACATCACCCTGCCAACAAAAGTCTGTATGGTGAAAACAATAGTCATGTATGGCAGCGAGAGTTGGACCATAAGGAAGGCCAAGCACCGGAGAATAGATTCTTTTGAACTATGGTGCTGGCATAAGGAAGGCCAAGCTGGTAAGAATAGATTCTTTTGAACTATGGTGCTGGAGAAGGCTCTTGAGAGTCCCTTGGACTGCAAGGAGAACAAATCAGTCAATCCTAAAAGAAATCAACCCTGACTGTTCCCTGGAAGGCCAGATAATGAAACTGAAGCTCAAATACTTTGGCCACCAAATGAGAAGGAAGCACTCACTGGAGAAGACCCTGATGCTGGGAAAGATTGAAGGTCAAAGAAGGCGGGGACGGCAAAGGATGAGATGGTTGGACAGTGTCATCGATGCAACAAACATGAAATTAAGCAAACTCCGGAGCACGACGGAAGATGGGAGGGCCTGGCGTGATGTGGTCCATGCGGTCGCAAACAGTCGGACTCGACTGTGTGACTGAACAACAACAAAACATATTTTACTTTTGAAAACAATAGGACTTGGAATAACGCCTTCCAGGAGGGCCTGACGACACAAGACGATTCACATGGCAGAAGGTGCTCCCCCAGATCAGCTGGGCCCAGGCTGCGTAAGGCTTTGATCGCCCATGCCCTGATCATTCCATCGCACTCCAGAGACCAGAGTACTTTAACAGTAGTGTAATGTACTCCACCATTACCATGTGCGCAACCATTGGGCCATGCGGTCAAGCAAAGCCCTGAAGCTTCGCTCAGGGAGAACAATAGCCAAGCGGATCCTAGCCCGCACCTATCAGAGGGCCAGGTCCGCAGCCGAGAGCCTATGGGACTCTCGGCTACTGTAAATAGCCTATAGGAAGTAGAGGGTGTGTTTTGGTGGTGGGTTTTCTGGGCATATATACCGGCCTGCGAGCCGGCAGTTCTTTGTCTTGTTCTATCCTAATAAAAGTACTTTGCTGAAATCATTCAGCCTCTCAGTACTTTTCAAGTAGTTACTGCACCATTCAGTCACATCCTTACATTTAGGAGAGCTTTTCCCAACTCCTGTGTGGCTCTGAGCGGCATCTTCTCCAGCAATGGAACCGCCATTCCCTGAGAAACCCTGCAAGACAAAGAGTTCAAGACTGAAAAGATGACCAGCTCAAAAAGAAAAACTGGGCAGCATCTGTGCTTTTTAATATATATATATATATGCACCAAGATCACACCCATGGCAGAAAAGCAAATGTGACTGCCACTGCTTGCTGAAGTACAATATGCTACAATCCCAATAACAGAGACAGCAAAGCTGCCATGTGGGACACTCTGCGTTGTCTTCTTCTTTTTGCCTGCTATTGAGAAAGGGCCTGTGACTTTAAAATGACAGTGAGAGCAGCCTGCCCTCTCCCTCGTGGTGGCTGCAGCTGGTTCTCCCTGAAATTCTGGAACTGAAGCATGTGTGGCTAGCCACAGCATTCAGCTCCTCCTGTCTGTACATTCCCCCCACCTCACCATATGACTCGACACACTCGTCTACATTGACAACTAGAGACAGGGCATTTTGAGCATAAGAGAAGGCATGTTGGATCAGATTCAATAGCCCATCCAGTCCAACACCTTGTGTCACACAGTGGTCAAAACCTAGTGCCATCAAGAGGTCCACCAGCGGGGCCAGAACTCCAGAAGCCCTAACACTGTTGCTCCTGTTGGAAGAGAAGGACTAAACCCTGTCTCTTAGCCTCAGCCTCCAGAGGGGGGTTACAAAAGTCAGATAGACAGGCAAATTATGAGCATTCTTCCTGTTTACTCTTCTGTCCCATTGATGTGTCGACTGATATTCTCAGAGAACTGCTTCCTTCCCTTCTCCCCCTCACCCACACACACAAAGGAGGAGCAAGTTGGTCTCCATCTTTGGCATGATGGACGCAGATGTATTCATATGTTTATCAAATGCCCTCCACATGTTTCGAATGCTCTCCTGGCGCCTACTTTCCTTTTGTTTAGGCGGCAAGTTAAAACACGTCTTTTTACCCAGGCTTTAATTAAGGGTTTAATAAACTGCTCTGTTTTATGGACAGTTTTTATGCTGCTGATGTCTACTGGCTTTGTGTTTTTAGCGGCTTACGTTTTATTCTGTAATTTTATTATTGCAAGCTGCCTTTACAGAAGCAGCACAGAAATATTCCAGGTAAATAAATAATAAAACGCTGCTTTAAAAAACCCTCCTCAGTCTTCATGCAATCGGACGTATGATAGTTATCAGGAGTCTTTTTGCGTCGTGTCTCACAGATGCTGCCATGCATTCCTGTGAGTGGGTAAAGCAAACAACAGAAATAATCTTAGCATAACCACACATATAGTCACATCAAGACTGCCTTTACACTGTTGTTATCAATGCATTACACTGGTGAAGTAAAAAGGGAAGGGCACAATGCAGGAAAAATTAAAAACTGAGTCCAACGGTATGTGCCCACCTCTGTACAAAATCTGCAAACAAACACAATGATGGAAGCTTCCCAGTGGAGAAGTTCCATTTTAGGGGGGTGGGACAGTGACTGAGAACTCACTGACTGAGGGCAATTCTGCATTGGCTTTCCCCTCCGCTGTTTTAGCAAACCCACCTTGGAACAGAAATTCCCCTCTGCATTGCACGCTGCTTCCACTTTCTCTGATCATCGGATTTTATGGCACCCTCCACACTGCGTGCCACTTTCACTTTATTTGATCATCGGGTTTTATGGTACCTTCTACATAGATTTATGGCCATTCACTGATGACTTTGCAGTCAGTATGGCATTGGCCCTGGGGTATCTGAATGTGGTTTTGAGCTGCACCTTTTCCTCAGTGCTGAGAAAATGCGGAGCGAATGCCAGATGCAGAACCAGCCTGAGAGAGAAACCTGGATGAGACACTGGAAGCATTTCTATTCCTGTTTGGACCAGCTAACACAGACTGTAGTCTAAAAGCCAGAGTGCTCAGAGTGTTAGACTAAGGTACAGGTAACCCATTCCGCCACGAATGTCACCAGTTAACCTTAGACTAGCCACTGACTCTCCATCTAATCTAACTCACAGGGTTGCAAAATGGAGACAGAGAGGGACCACATACGCCATCCTGAGCTCCTTAAAGGAACGGAAGGATTCTACATAAAAATCCAGTTCAATTTCTGCAAATGGCATAGAACCAAGCGCACTGCTGCAGCCAAAAAAATATTTGATAACCAAAAAAAATTCAGTTCTTCTGGAGACAATCCAAACACATTGGGGTGGCGGAGGCAGACAAAAATTCAAAAGGGAATTAGATAAGCATATGGAGCAGAGGTCCATCAGTGGCTATTAGCCACAAGGTATAGATAGGGGCTCTGGGGCAAGTGATGCTCTGTCTTCTTGGTGCTTGGGGTGGTCAACAGTGGGAGGGCTTCTAATGTCCTGGCCCCACTGGTGGACCTCCTGATGGCACCTGGTATTTCTGGCCACTGTGTGACACAGAGTGTTGGACGGGATGGGCCTTTGGCCTGATCCAACATTGGCGTCTCTTATGTTCTTAAAATCCAAAATGTTAATTATATAATTTATTTTCATTTATATTCTGGCTTTCTCACTGGAATTTAAGGTGGATTACAAGTACGACAGACTATTCAGACAATCCAGTATCTGACGAAGGCAGCTGTGACTCTCAAGCACTTATACCCTGGAGATCTTGTTGGTCGTTAAGGCGCTTCTGGGGCCGAATCCTGCCAAATCAATCAGTAAGTTACTTACATCTCAGGAAATGTGCCCCTTTTCCGTGATGGGTAAAATATAATACAATCAACGCAAAACCTGCCCCCGAGGTGGGCTTCCACCCACTGTTTTAGGGGACCAGCACTGAGAACCTGAGTGAGAAGAATGAGGGGAAAAAATCACAAACACACCGGTTCAGAAGAGCCAGGCTGTCCAGGGATTCCTTCTCCTGCACAGAAGGCCTTCCCTCTCGCTTTCACACGAGCTCGTCCAGTCATTTCCCTGGTTTAACTCACTGGGGGGAAAAAACAAAATACAAAGAATGCAATGAAATCCAAGCTGCAGAGTGGGCTATAGAAATTAATGCTACTGGATTTACCCCAAAGGAAGGTGACCTTGAATACAAGGTGAACCCCCCCTGAAAAACTATACACAAAAAGAGATTTATTATTGAACATGATTGTAACTTATGCATACATGCAAATGTAAGATGACCCCTTTTTTGATGGCATGACTGTGAAGAGAGAAAAAAATGTAGAAAAACAGGTGCAAGGTGAAAAAAACTTTGCTTTAGTTCTTGTGGATCCCGATGCCTTTCACAATTCGCTTTGTCAGGGGATCATTTCCAGAGTTACTCACTTTTCACCTTGAGCAGTAAGATGGGATTCCACAAGAACTAAATAAATATTTTTTTCACCTGGCACCTGTTTTTCTACATTCTTCTGCCTACTGGTGTGGCCATTCCTGTTTTCTTCCATGACTGTGAAAAAGCACAGTCGTGCATTTGAGAAAATACTGCATCCCCAGTTGAAAGCCACTTAAGAGCTCAACTACACATGGTATCAACTGGGTTTTCTGGCATATCATCTGACCACAGCTGCATGGGGTGAGGTGGGGGGGGACGACACGAATCTGATCTGGACTGGGCCCACAGAGGTGGGGAAGCTGGGGTTAATTCTGCCCCCCCTCATTGTTTTCCCTTATCTCCCACCCCCACTGCAGTGGGGGAAATTGAAAGAAACAAGACAGGTACTTGATTATAAATTCAACATATTCGGGGGGGGGGTGTTAATTTGAGGAAGTACTCAAGAGGGCCAGTCTATATATTATATTTCTTTTTAGGTGTACACCTTAACAAATGCAAACACAGCAGAACATGTGCATGGCAATCAGCAGGGGCTGAGTTTATGTGACAAAGTATACATGGACACAAATGTAAGTACACACAAACACACTTGTAAGCTGCCCTATGTTGGCCCAACAATGTCAGTAATGTCTGTAGAAGAAAAGAGAGATTTTTTTTGGGGGGGGGGAATCAAGCTCTGAAAATGGGCAATGAGGAGTTTTTGTCACTCACAAGAACCTTTTTCAGCCCAGAAAGAGAGCCAGCTCAGCAAAGGGAAAGAAGCTACTGTACAACAAGAGATCCCTAAATCAACTTCTTATTTTTCCACACGATTCCTCACATGCTTGTAGTGTGCACACTAAGCTCGATTCCAAGGCATACCTGTTAGGCTTGTAGGCTGCCTAGCTTATGCTGGTACTTGGCCACCAAAGCCACACCCGCTCAGAAGTAGTTACACTCTCCCTTTCTCTACTTCCAGTGGTCTATACTACTGACTTGCAGAATGCACTATTATATTGGTCAGCTCTGCTGGATGCAGTTCATCCATCCTGCCAGCAGGGGGAGCCAGTCATTGAAGAAAACTGGTAGTAGCTCTCTGGTTTATTCTAGTGGGTTACGATGCAATCCCAAAAAGAATTACTCCAGGATAGCGAAGGCTGTCAGGTTTTAAAACTCCTTACATTTGAGCAACTCTGCTTAGGATTGTGGCTGAAAAACTAAACAGGAGCTTTAGGGAAGCGGTTTACAGACTAGCATTTATTCAAGCATAAACTACACTCTAGAGATGGAGAAAGAAACAGGGTGCAATTGAACATGAGAAGAGATGCAAAAGGGGTGCATTATTAGAATTGAAGTTATGAGCTCTTCCTCTACTCCTCCCAGAATTTCTACCCCTTTAATGGCAGCAGGTCAGGCAGAAATTCAACAACTGCAGCACCTCCCACATGGAAATGTGGTAAAAGGGGAACCCATTCGATGCTTCCAGAATGAGCTGAGCAGCTGCCGGTATGAGAAGCCGTGCACAAGCTGAGAGGCACACATCAGGACCCCCAAGGTTGCCAGCTTTTAAAATCTACCCTGTTCCTCTGCCTCTAGTAACACACAACACAATCAGAATGCAAAAGGTATTTTGTAAAAGAGATGGGGAAAGTTCTGCCAGCTAGATCTCTGCACATCGGGATGATGTTAAAAATTACAAAGAAAATGAAAAAGTTGGGAATCTTGTGGTATAGGGGTTAGAGTGTCAGACTAGTAGCTGGGAATCTTGTGGTATTCATCCCTGCTCATGCTATGGAAGCTCGCTGGGTGACCTTGGACCAGTCACACTCTCTCGGACCTGGCCTGTAGCTACCGGGGGGGGGCTATTGGGGGCTCTGCCCCCTTCCTTGAAGCCACCCCTTCTTCTTCCCAAAAACCTATAAAGGAAATCCTTTACATGCCTTTTGAGAAAAAGTGGAGTGGTGCACGCCCCTCTACCTCCCCTCCTGCAAGATTTAAACAGCCCTTCAGCCGATTGACAGGGAACACATGACCCACTGATCACCTGGAGGGCCCTTTAAATCTTGCTGGAGGAGAGGGAGAGGGCTGCACACACACCCCTTCTATGGCAAATAATGGCAGCCCCACCAGTCCCAAAATCCTGGCTACAGCCTGTCTTAGCCTAACCCTCACAGGGTTGTTGTCAAGATAAAATGGTGAGGAGAATGATGGGAGCCACTTTGGTTCTCCACTGGTGAGAAAGGTGGGTATAAACTA
>NW_015165843.1:1119165-1120182 GCF_001447785.1 Gekko japonicus | reverse complement strand
GGAGACCTCTGTGGCTGAGCCCCCCAGGGAAGAAAAAAAAAGGATTAAACTGCAGTAAAAGTCACTGGAGAAGGCTGCGGTTATATTCAGAGTTCCCTCCAAGCTGAGTTAACACGGTTTTTTAGCCTCCGGCTCACCCATTTTTGTCTTCGCTCAGGAAGGATGGCTCCGGAGGCAAAGTAATTGATGCAGCAGCCCAATCGCTCGCTCACAACTTTAATGCCAGGAGCACACAAAGCAGAATTTTTGCTCACAAGACCCCACAGCTTAGAGGGAGCACAGGTTATAGGCACATTTGAAGCGGCTTTCTACTGAATCAGAGCTTTGGCCCCTCAAAGTCAGCCGTGCCGGCAGCAGCTCTCCAGCGTCTCAGGCGGGAGGTCTTTCACTTACCCCACGACCTGGTTCGATCCCCCCGGGAGATGCCGGGGGGATCGAACCTGGGACCTTCCGCACGCCCAGCAGACGCTCTACCGGCGCCCTTCCCATCCCCACGTGGGTGCCCCTCCTTCCGTCAAATGGCACCGTCTGAATGACTGGAACCGGCACCGCGCGACCGGGTCCCCCGGATCGCAGCCTCAGCCTAAGCGCCCCACCCTCTGCAGTTATTCCGCCAGTTCGAGCCTCTCCCGAGAACCCCCCGGGTCAGTTACTATTGCAAAAAGAAAAAAGAAAAAAGGGGGGGGGGGACACAAGTCCGACAGCAACGCGACAGCCGCGCACGGCAAGCGCGCGCCCCTCCTCGCCTTCCCTTCCCCACCAACGGCTCCTTCCTGGTTTAATGCATCGGTGTTTTCTTGTATTGTACTTTGACCTGCTGTGAGCCGCCCTGAGCCTGCCCATGCGGGGAGGGCGGGATAGAAATTGAACAAATAAATAAATAAACTGTACCTGTCTGAGGTCCCACCCCTCCTCAAACCTCACCCTCTCCAGGTTCCATCCCTCAAATCTCCAGGAATTTGCCACCTGGAGTTGGCAACCCTATCTCCTTCCCAGCCAAGCATCAACCTACCTTTA
>NW_015165843.1:1118843-1118966 GCF_001447785.1 Gekko japonicus | reverse complement strand
AAAATGAAGGAGAGGAGAATGCTATAAGCCCCAGTGAGTCCCCACTGAGTTGGGACATAACTGAAGTAAATTAAAAGAAAAAAATAATAGTGTCTAAGGATATTTATAAAATATTCTCCCTTT
>NW_015165843.1:1118525-1118630 GCF_001447785.1 Gekko japonicus | reverse complement strand
GCTTATTAAGCCAGATTTCTGGTTTCCTTCCCTTTTCCCCCAAATACTCAGTTTTGTTAATACCTAGATTTCAAATAATAGCGCTGCAATGCGTCCAGTGCAAAT
>NW_015165843.1:1111285-1116638 GCF_001447785.1 Gekko japonicus | reverse complement strand
TGTCTTAGAAAGCACAGTCTCTCTTCCTCAAGTATCAGAGCTTGCCGGGAGATTGTGATACAGAACTGGAAGCCAGGCAGGGGTACATTAATTGCTACAGCACCCACAGAGATTCCCCGCCTATTAACTTTCCTGCAGTCAAACCTGCCTTGTAGTTATTTGTGGGGGCCAGTGTGGTCTAGTGGTTAGAGCATCAGACCGCATTTGGGAGACCCAGGTATGACTGAGTGGACCTTGGGCTAGTCACTCATGCTCAGCCCACCTTACCTCACAGGGTGGTTGTGAGGATAAAGGAGAAGATTGGATGTATACCCCACCATGCATTACACGAAGGGTTCTCAGAGTGGTTTACAGTCTCCCTCCCCCTCCCCACAACAGACACCCTGTGAGCAGTGTTCCCTCTAAGATGAGTTAGTGTGAGCTAGCTCACAGTTTTTTAGCCTCCAGCTCACACATTTTTGTCTTGGCTCAGGAAGGAGGGCTCCAGAGCAAACTAATTTATGCAGGGGCCAAATTGCTCACAAAGCAGAATTTTTGCTCACAAGACTCCGCAGCTTAGAGGGAGCATTGCCTGTGAGGTAGGTGTGGCTGAGAGAGCTCTCTCAAGGACTGCTCTTGAGAGAACTTGTGACTGGCCCAAGGTCACACCAGCAGCTGCATGCAGAGGAGTGGGGACTCAAACCCAGTTCTCCCAGATTAGAGAGAGGAAAGCAGAACAATGGAAGCTAATTTGGGTGGCCACTGGGGAGAAAGAAGAAGAACAGATTGCATTTATACCCTGCCCTTCACTACCCAAAGGAGTCTCAGGGTGGCTTACAGACTCCTTTCTCTTCCCCTCCCCACAACAGACACCCTGTGAGGTAGGTAGGGCTGACAGAGCTCTGACAGAAACTGTGCTTTTTCAAGAACAGCTGTGACAGAACTATGGCTTGCCCAAGGTCATCCAGCAGGTGCAAGTGGAGGAGTGGGGAATCAAACCCTGTTCTCCCAGATTAGAGTCTGCACACTTAACCACTTCACCAAAAATAAATAAGAGGTATGCTGGGAGCCCTTCCCCCCCACCCCGAGGCTGAAAGCGTAAATACCCATGAGCAATATTCCCTCTAAGCTGTGGAGTCTTGTGAGCAAAAATGCTACTTTGTGAGCTACGGGCATCAAAGTTCTGAGCGAGCGATTTGGCTGCTGCATAAATCAGTTTGCTCTGGAGCCATCCTCCCTGAGCTAAGACAAAAATGTGTGAGCCGTAGGCTAAAAAACTGAGCTAGCTCACACGAACTCAGCTTAGAGGGAACACTAACCATGAGGGTGGGGTGGTGAAGGAAAATACTCTGTACTTTCTCAGAGGCACTGGGTCATTTGCCTCTTCCACAGCGGAATGTGGGTGCTACTGATAGGTTAACCCTACATGGCCGAATGCAGTTCTCCCATTAAGAACTCCTCACCCCATGAGGGTGGGGTGGTGAAGGAAAATACTCTGTACTTTCTCAGAGGCACTGGGTCATTTGCCTCTTCCACAGCAGAATGTGGGCGCTACTGATAGGTTAACCCTACATGGCTGAATGCAGTTCTCCCATTAAGAACTCCTCACCCACACGGAACTGGCAAGCCACGGAAGCCAGCTAACCTCGGTGTGCTGTAGGTCAGCCTGCCCTTTGGCACGGGGGTGTTTGTCAAGGGGAAGCATTTCCACAGGCCGTCTCCCACCTCACAGTGGCCAATCAGATTCTTCTTGGAAGCTCCCAAGTTGAGGATAAGGCAAGTGGCCTTCCCCTGCAGCAAGCGGCAGAGATAGACTGCCTCTGCACATGGAGGTTCTAATTGGTGATCAGGAGCCAGTGTGATGTAGTGGTGAAGAGCGGCTGACTCTAATCTGGAGAGCTGGGCTGGATTCCCCGCTCCTGCAAATGAGGTCTGCGGGGTGACCGTGGGCCAGTCACTCTTCTCTCTGAACTCTCTTTGAGAGCCAGTTTGGTCTAGTGGTTAAGTGCGCGAACTCTAATCTGGGAGAACCGGGTTTGATTCCCCACTCCTCCACACACAGCTGCTGGATGACCTTGGGCAAGCCATAGTTCTGACAAGAGCTGTCCTTGAAAGAGCAGTTCTGGAAAGAGCTCTCTCCGCCCCACCTGCCTCACAGGGTGTCTGTTGTGGGGAGGGGAAGGCAAGGCAATTGTATGCCACTTTGTGACTCTTTAAAGTAGAGGAAAGCAGGGTATAAAAACCACCTCTTCTTCTTGGGCATTATCCTTCACCCAGTTTTAAAAGGGATTCGACAACCTTGTCATAGCTAGGGGCTAGCACCACGTGAAATCCATTTGCTACCTACATACCATAAAGCCTGTATTTTTCAATCAGGACTAGAAACTTGACTTTGAGGAGACAAAAAACTCAAGGTTTTCAGAACCTGGAATTCTGTACCATCATATGGCAGGTAGAACCCTACCGAAAAGCCACCTTCCCTACTCTGGGGTCTGCCAGACAATCTCTTCTTTCTCTGAAGCAGGGCTTACGTTTGCTTTTATTTATTTATATCGCACTTTTCTAGCCATCAGATTCAAAGCAGCTTAGAACATGGTTCTCTCCCCCCCTTTTCTCACAACCACCACCCTGCGAGGTAGGACCGGCAGACATATTGTGACTTGCCCAAGGTCACCCGGCGACCTTTCATGCTAGAATTGGGGATTTGAACCTGGGTCTCCTGGTCCAACACTATCCACCACACCGGCTCTCTTACCCACTGGTCGCTGCTTTACTTCTCAGAGGAACAATAAAGGGGGTGGGGAGAAAATTTTAAAAACACCGCCGACCCAACCTGTACATAAATTAAATAGTGTGATTTAATTTAGTCATCGTTAAGTTCCGAACCTCGTTTCTTTAAGTTAAAAAAAAAGTTATAATTAACGACAAACATGAATTAAAGACAAAACCTTTCGGAGAACAGGTACCCAAAAGGAAAAGGGAAATAAAGTTTGCTTTTCTTAAAATAAAGCAACATGTTCAGCAGATTCCAGACTGTTTCCCAGTCTGCACCAACAGTGAAAAAAGGGGTCTTTGTTTCAGGGAGAAAACTGGCCCATAGAGTCCATTGAAGCAATTCATGGTGTTCTGGTCTGCTATTTAAAGCGGTCTTCTAAGAGGTACACTATCAACTCGTAAGTCGACAAGACGATAGCCGTGTTGGGGATCTGCCTCATGAGCTGAGCAAAGAGTCCTCTGTAGAAGGCTAGGTAGCCCTCCTCCCGGGCGACCAATCGTGCCGTCTGAACAAATGTCTTGTATTTGGTGCCTTCCTCCCGAAGTCTCGTTCGTATAACCTCTGTGGTTGGGGAGAGGAAGATGCACACAGTCAGACAAAAGCAAAAAACTGGTTGTCCTCGCCCCCAAATCACCATTGGCTGAGCTGCTCTGATGTCATGGAATGTTGATGCGTGCCGCCGTAAACTGCTTGGGGTGAAAGCAGTGGCACTGGAATGTTAACCAACAGTGCAAGTTCTGCAAGGTCAGTTTAAGAGGAGAAGAAGAGAAGAGATTGGGTTGATACCCCGCACTTCAGTCGGAGTCTTACAATCTCCTTTCCCTTCCCCTCCTCTGTGAGGTAGGTGAACAGCTCTGAGAGAACTTCTGACTGGCCCAAGGTCACACCAGCAGCTGCATGGGGAGGAGTGGGGAATCAAACCCGGTTCTCCCAGATTAGAGTCTGTGCTCTTAACCACTGCACCAAACTGGCTCTCTTAATGGGAGAAGAACTTGGCCATCAGGATGGTTAAAGGGAGGTAAGAGCTAGGACTGATATCTTCCGAAATGGTTTAGACCAAGGGTGTCAAACTCATTTGCCATGAGGGCCGGATCTGACATAAATGAGACCTTGTTGGGCTGGGCCATGTGCACCATTAAAGGTAATGCCAGGTAGCGGAGATATAAACTTTTCCACTCTGGGCCTGATAGAAGCCCTCCGGGGCCTGATCTGGCCCCCAGGCCGCATGTTTGACATCCCAGGTTTAGACAACTGACATTTGACAAGCATCCAAGGAACTTTCTCAAAGCCTGCCAACATCACCGCTTTCACTGACATTTTAAAAAGCTCACTAGACTTTGCAAAGGACCACTGTCAAAAGGATGGAGCCAGACAGTCTTAAAAGAACTTCACGGGCTGCTGACTGATTTCAAAGCACAATTCAAAACTCTGGTGCCTACCTTCGAAGCCCAAAGCAGCCTGGGTCCCAAGCAATGCTCCCTCTAAGCCGTGGAGTCTTTTGAGCAAAAATCCTACTTTGTGAGCGACTGGCATTGAAGTTGTGAGCGAGCACTTGGCTCCTGCATAAATTAGTTTGCTCTGGGGCTATCCTTCCTGAGCTAAGACAGCAATGCGTGAGCTGGAAGCTAAAAAGCTGTGAGCTAGCTCACACTAACTTAGCTTAGAGGGAACACTGCTCCCATATCAGCCTGGACGTTAATGTCCCCCTTTCCAACAGCAATTTGCCCACGTGTATTTTTAAAGTCTGAGTGAAGACGATCCTGTTCTCCCGAGCACCTTGCCATTTTGCATCAAGAAAAGCTGGATTTTGGATCCCGTAGAGCAGGGGTCCCCAACGTGGCGCCCACCAAGTGGTTTTAGAAAGCAGGTGGGGCCACATTACGCTTTTATACAGCACGGCTTCTGATTGGCTGTGCAGATCATTAAAACTGTCGCTTTCGCGACAGCTGCCCTCCCACAGTACAAGGACCTTCACTGTGTGTACTGAAGGGGGAAAAGTATATTTAAAGAGGCATCCTGTTAAACAGATCTTCTACCTGAAATGTTGAAGACTATTAGAGCTATGCGTAACTCTAGGTCCCCGGCCTTTTGTGATTCGCTCCGCCTCCTACTGTAACCGTTTGGGCCCACACGATCAGAAAGACCGGGGACCTTTGCTGATTAAGCAAGTCGTCTTCCATGTTGTATACTTCTCGTTTGCTAGTTACGGGAAGCCCAACATCGCTGAAAGCCTCATGCTTGGAAATCAGCCGGCAGTACTCCGTTTTGCCTCTTGGGTGCTGAGATTCTGTGCACTTTCAAACGCATCGACACATGGAACTAGAAACTTGACTTTATGAAAAAAGATAAACATGGAAGCAATGTTCCCTCTAAGCCAGGGATGTCAAACATGTGACCCGGGGGCTGGATCAGGCCCCTGGAGGGCTTCTATCAGGCCCTCAGTGCAACTGGCTGTCTTCTGCTGCTTCTTCCAGTTCTGCTGCTGCTGCGTCATCGTAGGTTTGCAGCTTACAGATACACACCTGAACAGCATCCTCAAGATTGCAACAGCACAGACATTTTGATGCAATAATTCAGAGCAAGGGGTGTCAGCTATCA
>NW_015165843.1:1107778-1110714 GCF_001447785.1 Gekko japonicus | reverse complement strand
TTTTATAGAATTTATGGAAGTTTATAAAATGTTGTCTATTAATACTGTTTATGAGCAGGGCTCTTTTTGTAGAAAAAGCCCAGCAGGAACTCATTAGCATAATAGGCCACACCCTGACAGCAGAAACTCATTAGCATATTAGGCCACACCCTGACAGCACAGCTCATTAGCACATTAGGCCGCACTCCCATGTTACCAGAAGTGTGGTCATCCAGCCACACCCACCTTTTGCTTCTTATTCTGTTTACCTTGTTTGTTGTCCAAACCCAGGGCCTTTTTTTGTAGCAGGAACTCCTTTGCATGTTAGGCCACACACCCCTAATGTAGCCAATCCTAATGAGTTTCTGCTGTTGGGTGTGGCCTATTATGCTAATGAGTTCCTGCTGGGCGTGGCCAACTTGGGAGCCAGCCGGAACTCCGTTCCTGTGCGTTCCTGCCCCAAAACAGCCCTGTTTATGAGTATGTTTATTAATTTTTATTGTAAAAATGTTTGGTCTAAATTATCTAGTAATTACATGTAATATGTTTTACAGTAGTTGTTTGTACGTTTGGCTTAAGACCTCTGGTCAGTGAAGCTAATAAATGAAAGGGAAGGCGTTCTGACACAGCATGGCTGCCGTGGCTGACCTTCGGTCACACAGTGAAGATTCTCGTGCTGTGGGGGCACAGCTGCTGTCAAAGCAACATTTTCAGAAAATCTATACCTCCCCAATCAAATCCCAAGGACCAATCAGATACCTTACTGGGCAAAAGCCCCATGTGGTCCCACCCACTTTCTCAAAACACCTGCTGGGCGCCAGGGAAGGTGTCGCTGGAGGCACTGCACTGTGGCCCCACGTTGGGGACTCCTCAAGTTGTGCCCCTGGAATATGCCAGCATTTTTTCCCCTGTTCCGCTACCCTGGTGGCACACGTACCATGTGGGTAAGCGATGCAGGATGCACACCCCTTGGAGATGGCAGCTGCCGCCATTAGTCCAAAAAAGTTGGTGGACTTCCGCTCCGACCCGCCGGAGGGGGAAGGGGACAGCCGGATGTTGTTCACGTGCTTCTTCAGCTTCTCGTAAATCGCAAAGCAGATTATGGTCTCCGAGATGCCGGCGTAAGAAGCCGTGAGTCCCCGGTAGAAGCCCCGGATCCCTTCCGTTTGGTAGACGTAGCTGGCGCACTGTAGTGTGTTCCTCTGCTTCGAACCTCTCACTCTGCAAAGCCGAGGGGAGGGGGGGAGAAAGCGAAACCTCAGAGGTGGAATCAGACCGGTTGCTCCACCCCACCCCAACTTACGTCTGGGGATAAAGGACACAAAATCTAAAACACTGTTAATACCTCCATAATTTCCATCGTGATATTCGAAGATTCCTCTGTGTATCCCTTTACATACACCAGCAATGAATAAACAATATAAAAGGCATGTGTTTATCACATGTGTGAATAAGAAGAAATAAATAATATAAAAGGCGTGTGTTTATCATGTGTGAATAAAGAGAAGAGGAGGAGATTGGATTTGTACCCTGCCCTTCACTCCCCGAAGGAGTCTCAGAGCGGCTTACAATCTCCTTTCCCTTCCCCTCCCCACAACAGACACCCTGTAAGGTAGGTGGGGCTGAGAGAGCTCTCTTGAGAACTGCCCTTGAGAGAACAGGTCTGAGATAAATTGTAGCTGACCCAAAGTCACACCAGCAGCTGCATGTAGAGGAGTGGGGAATCAAACCCGGTTCTCCCAGGTTAGAGTCCGTGCTCCTAACCACTACACCAAACTGGCAGGTCAAGATCAAACCTTTCTCCCAAGTATTGTAATTCCTATATACATTTTCCCTTCACAGCCTCACTCAGACCTTCTCTGCCTGCTGGCTAGATTTCTGTATAGGGGGATTCTTCAAATGGGGGAGCACTGAAAGACCCCAGCCTGAAGCAGTCCCCATCCAGAGAGATTAGAGCACCAAGCCGCTGACAAGGAATTGCCGGCTCAAATCCTGCATCTGGCACGAACCCACCAAGACACTCTCAAGCTCATCCCCAGCATTGGCAAAATGGAGCCAATACTGACCTACCTCACAGGGTTGTTTTATTTATTTTTTTAAATTTTATTTTGTTCATTTATACCCTACATTCCTCTCTCATGGGCCCCAAACATCATTCTCTCTTCCATTTTATCCTCACAACAACCCTGTGAGATACGTCAGGCCGATAGTGTGACTGGCCCAAGGTTGGCGAGCTTTCGTGGCACTAGTGGGAATTCGAACCCAGGTCGAGTGGGAATTTGAACCTGGGTCTTCCAGATACTAGTCCTACACGGTTAACCACTGCACCACACTGGAGCAAACGAACGCAATGCTTTGAAGGTGTTGTGTTGTAAGTCCTGGCTATTTCTGGGAGCCTCCCTGTGCTCTTTCAAGGAGCCAAGTCAACCATTCTCTTGTGACCCACACCCCCATGCATCACAGATGGGTGGCAAGATACCGTTCTTCCGATTCTCAAACAAGTGCAAACCAGAGAGTCCAACTCCCCCCCCCCCAGCTTTTGTGACGATAATTCAACTGATTAAGCCTGCATTTTCAAAAAAGAAATAACCAGAGGTGTGGCAGCCCAAACTGAAGCAAGTTGCTGCGTGTGTGTGTGTGGGGGGGGGGTCACGCACGCACACACTTCTATGTTCAGATACCAGATGAGCCTGCATGTATATAGCTGAATCAGATAGCCCTAAAAGAGGATTAGACAGATTCATGGAGAAGAGGTCTATCAGCAGCTACTAGCCATGGTGATTGAAGGGAACCTCTATGTTCAGAGGCACTAATCCTCTGAATTCCAAAGCCAGAAGGCAACATCAGGGGAAGGCCTCGGCCTCTACGCCCTGTTGTTGGCACTCCAGAGGAACTGGTTGGCCACTGTGTGAGACAGGATGCTGGACTAGATGGACCCCTGGTCTGATCCAGCAGGG
>NW_015165843.1:1063877-1107198 GCF_001447785.1 Gekko japonicus | reverse complement strand
ACTTGGAAAGGATGCAGAAGAAAGAGTCCTTGGGACGACACCCCAGCAACCTCCATCAGGGGGCGATTCTGCATCGTCTTTTCCCTCCATTGTCTTACCAAAGGTGCAGCTCAAAACCACAATTCAAATACCCCGGGGCAATGCCATACTGACTGCGAAGTCACCCCTGAACAGCCATAAATCTATGCAGAAGGTACCATAAAACCCGATAATCAAAGAAAGTGAAAGCGGCATGCAGTGCAGGGCGGACCATAAAATCCAGTGATCAAAGAAAGTGAAAGCGGCATGCAGTGCAGAGGGGACTATAAAATCCAATGATCAAAGAAAGTGAAAGTGGCATGCAATGCAGGTAAAGCTAAAGCTAAAGGTTTCCCTTGTTCGAAAGCCAGTCGAATCCGACTCTAGGGATGCGGTGCTCATCTCCGTTTCCAAGCCGAAGAGCCAGCGCTGTCCAAAGACATTTCTGTGGTCATGTGGCCGGCATGACTAGACGCCAAGGAGCACGGAACGCTGTTACCTTCCCACCGAAGCGGTACCTATTTATCTACTTGCAATGTCTTGCTTTCGAACTGCTAGGTTGGCAGGAGCTGGGACCAAAGATGGGAGCTCACTCTGTCTTGCGGCACTTGGGTCTCAAACTGCTGCCCTACCGACCTTCCGGTCTGCAGTTCAGCGTCTTAACCACTTGAGCCACCGCAGCCCCATGCAATGCAGAGGGTACCATAAAACCCGATGACCAATGAAAGTGAAGGTAGCATGCAGTGCATAAAATCCAATGATCAAAGAAAGTGAAAGCGGCATGCAATGCAGAGGGGAATTTCTGTTCCAATGTGGATTTGCTAAAACAACTGAGGGAAAAGCCAGTGCAGAATCACCCAGGGACTCTAGATGGTGGTGTAGAATCATCCACTTATGCAAAAGTGACTTAGAGGCATCCAGGTGAAAAGGGGGGAGGGACCCCCCCAGGGACCCCCCCAAGATAAAGTACATGAAACCGCTTTACACAGAGTCAGACCGTTGCTCCATCCTGCTCTGTATTGTGTCACCCCCAAATGGCAGCGGATCTCCCCAGTCTTAGGCAGAGAAAGGCCTCCCAGACTTAGAGCTGGCAACCCTTCAAAAGTCTCTCTCTCATAAACACACGCGTGTGCACTCCCCCACGCAGCATAACTCTGCTTCCAAAGCCGAGCCCTTCCCTCTCCAAGCTCTGTCTGGCTTCAAACCCCCACTCCAGATCTTCACAACGGCTTTGTGTGTGCGCCAGCAAAGCATTTCTGGAGCCCAGCTCCCTGCAAACTCCCCGAGGCGGCCTTGCCCGGCATCTGTGTCTCCCAAAGGCTCTCCGCACGGCCTGGTTATATAACCGGCCCCTGTCACACTTGTTTATGACAGGCTCCTCTCCGGCTTGAGCCAGATCGAAGGTTGTGTAACTAGAGAGCTCTGAAACGCGACTTCTCCAAGGCCTGGGTCCGTCCCTCCGCATTCTGTGCAGAACTCGCCCAGGTGTCCGGCCTCCTCCGAGGGCATCTCCTTGCCAGGAGAACTGGAAGGAAGCGGCTCCCGTGGGTTTGATCGTCCTCAAAGGCTCCCCCACCCTGCCCTTTCGGCACAAGTTTGCATCACCGAAGCCGGGCCTTCCTAGGAAACCTTTGCGGGAGTTCTAAGAACTCCGCTGCCTTCTCAGAATGCAAAGCCAGGCTCGGTCAAACGGGACTCGCGCAGGCCTCCCCACACCAAAGACAATTCTGCATTATTAACCAGCACCGCCCCCTGCAGTTTGTCACCCGATACAAAGTCTGTTCCAAGTTCACCTCCCCTCCCTTTGGGGCCTGAATAGCTGCAAAGCACATGAATGAGTTGTGGGCAATGCTCCCTCTAAGCTGTGAGGTCTTGTGAGCAAAAATTAAGGTTGTGAGTGAGCGATTTGGCTGCTGCATAAATTAGTTTGTGCTGGAACCATCCTTCTTGAGCAGAGACAAAAATGTGTGAGCTGGAGGCTAAAAAACTGTGAACTGGCTCACACTAACTCAGCTTGGAGGGAGCACTGGTTGTGGGCAATGTGCCCTCTAAGCTGTGAGGTCTTGTGAGCAAAAATTCTACTTTGTGAGCTACTGGCATTAAAGTTGTGAGCAAGCAATTTGGCTGCTGCATAAATTAGTTTGCTCTGGAGCCATCCTTCCTGAGCTAAGACAAAAATGTGTGAGACAGAGGCCAAAAAATTGTGAGCTAGCTCACACTAACTCAGCTTAGAGGGAACACTGGTTGTGGGCAAGCCCTACTTAAAGGGAGCGGCTATTTTAAATTCAGGAAGGCCTGAGGCACCAGCGGGCGGGGGGGGGGGGGGGGGGGGGCTGGCACACAATTGCTGATGTCAGCGGTGAGACACAGGAAAAGGCCTCCTTAACCCTCTCCTCCCAAGTCTGCTGGACCGAAGAAAAGAGATTGGATTGATACCCCGCCCTTCACTCGGAGTCTCAGAGCGGCTTACAGTCTCCCTTCCCTTCCTCCTCCCCGCAACAGACACCCTGTGAGGTAGGCGGGGCTGAGAGAGCTCTCTCGAGGACTGCCCTTGAGAGAACAGCTCTGACAGAACTTGTGACTGATCCAAGGTCACGCCAGCAGCTGCACGTGGAGGAGTGGGGAATCAAACCCGGTTCTCCCAGATTAGAGTCCGCGCACTTAACCACGACACCAAACTGGCTCTCAGAGGCTCTGACCACATTGCCCCCTTACACACTTCATTGCCCCCTTACACTTCAGCCGCTCTCTAAGAAATCAGCAGATCTGGTGTGTACAGGGAAGGGAGCTCCCAATGCCTCGGAGATGCTGTTCAGGGCACTAGTCAGGCCAGGCGGTTTTGGCCACGTACAAGGTGCCATTAAGCATTAAAGTCAACCGACCTGTAAGCTGTGTTGTCTTGCGAGCCAAACTTCTCCTTCGTGAGCTGCCGGCATTGAAGTTGTGAGCGAGCGATTTGGCTGCTGCATAAATTAGTTTGCTCTGGAGCCCTCCTTCCTGAGCTCAGACAAAGAACGTGTGAGCCAGAGGCTAAAAATCTGTGAGCTAGCTCACACTAACTCAGCTTAGAGGGAACACTACTACAAGCCACTGACAACTGGCCAGTTTGGTGTAGCGGTTAAGTGCAAGCCATAGTACTGTTCTTGAAAGAGCAGTTCTCTCAGAGCTCTCTCAGCCTCGCCTACCTCACAAGGTGACTGCTCTGGAGAGAGGAAGCCAGTCTGGTGTAGTGGTTAAGTGCGCGGACTCTAATCTGGGAGAACCGGGTTTGATTCCCCACTCCTCCACATGCAGCTGCTGGATGACCTTGGGCAAGCCATAGCTCTGAGTCTGACACAACTGTTTTCTCAAGGGCAGTTCTTGAGAGAGCTCTCTCTGCCCCGCCTACCTCACAGGGTGCCTGTTGTGGGGAGGGGAGGGGAAAGGAGATTGTAAGCCGCTCTGAGACTCCGTCGGGTAGTGAAGGGCGAGGTATAAATCCAATCTCTTCTTCTTCTTCTTCTATATGACCCTCCATAAGTTCCCTTATAAGTTTCTGGGCCTGGATACCAACTCTGGCCCCTCTGAGTGTATTAAACGTATTGCAGTCCAATGAGGGCAACCCACCTGCAGAACCAGCTGCGCAGACATGGACGACGTTGCTGTTCGGCACGAACACGTTGTTGAACAGCTCCTTGGCTTTGGAGTAACATGCAAAGTAGACCGCCCTGCACAAGACAGAGAAGTTCGAACTCACAAACGGGGGCAGATTCAGAGGAAGTGAGCACCCTTCCTTTTACTCAAGCCGAACACGAGCGCCTTCACTTCTGACTTTTCTGCCTCACAAAAATGCATCAACAAGGACACCTGGAGCCCTGACCTGGATAGTCCAGGCAAGCCCGATCTTGTCAGATCTCGGAGGCTAAGCAGGGTCGACTCTGGCAGGTACTTGGATGGGAGACCTCCTTGGAATGCCAGCAGTTGGGAGGCGGGGGCAGGCTTTATTCAGCCACCTCTCTGAATATCCTCCAGGCCCCCAGTAGGGGTCAGTCACCAGAGGATGCCGTGACTTCCAGGTGCACACACACACGCGCGCCCGTGAAAAACACACATACAAACACAAAAACAGAGACAACAAAGAATTCAGATAGGCTGTTTTTCAAAAGGGCTTCTACTTGTTGAACTGATGGAATAAGGAGGACAGTTTCCAAAACGGGGGTGGGTGGGTTTAGGGAAGTGTTAAATTGGTTTTAGCTTCACGATATGCCTGCGAGGCAAAGAGGGGGGAATTTAAACAAATTTAAATGGCTGCAGAGCAGCAGTCGGAACTGTTCTGGGACTCTTCGGAGTCCTGAGGTGTCTGCTTATCGTGGCATTTACCGTTTCTTTCAACTCACGGACTACGCTACGAATGCTCTGCACTCAAACAAGTTCAGTTAGGGGATGAGCTACCCACGCGGCAGAGTACAATCGTAGAACGGGTGGAACCTCTATGAACTTTCTGCTAAGGAAAACTCCCTGACCAGTGAAAGCGAGGACTGCAAGGACACCACGGGGCTTCAAGTTCTCCTTCTACCGCACTGCCTTTCTGCATTGCTTATCTTTACAAAGTGGCACCCCCCACACACCCCATAACCGGTCCATTCCTCTACTTTGTTCCCCTGCTTGCACTGGCACCCTGAAACGCCCCTCTCCAAAGAGCGATGAATACATGGGATTCACTGCCATAGGAGGTGGCGGCTACAAGCGTGGACGGCTTCAAGAGGGAATTGGAGAAACATCTGGAGCAGAGGTCCATCAGTGGCTATTAGCCACTGTGGCTATTAGCCACAGGGTATAGATGGGAACCCTCGGTCTGTGGCAAGGGATGCTCTGTATTCTTGGTGCTGGAGGGGGGGGGGCAACAGTGGGAGGGCTTCTAGTGTCCTGGCCCCACTGCTGGACCTCCTGATGGCACCTGGTATTTTTGGCCTCTGTGTGACACAGAGTGTTGGACTGGATGGGCCACTGGCCTGATCCAACACTGGCTTCTCTTATGTTCTTATGTCTGAGACAAGTGATGCTCTGTATTCTTGGTGCTGGGGGGGGGGGCAACAGGGGGGGGGGTTCTAGTGTCCTGGCCCCACTGCTGGCCCTCCTGATGGCACCTGGTATTTTCCACTGCTGGACCTCCTGATGGCACCTGGTATTTTTGGCCTCTGTGTGACACAGAGTGTTGGACTGGATGGGCCTCTGGCCTGATCCAACACTGGCTTCTCTTATGTTCTTATGTCTGGGGCAAGTGATGCTCTGTATTCTTGGTGCTGGGGGGGGGGCAACAGTGGGGGGGCTTCTAGTGCCCTGGCCCCACTGGTGGACCTCCTGGTGGTATTTTTGGCCACTGTGTGACCCAGAGTGTTGGACTAGATGGGCCATTGGCCTTGGCTTCTCTTGTGTTCTTATGTTCTTAAAGGTGAGCGATGTTGTAGGATGCTGATGTAACAAAGGGGGCGAGACAGAAGCCCCTATTCATCCAAAGAGTAATTAACTTGCGCAATTGACCGACTCACGGTGGCCCCAGAAGGACCATGGGGTTTTCTAGGCAAGAGACGAACAGAGGTGGTTTTGCCCTTGCCTGCCTCTGCGTAGCGACCCCCGTCTTCCTTGGCAGCCTCCCATCCAAGTACCGATCACGACTAACCCTGTTTCGCCTCCAGACTCTGACAACACTGGGGCAGGCTGGACTATCGGGCCGTTACGATCGATCGCTATTTCACTTGGCTTTAAAAAGTGATTAAGGCCCACCCATGGCTGTTAGCCAGGACAACTAAACTGAACCTCCGTGTCTGAAAGGAGGAACCCTCTGAATTGCCTGAGGGGCAAAAACAGAGGCAGGATTCGGCCTCTTTGCTGCAATTTATTTATTTGTTTTATTAAATTGGATTTCTAAACCGCCCTCCCCCTGTAAACAGGGTGGCGTGCAACAGCGGAACGCATCTGTATATTAAATTCACAGTTAAAACCGTAAAGACACAATAAACCATACAATAAAAAGACAATCGTTAGCCTAATTAGATGGTGCTAAGAACTTCCAGGTATGCCACTGGCCTAAAGGGGGGGAAGGCAGGAAACAGGAGTGCCGGACAGAAACCGTCACAGAGATGCTTGGCAGAACATCTCCACCTTACAGGCCCTGCGGAACTGCACTAAGTCCCGCAGGGCACGGATGTTATTCGGCAGAGAGTTCCGCCAGGGTGGAAAACACCCCGGCCCTGGTTGAGGACAGCCAGATATCTCTGGGGCCAGGGACCACTAGCACGTTCTTATGTGCTGAGCGTAACGCTCTTCGGGGGTATACCAGGAGAGGCAGTCCCAAAGGTATGTGGACCCAGACCAATGCTTCCCTCTAAGCTGTGGAGTAAAAAGTCTACTTTGTTGTTGTTTTTTAAACTTTAGAACTATTATTTATTCACATGCAGTGTAAAAAGTCTACTTTGTGAGCGACTGGCGTTAAAGTTGTGAGCCAGCGATTGGGCTACTGCATACATTAGTTTGCTCTGGAGCCATCCTGTGTGAGCTAAGGCAAAAATGTGCAAACCAGAGGCTAAAAAATGGTGAGCTGGCTCAAGCTAATTCAGCTTAGAGGGAACACTGGCCCAGACCCTTAAGGCTCTTAAAGGTTAACACCAGAACCTTGCAAGCCTCCTTTGGGCATTTGGACTGCCACGCAGAACTGGCAGCTAGCCCAGATGGACCACTGCTGTGATCCACGATGTGTGTTCTTATTCAAGAAAGGCTTTTTAATTCTTGCAGGTGTTTACACAGGACGGCGCCAGTGTCCCCTCTAAGCTGAGTTAGTGTGAGCCAGCTCACAGATTTTTTGGCCTCCGGCTCACACATTTTTGTCTTCGCTCAGGAAGGGATGGCTCCAGAGCGAACTAATTCATGCAGCAGCCAAATCACTTGCTCACAACTTCAATGCCAGTCGCTCACAAAGTAGAATTTTTGCTCACAAGACTCCACAGCTTAGAGGGAGCACTGGAAGGCGCCCTCAAATCCCTCCCCCGGTTCTGGCCCCAGCCAAAGTCCTGATACCAAAGAGCTATCAGGAGAATATCTGAGCTTCAGACAATGTGCTATTTTTCTCAGAGAGACTCCCAAACAAGGAGATATCTTTCAGCTGGGATCTCTGTATTTTTGTTCAGCTCTTTCAAGGAGAGATTCCAAAAATGGCACCGAGGCCAGTGTGGGACAGTCTGCCCTTGCAACTCGAGGGAAGGAACGCCTGCCAATTTAAAATGGTTACGGTTGAGAAAATAAGGAACCTGTAAGCGTGTCCGGCTGTTGCTAGATGCACAGTGCACTAAAAACAGAAAAACAAAGGGAAACTGACTTTGTTCAAGAGCACACCTAAGTCAGTATCTCTTTGCTTATCAGGCATAATGTAGTCTGACTTTGGCTTGCTGAGGGACAAAGAGCTATTCAGAACAGAGGCCTCACAACTCAGGTGGGCTGAAAGCTCGTATTCAGCTCCCCCTTCTGGGGGCCCTGAATTCCAGCAGTGCTACAACACGGCAGGCTGGAAACGCACTTAAAAGAACTGAAATTTTAAAAAGGTTTGAAGAGCCCATTACGCAATGTGTCCATTGATCCACCTGTTTTATTTTTTAAGGGATCTGGTTTTATTATTGCATCTCCCTCTTTATTGATTCCTGCGCTTTCAGTACTGGGATTGCAGCTTTCAGAAGGAATCAAGTATTCATTTCGCTTTTTTTGTATAGAATAGAGATAAAGCAATTTCACGATCTGTAC
Organism: Gekko japonicus; assembly: GCF_001447785.1. Classification (NCBI taxonomy): domain Eukaryota; kingdom Metazoa; phylum Chordata; class Lepidosauria; order Squamata; family Gekkonidae; genus Gekko; species Gekko japonicus. Next base: position 1,099,410 of record NW_015165843.1, on the reverse strand, counting down.
CTCGAGGGCGCAACCCCGACCAAGTTTGGTCCTAGCCCTCGGAAAAGTGACCTGGGCCCTTCTTTTTCCAAAATGGACCTGTAAGAAAAAGACGATTGAGTAACATTTGCAAAAGAACCACAACAGTGACATGAAACGGACATAAAATCAGGATGTTGACTTGAGTAGACATTTCCTGGAAATTGTGAAAGGACCGGATCGGCAAGGAGACCAAGCCGTCAAGAAAGCACAGTCCATTTCTGTCAAACCATCAGCTGGTATTCTCAAGAACAAATATCTCCATTTCTAATGCATAAATGTGCCTATCGGACCTCAGGCGGGGGGAAGACATAAGAATCTCCCATGTTTTCAAATTAAGTGAAGAACTCCCTTCCTTCCACTGGAGACTCACCCCAAGGTTGAACCACAGCCTCTCTCCTGCAAGCACCACACCACGATAGTTGGCAACTACATTTGCCAAGGGGCTGTCCTCAACGGGCCAAGTCCTGGTTAACTCGGGAACTTTGAAACAACGCTGAATTATTCCAGCTCCGCAGCCTTCCTGTGCTGCCAAATACACCATTATCTAATTTGTATGGATTCTGCAGGGTTGCCTGCCAGAATAATTGGCTTCATTAAGATATTTTTTTTTTGGCCTGGCTCAGAGTCTTCCTTTGCATCTGCAAAAAAGACACAGCCAATTTTTTAAAAAATGCAAACAGAAGCAGCAGAGCGCTCCTGCAAGTGGGGTTTGTGCTCAGTATTTTCACTCAGGTCTGCTCCTGCTAAGCTCTGTCCGGGAACAGGCCACAAAACTTGGAAGGACAGCCAAAATGGGATCACGGACTTAACTATTCTTCTGCCTTGCAATCACACTGTGAAATGTAGCCCAATCTTTTGTGTGTGCGCTCTGAAGAAAGGTCCACTGAATGTATGAAACTGATCTTATACCAAACTCAGACCACTAACAGGCAGGGGTCATTTCCTGCAGGAGCGCACAGGAGCGAAGCTCCGGCAGTAAGGAGCCCAGGGGGCGGGCACATGCAACAAGCCCCGCTCCCTGCTCCCAGCAGCCCTCATTCGGGCCAAGAGGAACAAGAAGCAGCCAGGTAAGTTGCAGACACACACCCCCGGCCCACCTTCAGGTACAAGCTCTCCCTCCTCTGTGAGAGCAGATCTGTGTGTTCCCCCCCCCCATAGCTAGCAATCCAAAACAGTCCAGTGGCACCCCCCCCGCGGGGACACCGCCTCCCGCCCCCCCCCCCCCCAGCTAGCAATCCAAAACAGTCCAGTGGAGCCTGAGCTGTGGGTGTTGCCTTCCGACACACTTCTGGTGATGTCAGGGGGTGTGGCATATACAAATAAGTTGTGCTCATTAGTTATGCTAATGAGCGCCTGCACCTCTTTTTCTACAAAATGACCCCTGCCAACAGGTCATATTATTTTGCCTTGCAATGAGGGGAAAAAAGACACACTGTGAAATGTGGCCCAACCTTTTGCATATCCACTCTGAAGAAAGGTCTACTGAATACATGAAATTGCCTTCTAACAACTCGGACCACCAACAGTTCATCGTGAAAACATGAAGTTGCCTTATAATGAATCAGACCATTGGTCAGTTTTATCTGCTCAGATTGGCTACGGTTCGAGGTCTTTCGCATCACCTCCTCTCTAACCCTTGTCGCTGGAGATGCTGGGGACAGAACCTGGGACCTTCTGCATGCAAAGAAGAGGCTCTCCCACTGAGCCACGGCCCCTCCCCAATCATTAAGGTCAGTACTGTCCACTCTGACTGGCAAGGGCTCTCCAGGGTCTCAGGTGGAGATATTTCACATCACCTACTGCCTGCTCCCTTTTAAGTGGAGATGCCAGGGACTGAACCTGGGACCTTCTGCATGCCAAGGTCTTTCACATCCCCTACTGTCTCCTACTTTCAGCTGAAGATGCCGGGACCTTCTGCGTAGCAAGGAGAGGCTCTTCCGCTGAGCCACAGCCCCTCTCCCTCTTGCTTGGTTCTCTCTCTTCTGATTGGGTCACGACCACCTGTCACCTGAGATTTCCTCAATGAAGGATGTCAGAGACTGAACCTCGGGTCCTACTTGTGCTGCGCCACTGGAGCATGGCTCCACTCCACCGCGTTCAATGGGACTTGCTTCCAAGTAAGCATATGTATAAAAACGTAAAGGTTCCCTTGCTCGAAAGCCAGTCGAATCCGACTCTAGGGTCGCGGTGCTCATCTCCGTTTCCAAGCCGAAGACCCAGCGCTGTCCGAAGACGTTTCCGTGGTCATGTGGCCGGCATGACTAAACACCAAGGCCCATGGAACGCTGTTCCCTTCCCACAGAAGTGGTACCTATTTATCTACTTGCAATTTCTTGCTTTCGAACTGCTAGGCTGGCAGGAGCTGGAACTAGAGACAGGAGCTCACTCCGTCATGCGGCACACTCGGGTCTCGAACTGCTGAACTACTGACCTTCCACAGCCTGCAGTTCAGCGTCTTAACCACTTGAGCCACCGCAGCTCCTAAGCATATGTATAATTGCAGCTTTATATAGCTACGGCTGAATCAGGAAGTCCCCTGGTTCAACTCTCACCTCTGCCACTAGCGTGAGACTCTCTTTTAAATCTGCAATACGGGGATAACTAACGGCGACCTAACCTGGCAGCCCTCCCGGACGGATTACCGAGACGATACGTGCAATCTGCCCCAAGCGCTCAGAAAGCTCCACGAAAGCCCCACATCGTGTCAACACAGTGCAGAAAATTCAGAAACTGCACGAGGGACCTCCGTTTCTTTCCCCGAATTACGGCTTTGGAGCTTTGCAGAGGATGAGTTACGGCGCACAACTTGGGCCCACCGGCTCCTCTACTCACTTGAGAACCTGCAGAAGTCCGGGCGATACCGAGGTCGGCCGGACCACCCCTGCGCCGCTGAGGGTGCCCAGTTGGACTTGGGGATAGTAGACAGCCCGGAAGGCCAGCTTGGAAGACTGCAGCCGCGTCTTGATGACTTCCAGGGGGCACGTGAAAATAGCCCCCACGGTCCCCCCGCACCTGGAGAGGACATAAAAAGGTGCCCAGGTAAATAAAAACAGGCACCCAGATCGACACCTTGACTGTTATCAGCAAGCCAGTTGTATCTCACATTGAAATGACTCGGCGCAGAAAATCAGGTTGGAACACCAGCCAATGCTCCCTCTAATCTGTGGAGTCCTGTGAGCAAAAATTCTACTTTTTAACGGGCATTAATGTGAGTGAGTGATTTGGCTACTGCATGAATTAGTTGGCTCTGGAGCCATCCCTTCCTGAGCGTGGACAAAAAATGTGTGAGCCAGAGGCTAATGAAACTGTGAGCTGGCTCACACTATCACAGCTTAGAGGGAACAATGACTCACCACTTATTTGGCAAAACAAATGAGACCCGTACCCATGAAGCTTGGCAGGGGTGGCAGAAGAAATAGGAATGCCCTTGGGCATGTGCAGAAAGCAGCTTCCCTTCTCTAGGCAACCAATACCATGCAGTTGGCACAAAGGAGCAGACAGTATAACACACTTAAAACCGTTTTAACTCTCTTCCCAGTAATGCCAACCGGAAAAGAATTCTCTTTTTTTTTTAAAAAAAAAACTATTTTTATTAATAGGATAACACAACATTAACATTTCATAAAATAGTTCATTTTATATCCCATCTTTCCAGTTTCCCCTCCCCTCTGCTCTGCTTCCCGCAATGCTTCCACCCCTTTAACCCTTTCTTCATCCATTATTTCTGTATTTACTTCATATTCTCTTAACATTAAAAATCGTTTCATATTTCTTCTATATTTTTTTCCAGGTAACAATTACTTTTAGTTATAACAAATTTCTATCTCTAACATTCTATTTCAATACTCTTCAAAACAATGTAAGTTATTTGTTACATCCCAATTTATCCCTAAATATTCTTTAAAGTCTTTCCATTCTTCAAAAAAACCTTCATCTTCTTCATTATTTAATTTTTTCGTAAGTTTGTCCATTTCTGCCATGAATAACACTTTTTTGATTGATCCAGTCCCATATCTCTGGTGTTTTATCTTGTTTCCAAAATTGTGCATATGTCATTCTGGCTGTGGTAATTAAATACCACAGCAAAGTTCTTTTAGTCACATTTACTTCTTCCATGTTCAGACCCAAAAGTAATTGGAAAAGAATTCTCTTAGCTCTTCAACGACCCCATTCCAATGTGAAATCCAATGGCAGCCTTGGAGGGCTATTCTGAACTGGGGAGCATTTAGATCCCAATATAAAGGTTTTAAATACTGGGGGGGAGAGACGATGAGAGATTATTTTCTTATTATGATAGGAAGGTGGCTTCTTAAGAGTTCTTAGGAAGCAGGGTCTTCTCAGTTATGGCACCGACCTTGATATTCTTTTCTTTTTTTGTTATTTTTGCATTTTCTGTGTGTGCGCCTGGAAGTCATGGCAACTTCTGGCGACACCTACTGGGGCATGGAGGATGTTCAGACAAGTGGCTTGCTTGCCTGCCCCTGCCTCCCAACCTTGGTATTCTTTGGAGGTCTCCCATCCAAATACTTGCCAGGGTCGGCCCTACTTAGCGTCCGAGATCTGATGCGATTGGGCTTGCCCGGCCTACCCAGGTCAGGGCATGGCACCTTGATTCTCAACCCCCCTCTGCCCACTCCCTTGGGACCAAGTGGAAACACCCTTTTGCACACCTGGTTTGTAAATTTCATTTTTTTTTTTTTTTTTACCCTTTGCTCTAATGTACTGACCGACCGTAACTGTTTTTATTGGCTCTACTGGCTGGTAACTGGATTCTGCAGCTTAAACTGCTATTTGGTTTTTATTTGTAGTGGGTTTTAAGAGATGCACCAAGATAACGCTTTAATCCACTGCAGCCACACCTAGTTATTTTAACAACCTGTTGCGGTATTTTATGAAGGCTTTTGCTAACTGTCTGTAAAAGAGTCACACAGCATAGGGGTGCCCTGGAAACCCCCCCCCCCCCGCACACAGGGTGAGTGACACAGGAAGTTCCGCCTTTGGCGTCTGGGACCTCCGACGTGCTGAACAAAGGAAAAAGCAGAGGAAAATGGCCATCAGGGTCCCTTCCACACTCCATTTTGAAGCTTATTCTCTGCCACTGAAAGGAGTGCAGTACCAGCCGTACGTACGGGAGAAATAAAATGCCAACCGAGCCCCGGAGAGTTTCAAAGCACCGACTGTCAAGGGCCCGTCTTGGACGCCCGGTAATTCGTTTCACCCCAACCGGCTGATGCCTACAAATGCTGCACTCCCCAACTAGAGAGTTAAACTAATCGATTTGCCCAAAATGAGAGTAGGTATCCTGAACCACCCAGAGTAGCAGGACACAATGTTAGTTACAACTGTGCTAGTCCATTGTCCTAGATTGCTAACGGAATCCAGTTTCCCCACACCCACCAGGTTACTCAACCGCCCCTGGGAGCCCTACCAAAAACGGATTTATTCCAGCCCTACATTCAAACCCCCAAGAAACAGCAGTATAAAAGGGCTCGATTCTAGTAGTAGAACCTTCGAGACGAACAGGATTTTGGGGGTATGAGCCTTCGAGATACCGTTTTGTTGGTCTTTATGGTACTACCGGAGTAGAAACTAGTTCTTCTACGGCAGACCAACACAGCTGACCTCCTAGAACAATATCAAAGGGTCTCTTATGCCCAGCAGTTTAGATTACAGGATTTTGGGGGTATGAGCCTTCGAGATACCGTTTTGTTGGTCTTTATGGTACTACCGGAGTAGAAACTAGTTCTTCTACGGCAGACCAACACAGCTGACCTCCCAGAACAATATCAATTGTTATCAAATATGCCCAGCAGTTTAAATTACACTATCCTTTGGAGCTAGGCACAGAGTCCGTCCCTCCTCAAATACGGTTCTCAGACAGGCTACGTATATTTTATATCCTCCCTTCTATTCCCCTCTGGACAGCAGCGACCCACCTACGAGGTATCTTCGTATAGGACTAGATTGCGTGGGTATCAAAAGGATATCCTGGACCAACTGCCTAGTTCTGGATTTGTTTCCATCTCTCTGCTTTTCATTTCCGCTGTCTCTTTTATTCTAAACAGAAGTGTACGCTTAAAATGTCCTTTGACTCCTTCCATTGCTGGGAAACACTGCACCAAGTTTGACCCCTTGCATATGCTGGCTTCGAAAGTCCCAGAAAGGGAACACGGACCGCTGTCTGGTATCAGAGGAGTCTTTAGGTCCTCTGTGTTCCCTTTCTGGGACTCCCCCTATGAGAAATGGCTGAAGAGTTCAGAACAGAAATGACTAAGCGGGAGGGGTGGGAAAGGACACGATAAGAGATTCATAAAATTATACACGGGGCGGAGCGAGCTGACAAAGAGAACTTCTTCTTCCCCCCTCTCCCAAAAGACTAGAACGCAAGGGCACCCAATTAACCTGATGGAATGTAGATTCAGGACGGACAAAAGGAAATAGTTCTTTACGCAGAGAGCAATTAAAGTACGGAATTTGTGCCAGAGGATGTAGTGAGGGCCACAGGCATTTCCAGCTTTAAACGGGGATTAGAGACGTTCATGGAGGATAAGATCTCTCAGTGTCTACTAGCCATGGAGACTAAAACAAACCTCCATGTTCAGAGGCAGTCAACCCCTGAATCCCAGTGCCAGGAGGCAATATCCGGGAAAAGCCTCGGCCCGCTCGGCCCTGTTATTGGCCCTCAAGAGGAACTGGTTGGGCACTGTGAGAGATCGGATGCTGGGCCACTGGTCTGATCTGGCAGGGTTCTCTTTATGGTCACAACCAATGCTCCCTCTAATCTGTGGAGTCTTGTGAGCAAAAATTCTGCTTTGTGAGCTACTGGCATTAAAGTTGTGAGCAAGCAATTTGGCTACTGCATAAATTAGTTTGCTCTGGAGCCCTCCTTCCTGAGCTGAGGCAAAAATGTGTGAGCCGGAGGCTAAAAAACTGTGAGCTAGCTCACACTAACTCAGCTTAGAGGGAACACTGGTCACAACTGTAATTAAATGCCGGGCTCTTATGTTCTACCTGCATTCTGTATAACAACATAAAAAATACGTTAAACTTGCCTCCCCCCCAGAACATATTCCAGAATGCTTTGCAATACACGGAAGATTCCGTGACAGTCCAGTTTAGGAGAGGCTGAGGGAGGAATGTGAAAAGATACTGCCCCTAATAAATTACCTCTGATAACCACACAGTAATCCTTTGTTTATTGCATTTTTGCGACCTGCGGAGGCTTCTGTGTGGCCTTGACAGTCACAAAGAAACTGTAGATTCCACTCTGAAACTTTAAACCTTAAGCCAAGTATTCAGTGACCTCTTTGTACTTTAATGGGAACGGCCACCAAAAGGGCCGAAGTGGTATAAATGAGGTCCAGCAATGGAGGGAAATATCAGGGGTCATAGCTGGGGGGGGGAGGGGGGCATTGTCAGGAATATTCCTGACCACTGCAATGAAAATGGGTGGATGTGAGCTTTGCAAATTAACTGGCCCAGAAAAAAAAAAATTACATAGTTATGCATGCCATAAAAGTATTTTGCTAGCCCACGTTACAATTACTATTAGAACGCACATATGAACTGCCAACTGCCATCATTAAATGGCTTCTGTTAAGCTACCCTGCCTGGTTTAGAGACCCAATTTGGTGTAGTGGTTAGCAATGCTCCCTCTAAGCTGTGGAGTCTTGTGAGCAAGAATTCTACTTTGTGAGCGACTGGCATTATAGTTGTGCGTGAGGGATTTGGCTGCTGCACAAATTAGCTTGCACTGGAGCCGTCCTTCCTGAGCAGAGACAAAAATGTGTGAGCCAGAGGCCAAAAAACCTGTGTGCTACCCCTCACTAACTCAGCCAAAAAAACTGTGTGCTAGCTCACACTAACTCAGCTGAAAGGGAACACTGTTGGGGACCCAAAGCTGCTTACAACGCTCTCCTTTTCTCCATTTACTCCTCACAACAACCCTGTGAGGTAGGTTAGGCTGGGAGAGTATGATTGGCGCAAGTTCGCCCGGCAAGCTTCCATGACACAAGTGAGGACTCGAACCTGGATCTCCCAGACCCTAGTTTGACACTTAACCACCAAACTGAACTAGCTCACACTCTAAACTGAACTAGCTCACACTAACTCAGTTTAGAGGGAACACTGGTGGTTAGGAGTGTGGACTCTAATCAGGGACGACCTGATTCCCCACGCCTCCACATGCAGCTGCTGGAGTGACCTTGGGTCAGTCACAAGTTCTCTCAGAGCTGTTCTCTCACAAGCAGCCCCACCTAACTCACAGGGTGTCTGTTGTGGGGAGGGATTGTAAGCCGCTCTGAGACTCCTTCAGGGCAGGGTATAAATCCAATCTCTTCTTCTTCTGGTTGCCTGGAGGAGACAGCTGCTCACCCGAGGCGACCAAGTCAGTGGCTATTTATGAGTTTAAACTTCTCACGTTGGTGGCTCTGTCCTGTGTCGGTCCCCCAGCCAATCAGCCACTGGCCCATTCCAGATTCTTTTTCATGCAAGGGGGAAAACGAAGTTATGCTCTTCAATCCGAACAAACAGTTAGAAGGCATTAAAAACAAGGGATTACTCCACCAAGACATTCCCTCCCGAGCCGTCTTAATCTGTCTGACTTGACTTTGGCCGGAGACCCAAATCGCCCCAACAGCTTACAGATTCAGCAGGCTGAGACCTGAGACGTGGCCGTCCATCCCGGGGGGACGCACAGAGTCCGCAGAGTGGGGGGGACACCCTTAGGACTTTGGAGTCCGGCCGCTGTCTGTGCTGTGCTCAGTCTTGTGTACACACAAGCCGAGAGGGCGACACTGGCTTTTAAGCTCTGCAAACACAGCCACAAGCAGGGGACAGCACTTCACGATGTGTGCGTCTCCCGTGGGTACTCAAATCCCTCGCGGTTCACCTGTTCACAGCGACAAAAGGGCATCACTGGGGGAAGAGAAGCACTTTGACAGCCAACGCGTTGGTCCCCCAAAGTCGGGAAAGGAGGAGGCTTTCAAAAGTACATCACAATTGCTCTGTGTGTGTGTGTGTTAAAGTGGAGGAGGAGAAGATTGGATTTATACCCCGCCCTTCACTCCCCGAAGGCGTCTCGGTGCTGCTTACAATCTCCTTTCCCTTCCCCACAACAGACACCCTGTGAGGTGGGTGGGGCTGAGAGAGCGCTTTCGAGGACTGCTCCTGAGAGAGCAGCTCTGAAATAACCTGTGACTGACCCAAGGTCACACCAGCAGCTGCACGTGGGGGAGTGGGGAATCACAGAATGTCAGAGTTGGGAGGGACCTTGCAGGTCATCTAGTCCAACCCCCTGTACTCTGCAGGAGCATCGCCGAAAGACAGCCCTACAACATACCCGAAAGATGGTCGTCCAGCCTCCACTTGAAATGACAGAGGTTCTCCCAGATTAGAATCCACGCACTTAACCACCACACCAAACTGGCTCTCAAGAGTTCAGGCTTGATTTGATCTAGGACTCTCTGATTTGTCTTTTTGGTAGTCCACAGTACCGGTGAAACTCTCCTTTGACACCACGTTTCAAAGGAATCTACTTTCTTCCTGTTGGCTTTATTTATTGTCCAACTTTCACACTCGTACACAGTGTTCCCTCTAAACTGAGTTAGTGAAAGCTAGGTCACCATCTTTTAGCCTCCGGCTCACAGATTTTTGTCTTAGCTCAGGAAGGAGGGCTCCAGAGCAAACTGATTTATGCAGTAGCCAAATCACTCGCTCACGACTTTAATGCCAGGAGCTCACAAAGTAGAATTGTTGCTCACCAGACTCCACAGCTTAGAGGGAGCATTGCTCGTACATAGTAACGGGGAATACTATGGCATGAATAATCTTGATCCTCGTCGCCAGCAACACCTCCTTAAACTTCAGGGTCTTGGCTGGCTCCTTCATGGCTCCCCTTCCCCATCTCAATCGCCTTCAGATATCTTGGCTGCAATTTCCCTTCTGGTGAATGATGGGGCCGAGGAAGAGAAAACCTTGAACAATTTCAATGTCTTCATCATCACCCTTAAAGTTGTGCAATTCCCCAGTGGGCATTATTTTTTGGGCTGCGGTGGCTCAGTGGTTAAGACGCTGAACTTCAGGCTGGAAGGTCAGTAGTTCAGCAGTTCGAGACCCGAGTGCCGCTTGATGGAGTGAGCTCCCGTCTCTGGCCCCAGCTCCTGCCGACCTAGCAGTTCAAAAGCAAGAAACTGCAAGGAGATAAATAGATACCACATTGGTGGGAAGGTAACAGCATTCCGTGCACCTCAGCATCTAGTCATGCTGGCCACATGACCACGGAAACGTCCTCGGACAGCGCTGGCTCTTCAGCTTGGAGATGGAGATGAGAGTCAGATTCGACTAGCTTTTGAGCGAGGGAAACCTTTACCTTTAAGTCAAGGATTACACCAGGCAACCTCTACTGCGCAGTCCCGACCAGCGATACAGGGAAGCGAAGACCAGGAGCGGCATCCCTGCTGGCTGTGAACTTTTGCTATTCCTTCCCGCTCTGGCTAGAAAGCTGGGACGTGGCCGGAGGAGCCTAAAAACTCTTTGCCTGTGCCACGGCGGAGCCAGGACCGGCTGGTTCCTTGTACTTTTGTAAGACGTTTTGGGTCCCCATCAGGGACAAAAGCAGGTACAAATGTTTAAACAGAATAGAGAAACAAAAGAGCTTCTTTTTAAATTATAAACCGCTTTGGGTCACCGTCGGGGAGAAAACCAGGGTATAAGTGCTTAAACAGAACAGAGAAATAAAAACGCTCCTTCTAAGTCATCGGTTCATGAAGCGGCTCCACCCGACGACTGCCTTGTTGACCTACTTCCACAAATAAAGACACTTGCCCGGCTAAGCCCTACCGGGGAATTGCTTTTGCAGAGCTTCTCAGAAGCGGAGCCTGTCGTCACCGTGGGCAGCCACGTGACAATTATATCTACAAGCAATGCTCCCTCTAAGCTGTGGAGTCCTGTGAGCAAAAATTCTACTTGGTGAGCTCCTGGCATTAAAGTTGTGAGCGAGCGATTTGGCTGCTGCATGAATTCGTTTGCTCTGGAGCCCTCCTTCCTGAGCTAAGACAAAAATCTGTGAGCCAGAGGCTAAAAAACTGTGAGCTAGCTCACACTAACTCAGCTTAGAGGGAACACTGTTTACAAGCCCGGAGAAGGAATGGCAGGAGCTGGTGGGACCCAGTTGGACCCTCCAGGGGGCAGCTTACCAGTCCTCAGGCTCGGCTCCACTTGGCCACATGTAAACATAAAACTGATAAATCTGATAATAAACATTTAAGTAATATTACAGACAGCCCTGACCTGGACGGCCCAGGCTAGCCCGATCTCTTGCCCCCCAAGCACCAAGAATACAAAGAATCACTGCCCCAGACATAAGAACATAAGAGAAGCCAATGCTGGATCAGGCCAATGGCCCATCCAGTCCAACACTCTGTGTCACACAGTGGCCAGAAATACCAGGTGCCCTCAGGAGGTCCAGCAGTGGGGCCAGCTACAGCTAGCAGCTATCAATCGTTCTGCCCATCATCGACGTGTCCAGTCCCCCTTTAATGAACTTAAAACACTAATATCTAAATTTGCGACATACAAAACCACTGTCTCGTAGACACAAAGAGGGCTCACGCGGGGCTCCAGCAAAAGAGCATCAGCCAGCTTGGCTGGTGAAGGGGGCATTGTGCCCACTGCTAGAAATACAGCACTGGGTTAACCAGTGCAAATGTGTGCACTTCGGCGGCCCAAGCATGCGTGAGATGTTTCGATGGCACGCACACACCCCTCGACGTAACTAGGCATGTGTTTTCTTCCCAACACTTGGCTCACTTCCTCGGGTCACCGGCTGTTTTGCCTTCCCTGCCAAGCTGAACTCTCTTTAAGCTTCCATTTCACAGCTGATCCGCACCCCCTCTGTTGTGGAACACGCGTGTTTCAGCACGAGAGTACCACTCGGCAGCCAAGTACATGATTTTCATGCTCAGAACCCCAGCACCAATCCAGTTAGCGAATTCTGTGGAAGATCCTTCTCTGAGCGAGACCCTGGCAAGCCACTGGCAGGGGCAGCAGACAGACCCTGAGCGAGACAGATCAGCGGTCCGGTTCAGGAGAAACATAGGAGAAGCCATATTGGATCAGGCCAAGGGCCCGTCCAGTCTAGCACTCTGTGTCACACAGTGGCCAAAACTCAGGGGCCATCAGGAGGTCCACCAGTGGGGCCAGAACTCCAGAAGCCATCCCACTGTGACCCCCCCAAGCACCAAGGATATAGAGCATCACTGCTCCGGACATAAGAACATAAGAGAAGCCATGTTGGATCAGGCCAATTACCCATCCAGTCCAACACTGTGTCACACAGTGGCCAAAACCCAAGGGTCATCAGGAGGTCCACCAGTGGGGCCAGAACTCCAGAAGCGCTTCCACTCTTGCCCCCCAAGCACTAAGACTACAGAACATCACTGCCCCAGACATAACAGAAGCCATGTTGGATCAGGCCAACGGCCCATCCAGTCCAACACTCTGCGTCACACAGTGGCCAAAAATACCAGGTGCCATCAAGAGGTCCACCAGCGGGGCCAGAATTCCAGAAGCCCTCCCACATTTGCCCCCCAAAGCACCAGGAACACAATGCATCGTCGCCCTAGACATAAGAACGTAAAAGAACTCCAGAAGCCCTCCCACGTTTGCCCCCCAAAGTACCAAGAACACAATGCATCGTCGCTCTAGACATAAGAACGTAAGAGAAGCCATGTTGGATCAGGCCAAAGGCACCAAGAAGACAGAGCATCACTGCCTCAGACAGAGTGTTCTATCTGTACCTTCTGGCTGATAGCCACTGATGAACCCCGGCTCTTTTACTTCTCGCATACCCCGCCTTTCTCCCCAACAGGGATCCAAAGCAGCTTATGACACTGGTCTGTCCTCCATTTTATCCTCTCAACCAGTGATGGCGAACCTTTTAGAGACCGAGTGCCCAAACTGCGACCCAAAACCCACTTATTTATCGCAAAGTGCCAACACGGCCATTTAACCTGAATACTGAGGTTTTACTTTAGAAAAAACAACTCATACATTAACTTAAGATGATCCAAACAAAGTAAGGAAAGCAATCCCAAATGCTTTCATTTACTTAAAAGTATTTGGCAGAGAATTCGACACTTTAATGATGGTCTGGGCCTGGCTGGGGCGATGGCACGCGTGCCCACCGAGAGGGCTCTGAGTGCCACCTCTGGCACCCGTGCCATAGGTTCGCCACCACTGCTCTCAACAACCCTGTGAGGGAGGTCGGGCTGAGAGTGTGTGACTGGCCCGAGATCAGAATGAGGGATAGTAGCAGCCTGCACTCTTATCCACTGCGCTTCCCCAGGAGCACCGGCCAATCCCGGAACGCGCCAGCCGTCCCTCCTGCAAGCACCAAAGCGTTAAGAACTGCATGGGAAGCATTAACAGCAGCAGCCCTCGAACAGCCAGTGCAAACTGGTTGGGCAACGCAGTAAGGAACTCTTGCTCCTCCACCCCAAGGACTGCCCAAGAACGGAATCCTACAAACAGAAGGTGGTGACCTACCTGACTAGACGATGACACTGCTGCAAAAAAAAAAAAAAATGGCAAAGCCAAGTATCGTGCCGTTTTGCAGATTTATGGTATAGCCGGGCTGGAAATGTTCAATACAGTTCTTAGATCTGAGTCCAGTAGCACCATATGGATCTACGAGCAATGCTCCCTCTAAGCTGTGGAGTCTTGTGAGCAAAAGTTCTACTTTGTGAGCTCCCGGCGTTAAAGTTGTGAGCGAGCGATTTGGCTACTGCATACATTAGTTTGCTCCGGAGCCCTCCTTCCTGAGCAGAGACAAAAACGTGTGAGCCGGAGGCTAAAAAACTGTGAGCTAGCTCACACTAACTCAGCTTAGAGGGAACACTGCCTACGAGATTTCCGGAGTGTAAGAATTCATGTCATCCTGCCTCAAAATTTCTGTCAGAGCTGAAAAAAGGCATCCAACAGGGGCAAGCCAAGAGCTGAGGTTCCGTCCGTAGAACAGGATGAAGAGTTAGGGACTGCAAGTATTTTTGTTGAAAGTTTAAAATCCTGAACTCTTTAGCTCTTCTTTCTGGGGAAGGTGCTCCAAGCTTTTGCTGCTCAAGGCCAAGGAACGACACAGAGATGTTCAAAGGATGGACGCATGATTGAGTGATTTTAACAAAGTCGTGCTGATTTCTCTAACTTTGTTGTACATCGCCCAGAGCCCTGTGTGCTGAGAGGTTGGGCAATTCGCAAATCTAACGTGTAACCTAACGTGCGAGAGAAATTTCTCACCTTCTCATACAATAATGTGCAATTCAACCCGTTAAATTTTAAATTGAGGGAAACGGCTGGAAACAAAACGCGGCACGTCTTTAATGCTGTGCATCACGCAAGCGCATAATTGTTTCAAAGGATTCTTCTGTTTTTTAAAATGCAGGTCCTGCTTCTCCTCGAAACAATGCTCCAAAGTGCCAAAGAAATCAATAAGTTAGCAAACTATCCAATAATAATGAAAAAAGCTGACGTAGCAGCAAATTATAAACCAGAATAAGAACGAACAGTCAGTGTGGTGTGGTGGTTAAGAGTGTCAAACTAGGGTCTAGGAGATCCAGGTTTGAGTCCTCACTTGTGTCATGGAAGCTTGCAGGGCGAACTTGGGCCAATCATACTCTCCCAGCCTAACCTACCTCACAGGGTTGTTGTGAGGAGAAAACGGAGAAAAGGAGAACGTTGTAAGCAGCTTTGGGTCCCCAGTGTTCCCTCTAAGCTGAGTTAGTGTGAGCTAGCACACAATTTTTTTTGCCTCCGGCTCACACATTTTTGTCTTGGCTCAGGGAGGATGGCTCCAGAGCAAACTAATTGATGCAGGAGCCAAATCGCTCGCTCAGAACTTTAATGCCAGGAGCTCACAAAGGAGAATTTTTGCTCACAAGACTCCACAGCTCAGAGGGAGCATTGGTCCCCACCACTGCACCAAAATCACTTTCACCACAAGCTTCTGATTAAAGGGGGCGAAAAGATTCAAAACAGGAAAACCCAATGGGGAAAAAACGAGCCAGAAACAAAACAGAGTTTAGACACATTCAGGGAATATGCAAGGC
Organism: Gekko japonicus; assembly: GCF_001447785.1. Taxonomy (NCBI): domain Eukaryota; kingdom Metazoa; phylum Chordata; class Lepidosauria; order Squamata; family Gekkonidae; genus Gekko; species Gekko japonicus. The sequence goes on along the minus strand of NW_015165843.1, from coordinate 1,084,288 downwards.
TGTCGTTCAATTTCCTGAGCGAAACAGAACCTCCATGTTCAGAGACAGTATATCTCCGAACAGCACAGACTAACCACAGGGGACAGTTGATGCTTTCCTCCTTCTCTTGGGAGCTTCCCAAAGCTTTCTGATTGACCACTGTTGGAGACAGAAGACTGGGAGAGCCCTGGCAAGGCGCAACTCATGTTCGCCAACTCATGTTCACCCGGCAGATTATTATTTTTATGCTGCTGGAGGGTGGGTGTGGGAAAAAGTGTCTCCAGTGCTCGATAACCCTGGAAAATGATACTAACAACACATAAAGCGTTCCACGCTTGGGACAGATTAATGTTTAAGCTTTTGCAGAGGAGGACGGGCCCGGCCTTTAACCCTGGCCTGCCACCTCCCCGCGGATTCACAAAACACTGTAGGCGGGCTGAGGGGCCTCACTGGCTCCAGCAGTTTATTTAGGATTAAAGATATCGCTATCCCGCTTTCCCGTTTAAAGGTCCGAAGCAGCTAACCCTACGGCAACACATCGCACAAAACCTGAAACAAACCGTGACAGTTGGGAGTTTAAATTCACACACAATAGAAGGAGAAGAGATTGGATTTATACCCCCTGCTCTTCACTCGGAGTCTCAGAGTGGCTTACAATCTCCTTTCCCTTCCTCTCCCCACAAGAGACACCCTGTGAGGTCGGTGGGGCTGAGAGAGCTCTTTCGAGGACTGCCCTTGAGAGAACAGCTCTAAGAGAACTTGTGACTGACCAAGGTCACGGCAGCAGCTACATGTGGAGGAATGGGGAATCAAACCCAGTTCTCCCAGTTTAGAGTCCATGCTCGTAACCACTAGACCAGAAACTGCAACAAGCTCACAGTAAAAATGAAGTAAAGCCATAGTAGATTATGGAAAGCAGTGTACCGCCAACCCTTTAAAAGGGATTTCATCCAAAGGGAACAGAGGAAACCCATAAAATCCAACACAGATTACTAAAAATAGAAGTGCCTTGCTGGTGGATCTCCTGATGACCACTGTTGGACACAGAGTGTTGGACGGGATGGGCCATTGGCCTGATCCAATATGGCTTCTCTTATGTTCTTATATCTGGGGCAGTGATGCTTTCTACTCTTGATGCTTGGGGGCCACAGTGGGAGGGCCTCTGGAATTCTGGCCCCGCTGGTGGACCTCCTGATGGCACCTGGTGTTTGGCCACTGTATGACACAGAGTGTTGGACTGGATGGCTTCCCTTAGCGATGGAACGGTAACAAAGATGACGCCAGGCAAGCTTCCCAAGAGAAGGCAGTTTTACGGACACGCCACCCTGACGGAGAAGGCCCTCTCCCAAGGGACCACCTTCATTCAATAAGGCCTCCAGAGATGATATCAGTGCACTCAGAGCAGGACTATACCAGAGCAGGTGATGTTTCTCACACCTCTGTCTAAAATAACTTCAAAGGTTCAGATCAGCTGCTTGAGTCATGCCTGGAATCAAACTGGAATCAAACTGGAAGCCACTCCAGACCTTTTAAGACGGTGCAAAGCAGACACATCAGGGCTGGAGAAGGCCCTCTCCCAAGGGACCACCTTCATTCAATAAGGCCTCCAGAGATGATATCAGTGCACTCAGAGCAGGACTATACCAGAGCAGGCGATGTTTCTCACACCTCTGTCTCAAATAACTTCAAAGGTTCAGATCAGCTGCTTGAGTCGTGCCTGGAATCAAGCTGGAAGCCACTGCAGATCTTTTAAGACGGTGCAAAGCGGACACCTCAGGGCTTACCCATCAATCCACTGACCACAGCATTTTTGGAATGGGGGCTGAAGTTTCCAAGAAGTCTACAAGGACTGTACCATGTAGCATGCCTTGCAGTAATCTAGCACTGGGGTGTGAATAACAGTGGACAGATCCATTCTCTCAAGGAAAGGGCCCAGAGAAAGAATTCCGGCTTATTCGTTGGTTATTTAGCCCCGACGGTTAAGAAGAAGAGAAGAGATTGGATTTATACCCCGCCCTTCACTACCCGAAGGTGTCTCAAAGCGGCTTACAAACTCCTTTCCCTTCCCCTCCCCAGAACAGACACCCTGGGAGGTAGGTGAGGCTGAGAGAATTCTGACAGAGACTGCTCTTTTTCAAGAACAGCTGTGCCAGAATTATGGCTTGCCCAAGGTCATCCAGCCAGGAGCAAGTGGAGGAGTGGTGAATCAAACCCAGTTCTCCCAGATTAGAGTCCGTGCACTTAACCACTACACCAAACAGAACTTCCATACTCAAAGCGGCATGGAACAGATACCGAGGGATAACAAGGGACATTTTTGGCCTTAAGACAGGAATGGAACTTCCACGTACAGAGGCAGTTTACCTCTAAATAGGAGATGCCGAACGCAAACAGCACAGACGGCCTTCTCTTTAATGCTCAGCATCTCAGAAGCAACTGGATGGGTGTCGGTGGAAAGTGGATGCTGAGTTAAGCGGACCTTCTGCCTGATGCAGCAATTCTTATTGAACTTGGGGGGTGGCGGGGGGGGAGAAGAGAACGAACTGGCCATTAGCCGTCTCTCTCCATGGAGACTGGGTTGAAAAGCACTCTGCTTCATAAACAAGAACCCATCCTTCCTCACTGCCCTTGATTTTCAGTTGCCAGTTCTGCAATACAGGAAGGTCCCCGTTACCTGGTTGCCCAGACATCTAAACGACTCCATGCCGGGTGGCACCCAGGGATAGTCTCCCCCCCCCCTAGCCACAAGGCTTCCATTATTGTGCAAAGGTGTCCTGTTAGATCCGACCAGTACAGCATCAGTTTCCCACAGCAGCCAACCAGAATCTAAAAGCCCCCTCAAAAAAAAATCACAGAGGTAGACTACCTCTGGTTATGGAGGTTCCATTTTGCCAACACAAAGCCCTCCAAGGAGAGCTTCTCTTTCAAGTGTTCCAGGAGTGAAGGAGAAAAGAGAAGGGCTACACCATCACTAAGATATTTAAAAAAAAAACAGGGGGGAAGGCAATGGTGAAAAAGGAAAAAAGTATTTTATTATTCAAGTCAGACAAATCCCAAATTTCCTATGCATTAGAACATAAGAACATAAGAGAAGCCAGTGTTGGATCAGGCCAATGGCCCATCCAGTCCAACACTCAGTCACACAGTGGCCAAAAAGACCAGGTGCCATCAGGAGGTCCACCAGTGGGGCCAGGACACCAAGAATACAGATCTGTGCGACTGAACAACAACAACAGACCGGTTATGGAGGTTCCATTTTGCCAACACAAAGCCCTCCAAGGAGAGCTTCTCTCTCGAGTGTTCCAGGAGTGAAGAAGAAAAGAGAAGGGCTACACCATCGCTAAGATTTTTTTTAAAAAAAAGGGGGAAAGGCAATGGTGAAAAAGGAGAAAAGTATTTTATTATTCAAGACAGACTAATCCCAAATGAAAAGCCAATGTTGGATCAGGCCAATGGCCCATCCAGTCCAAAACTCTGTCATACAGTGGCCAAAAATACCAGGTGCCATCAGGAGGTTCACCAGTGGGGCCAGGAGACTAGAAGCCCTCCCACTGATGCCCCCCCAAAGCACCAATACCAGTGGGGCCAGGACACCAAGAATACAGAGCATCCCTTGCTCCAGACTGAGAGTTCGTATCTATACCTTGTGGCTAATAGCCACTGATGGACCTCTGCTCCATATGCTTATCTAATTCCCTCTTGAAGCCGTCCATGCTTGTAGCCGCCACCACCTCCTGTGGCAGTGAATTCCATGTGTTAATCACTCTTTGGGTGAAGAAGGACTTCCTTTTACCCGGTCTAACCAGACCGCTCAGCAATTTCATTGAGTGCCCTCAAATTCTTGTATCGTGAGAAAGGCTGAAAAGTACCTCTTTCTCTACCTGCTCTGTCCCATGCATAATCTTGTAAACCTCGATCATGTCACCCCTCAGTCGTCGTTTCTCCAAGCTAAAGTGCCCCAAGCGCTTTAACCTCTCTTCATAGTTTTTCCAATGAAACATCTTCAGGGAAACATGCTAGCCCAGAGGTGGCCAAACTGTGGCTCGGGAGCCACATGCAACTCTTCCAGGCATATTGTGCGGCTTCCAGCAGGGCGGCTGGGGAAGTGAAGGGGAGGCATGGTTTCCCCCCCCTTCCTCCTCCCCCATCTATTTGCTTTCTTTGTTTTTCAAGAAGAAGAGATTGGATTTATACCCCGCCCTTCACTACCCAAAGGAGTCTCAGAGCGGCTTAAAAACTCCTTTCCCTTCCTCTCCCCACAACAGACACCCTGGGAGGTAGGTGGGGCTGAGAGAGCTCTGACAGAAATGGCTCTTTTTCAAGAACAGCTCTTATCAGAACGACGGCTTGCCCAAGATCATCCGGCCAGGTGCAAGAGGAGGAGCGGGGAATCAAACCCGGTTCTCCTAGATTAGAGTCCGCGCACTTAACCACTACACCAGACTGGCTCAAATATATATCCTGCATTTAACACATAGAAGATTTGCAATATCCATTTCTCATTTTGCTTCACAGAGAAGATGGGTTCTGCTCTGCCTATCTCAAAAAGAAAAGGAAAACTGAGGCAGATTAAGATGGGAAAACTTCTACAGCTCCCACCGATATAGGGGCAAAGAATAGAGAATGCTCTGATATCCACAGAGTATTCTACCGCACTGGAAAGCCAGCATGAAGTTGTAGTACCAGACCAGAGAGACCTCAAAATCACCTGGAATTTCCCAACCCAGAGGCAGCAACTCTACGTGACCCCACGGCAAGGCAGAACCTTACCACGCACCACCCCCTTGGGCAGGCACCGAGCACTGCGGAAAAGAAGGTTTTGGGAGAATTGCTTCAGACAGTTTACTGCAACCGAGCCAAACTGCAGGTCAAGGAGTTTAAGAAACTGTGTGCTCAGGTTTCGGGGGCGGGAGGCTGAGGTTCAGCCACAGCCAGTGTTTTCCACTGCTAATTGCAAAGAAGATAAAGATTTTGCAAAGGTGGCGCTGCCGTTTCAGGCCGGCCTTCAAGTAACTGCAGCCTACAGTCAAGATCCAGTCAAGGGGAAAGTGGTTTTTATTCACCCTTCTATCTGCAAGGCACTGCATTATATGGAGGAGCTGAGAAATTAGGAGCCTTTAAACTCATCAGGAGCTTTGGGTAGCAGAGCCAAGCCGGTCCGGTTCTTTAGCTAGACAGTGCAAAAGCAAGAAAGTTCCTCCCCATATTAAAAAACCCCCCACATTTTAACAAAAAGCTAATTCACAGTTCTAAAAGGAAGCCTCTGAAAAGATAACTGGGCTAGGCCACTGCACAGGATACAGGAAGAGAAAAGGTTTCATTTAAAAACACACACAGAGAGAAATGTGCGATCGTGGCGTTCCCCCCACCTTCTCCAGGACACAAAACATTGCACAAAATTTAGAGTCCTCCAAAACTCTTTGTCAGGCTGGATCTTAACATAAACATAAGGAGGGGGGGGTGTTAAGCCCTCCTGTGTCTGTATTCTGACCTATAAGCAGTCTTGAATGGTCTGGGAAGTACTGGTATCCAGTTGAAACTTAAGCCGTTGCACAAGTCGCAAGAAAAAAATGGAAACCTCCAGTGGAAACTGTCCACACGAACCACGCAGAATACTGGCTTAGAACGCTTTGGGGTACTCAAGGCAGTTTTACTCATGGTTCCCACATGCAGGAGGCCAGTGTTCCCTCTAAGCCGAGTTAGTGTGAGCTAGCTCACAGTTTTTTAGCCTCCAGCTCACACCTTTTTGTCTAAGCTCAGGAAAGATAGCTCTGGAGCAAACTAATTTATGCAGCAGCCCAATCGCTCGCTCAACAACTTTAATGCCATTAGCTCACAAAGTAGAATTTTTGCTCACAAGACTCCGCAGCTTAGAGGGAACATTGGAGGTGACGCAACCCTCAGATGCTAGAAGGGACTGTTGAATTCCACCATTCAGCTGTGGAAACCAGCTTGGAACACCCTCGTGCCAAAGTTGCCAACCTCCACGTGGGGCCTGGAGATCCTTGGAATTATCACTGCTGGCCAGACGACAGAAATCAATTTCCTTGCAGAAAATGCCTGCTATGGGAGGTGGACTCAGTGGCATTATACCCTGCTGTGGTTCGTCCCTCCCCAAACTCTGTCCCTCCTAGGTTCCACCTCCAAATCTCCAGGAATTTCCCAACCTGGAAACCCTACAGCTTGTGCTGAAACAGAAACTCTGCGACAGAAAGCTAACACACCAGAGAGAGAAAAGGTCTCACCAGTCTTCCCTCTAAGCTGAGTTAGTGTGAGCTAGCTCAGTTTTTTAGCCTCCGGCTCACAATTTTATCTCAGCGCGGGAAGGAGGGCTCCAGAGCAAACTAATTTATGCAGTAGACAAACTGCTCGCTCATAACTTTAATGCCAGTAGAATTTTTGTTCACAAGACTCCACAGCTTAGAGGGAGGACTGGTTCACTCGTCTTTGCACTTGCAGAGACGGTTTTCTTCTTGCAGGGAATTTTTAAGCCTAGGGGAAATTTCCAGAAATTGGGATTCCCCCCTCCCTCCCCCACTGCATTAGGGCGGCACATGCCCCCCCCATTCTCCAGACCCCCGTTCCACTGCCTCTGTTGCAGCTGCCCATCTTTGGATCCCTGCTTCTGTTTGGGCCACACAGCACCCACCCATTCAAGAGACAACAAATCTGAAACTAAATCTATTGACTCGCAAGTTGCAAGCAAGTCCTACGTCAGTCAGCTGACCTTACTTCTCGAGAAAACAGCGTCCGGTTCCGAAGACACAGACGTTTTGCGTCAGCCACAGACCGATAGGCAGCCACGGATGCCCACACCGTTTCCCCATTCCGCCTGACTCTCCCCTGATGCAACATTTCCCAGAGGTGTCCTTTCGGTCTTCACTGCCTAACAACGGTTCCCAAACACAAACACATGCTGGACGGCGACAACCTAAGAACACAGCAGTCTGTTTTGTATTTTCAGAAAATCACTTTTATCCAGTCGAGGGAGACCAGGCGTGACAAAGATTAGAGGGTTGGGGGGGTAAGAAGAGAGAAGAGTTCCTTCTATTTTCGCAGACTGCCCAAAGCAAAACACAGTTGTGTCAAGTCTTGGAGGAGGAGCGAAGGAAAGAGTACGGCACGGTTCGGTGTTTGTTTCCCGTATGCCCGATATTTATAAAACGCTGAGAAGGAAGTCCCAAGCCCTGAAGGGAATGCCAACTTTTGAAAAGAAGAAACAGTTTAAACACACGCCCACGCCAGTCGAAAGCCGGTTTTCACTTCCAAGCGAATACTGCCAATAAATACAGAAGGAAACGACACCCTTACAGCTCTTACAAAATTGCACATGCTCGAAACTCTCTCAAGACACAAAGTGTGGATGAACTGGCCCTTACTCACAACCGAAGGATTTCTCTGTCCCCCCCACACACACACACATACACACTGCTCCAATGCACGCATCAAAGTACAGGGTGTGGGGGATTTCTGTTCCACAGAGACAAGCACCAAACCCAACCACAAAGACTGCTTCAGCGCATGGGCACAGATGCACAATGTTCTTTTGGCTTACACTGAAGTTACCCCCCACACACACATACACACACACACCAGCCTTGACAATTTGACACAAAAGCTGGTTAGAGGGAAAATGCCCAACATGTACCCAACCGAGGTCTCATTCTGCCTCCCTTTCAACTGCATTTGCAGACGGCATTTCTAGTCTTGTGCCTGTTCACCTGGCGGTAACTCCCTCACAGGTGGTAAACTAAGTACACATGGAGAATGCACAGGCTTTCACAGACCCACCTCTACTAATCCGACCAATCCCTTATTTAAAAAATGCTATTTAAATCACTAGTCTTCACCACCTCTAATAATGTGGGGGTTAAACCTTCGGGGCTGTTAGGAAGATTATTCAGAAACATATATGCAAAACACTTGCAACACAATTTCAGAGCTGATTATTATTACAGATCAAGGAGGCAAATTTCATAAGCCAGTCTGGGAACAGTACCACCTTCCCTTCTATCTTGAAAAGAAACCTAATGATAGGGAAGTGAAGAACAGAAAAGATGCCCTGCTGAGAAAGAGAAAAGATCCCCCCCCCAAATGTTTTTCTTTTGACAGCTGCCTGATTTTGCCTATTAACAAGCAGGGCACCAAGACTCCCCCCCCCCTTCACCTTCTTATTTTCAGCAATGGCAGGATAGACTGCCCCTGTACATGGAAGCTCCCATTGTACATCTACGAGAAGCAAATGGAACACACAGAGGAATGAGAAAACAATTGAAGTAGAATAACAACTCAGAAACTGAGCTACAGAGACAAGACGCATGCTACCTCCACCATGGGCTCACCAGTGGCCTTAGGCATACCTCACGCTTTCCCCTTTACAGGGATAACAACACTGTTCTACCTTGTAGAGCCACTGTACAGATTGCAACTGGGTATGCTTGCCAAACGGCTATTCGCATAGAAATCAGCAAGAGTCCAGTAGCACTTGAAAGATTTAACAAAATTTGTGGCAGGGTATAACCTTTCGTGAGTCACCGCTCACTTCTTCAGTGCCTCCCGAAAGGGCCTAACTTGCCACCAATTTTGTTAGCGTTTAAGATGGGCCACCGTGTAAGTCTGTCGGTAGCAGTAGAAAAGAGCAAGGATCCAGGAGCGCCTCATGTCGGTAGCAGTAGAAAAGAGCAAGGATCCAGGAGCGCCTCAAAGACTAACAAAATTTGTGGTAGGGGAGGCGCTTCCCTGAGTCACTGCTCACTTCTTCAGTCTTTGAGGTGCTCCTGAACTCTCGCTCTTTACTACTGTTAGTCTTTAAGGCGCTTACTCTTTTCTTCTGCTACAGACAGACGACCACAGCTACCCATCTTACTATCCACATAAAGAAAGAAAGGGAATTAAATAAAAGAAACAAAGAAAGGGGATTAAAAGGGGGGAAGGAAAAGGCTGAGAAAAGAGTGATAAAAAGGGAGAGGAGAAACAAATGGGGGGGGAGTGGATGAAGAAACAGATGAATGGAAAAATGAAAGAAATGAACAGAAAATGGGAAGAAAGAAGGTACAGGAAAAAGGAATGGAGAAGACCAACAGTTGGATTTGCACCCTCCCCTTCCCTCGCAGTCTCAGAGCAGCTTACACAACAGACACCCTGCAAAGCAGGTGGTGCTGAGAGAGCTCTGACTGAAAACTGCTTTCGAGAGAACAGCTCTGAGACAACTTGTGACTGACCCAAGGTCACCCAGCTGGCTGCATGGGGGGGGAGAGAAATCACAGAATCATAGAGCTGGAAGGGCCCCTCCAGGATCACCTAATCCAACCTCCCTGGACAACGCAGTGGGGGAATCAAACCCCATTCTCCAGATCCAAAGCAAGGCTGATTTGGAGTATAACTTGTCTTTATTTTTGTATATCCTCACCTAATGAAATAACAGGTCTCATTTGTAAGCAGCATAGTAAAAGTTCTGTTCTAAAATTACTTTATCAAAAATTGTTCAGGTCAATTTTCTTGTCACCATGTTTTTGTCTTCCCTATTTTATTCATGTTCTAAACCCTTAAATCTCTGTATTCAAAATGTATTACTTGCAATCATTTTTCAGTATTTTTTGGAGCTGTTGATGACTCACGTGCACTGAAAATAGCAATTTGTAGAATTTGTACAAAATGTTTAACTGTCAGCCATTTTTCTGTTTCCAGATTATGAGAAGAGTTTTGATTACTATGACATACTGCTTGAAAAGCGTAATGCATGCTCAATTACATTTCAGATGTTCCATTTAAGCAGTCGTCATCTGTAGCTGTAGCTGGGGCTGTTATAGGAGCAGTACTTGCTCTGTTTATCATTACAATTTTTGTGACAGTACTACTGACACCCAGGAAGAAAAGGCCCTCTTACCTGGACAAAGTGTAAGTTACATTTCTTTAAACCAGATTAAGTCATAGAGTCTCTCCTGAGTTTATATTGTGCCCATATGCATTTACACAATCCCTGATTTAGTAATATAAAATATCAAGATGCATTGGGTTATTTCTTGCCACTGCATATTTAGACAGTGCAAGGTGTATTCTGCCAGTGCAAGAGCCTCTTGCATTCATGGAATGTTCCATCCTTTACTATATGTGGTCATAGGATACACCCATAAGGTCAAAAAGATTTTTCCTTTGTGCAAATTAAGGAGTAGTTCTCCCTTTCTCCTTAAGCAGTGCCTATTTGCAACACTAGAAATAAAAACACCTTCCTTGTTCTAGCAGCTTTCATACTTCTGTTTAAAAATGTTGACAGTAGTTAAATTGTTTGCATCTGTTCACCACACTTGTAGAGGCATAATCAATGCTGTTAGACTTGCGCTGTCAGAATAGTTCTTTCTGATCCTCTGATAAATTCTTGTTAGATTTGCGGGGGTGGGGTACAATAGATTTTCTTTTTTTCTTTTTTAATAATTTTTATTTTCCATTTTACAAAGTATAATCATACATATCTTAGTATTTACATAAATAATATTCTTGAGTGTATTGTTTATTCTTTTCCTTTATCCATTTATATACCTTAGCCCATCTTTCTTGAAATACTTTATCATCTTTCCCTTGTAATATTACACTTAATTTGTCCATTTCTGCTACCTCTAACAGTTTTATAGCCAGTTCTTTTCTCATTGGTATTTTTTCTTGTTTCCAATACTTTGCTATTAGGGTTCTTGCTGCCTTGAGAATATAGGTTAGTACATATACCTCATTTTCTTTATATTCCTTGGGGATTATATTTAACAGATAAATCTCTGGACACAGATTCACCTTAATATTTAACATTTCTCTTATTATGTTCCTTATATTTTGCCAAAACTTACAAATTTTTCTACATTTCCACCACATATGGATAAATGTACCTGAGGAGGTTCTTTTGCATGTGGATTGGCTGTTGAAATCCTAATCTGTATGTAGGTACAGATTAGGATTTCAACAGCCAATCCACATGCAAAAGAGCCTCCTCAGGAAAGCTCCTCCATCAGCATGTTGCACAGCCTGGGGAACGCAGCCTACCAGATAATGACTCAGCCCTACCCCACCTTCCTGAGTAGATATAAATTACCTGCCTACCATTTTCTTCTCACCTGGACACAGAGAGTCCTCCACCTTTCTGTGTTATACCTCTGAGGATGCTCGTCACAGCTGCTGGCGAAACATCAGGTCCTACAATGCCGAGACCACGGCCAGACAACCTGGAAAATCTACAACAGCTAATGAACTCTGTCCTTGAAAGCCTTCCACAACATAATTAAGAATGTAGTCCATTATGGAATGCAATTTGGAGTTGGTAGCCTGGAATGTATTTCTGTATAACTCTGCACAGCCAGTGGCCCTGCTCCAAAGAAAAGGATGCTGCAAGGCTGCCTCCGTGCTCGAGAGGAAACTGAGGCTGCGGTCACGCACATTAAAAAATCCTTATTATTGCTTGAGGGCAGATTTAAAAGAATCAAAGGGATCCCTACTGAATATAGGTTTTGTCCATGTGGCTCAGGAGAGAGAGGAGCTATTGAGCACATGATGCTCAGATGTAACTGGTACAACAAGATCCGTGACAAATATATTACTCCTCTCCTAACAGATATGGCAGGACGAACAGGTGCTGAGCAGTGTGACCGATCGTTAATCAACGGACAATGATTGAAACTGGCAAGATTTTGGGTAGTTGCTACTGCATCCGAAATACATGCTCAAGTATATAATAATAGTTGTTTGTTTTATAATAGTCTGTTTTATGTTTGTCCTTTATTATGCACGACTGTATTTTTATAGAGTTTTATTTTATTGTCTTAAATTCAGTTATATGAATGTTATATTAAAGCGTGTGGATTCTGTCTTGTTGGAGTAATAAATGCTTGATTCATTCATTCACTAAAAAATCCAGTCGGAAAAGGCGTGTGTGACTAGCCAGACTCTCACTATTCCACAATTAAGAATGCATCAGTCTCCAGTTCTGACATATTTATTACCTATGCTATGTTTGCCCCCCCCCCCTTGCAGCTGAACCCAAACAGATGACAGCCCAATATACTAAGCAGAAAAGAGTCCAGTAGCACCTAAAAACTAACAAAATATGTGGCAGGGTAGTGTAGAAGTGAGTGGTGACTCATAGAATCATAGAGCTGGAAGGGACCTTCAGGGTCATCTAGTCTGACCCCCTGCACAGGGCAGGGAATTCACCAATACCTCCACCTCATGAAAGCTCCTCCCCTGCCAGAAATTTTGGTGCTGCTGGACTCTTGCTCTTTTCTAGTGTTGCAGACAGACTAACACGGCTGCCCATCTTGATCTAGACTGAGCTTATTATTATTTTAATCTGTTAAAAACACCTTCATGATTCTGTGTGCTAATTTACTGCCCACCCTCTATATGTATGGCTGCGGTTTCTATTTCCATTTCATTGTATCTGAGGAAGTGTGCGTGTACACGACAGCTCATACCTTAAATAAAACTTTGTTGGTCTTCAAGGTGCCCCCTGGACTCGAACTTTATAATTCGGTGCGGTTACTCCAGGAGTAATCACTTGGTCCCATGTGCGCTTCCTGAGCGATTAGCCCCACTGAGTTCAATGGGACTTACTCCTAGGTTGATGTGTTCGTCCTTGGGATCCCAAGGCAATGCTGGTCTGGGAAATTCGTGGGGGCTTGGGGTGGAACCTAGGGAGGGGACGGTCCACAACAGAGTATAATACCCTAAGGTAAAGGTAAAGGTTCCCTTGCTCGAAAGCCAGTCGAATCCGACTCTAGGGTTGCGGTGCTCATTTCTGTTTCAAAGCCGAAGAGCCAGCGCTGTCCGAAGACGTTTCCGTGGTCATGTGGCTGACATGACTAAACACCTTCCCACCGAAGTGGTCCCTATTTATCTACTTGCAATGTCTTGCTTTCGAACTGCTAGGTTGGCAGGATAGTACCCTAAAGCACAGTCCAAAGGAGGCATTTTCTTTGGGGGAAATGATCTCTGCCATCTAGAAAACAGCTATGATTCTGGGAGATCTCCAGGCCCCACCTGGAGGTTGGCAGCTCTACTAGGAGTAAGCCCCATGGACCTGGGTGGGACTTCTGAATGACGATTGACAGGATGGAGTATTTAGGAGACTGCAGCCTATTTTATTCTTTCCCCCCTCTCATTTATCCCTTGCCTTTCTCCCCACCAATGGAGACCCCAAAGCAGCTGGCATTGTTTTAAGAGCCAGCAGCCTGCCCTCCCCAGCACTGACTTAGAATGAAATCCCATTGAGTTTAATGGGGCTTCTTACTCCCAAGTCAGTATTCATAGTACTGCATGGTTCCGTTTAGTTGTTTTATTGACATTGATTCTGCTGAGTTAATCCATTGGCATTGATACTCCGTCAGGGTCTTATTATAATAACGGAGTCCCCGGTGGCACCCTACTGGATACCTCCCTGAGAGCCAGTTTGGTGTAGTGGTTAGGAGCGCAGACGCTGATCTGGGAGAACCGGGTTTGATTCCCCACTCCTCCACATGCAGCCAGCTGGTGTGACCTTGGGTCAGTCACAAGCTGTCTCAGAGCTGTTCTCTCAAGGGCAGTCCTCGAGAGAGCTCTCTCAGCCCCACCTACCTGTTTTGGGGAGGGGGAGGGAAAGGAGTTTGTGTTGGGATTCCGAGATTCGAGATCGATGGTCGTTTTGCAAACACAAGAGTCACATTAGTAAAAGAAAAATATCTTTACTACAAAACAAAATAACTGAGATTCAAGATCGATGGTCGTTTTGCAAACACAAGAGTCACATTAGTAAAAGAAAAATATCTTTACTACAAAACAAAATAAAGCATGGGTAAGGTACTTTGGATAAAAGAAATAAAATGAAAAGGTTACATACTTGCAGTCACTTTCAGTACTAAATGCTAAGAGCTACAGCTTTCTGTCTATCTATCTTGGCTTCTAGTGGGAGCTTCCTGTCTGCTTCACACAAAGAGCCATAAAGCTTGTGAATACATTAATGCTCGATCAAAGCATTTCCACAAGCAAGTTGTTAGTTGACCAATACAAAGGTTACAGGTCACTTCATTAGGGTAAGCAACTCCTACAAACTTTCCCGCAGTAGAATACATTATGTAACCTAACATCCTGTTTCCTAACAAACAACACTTAACTCTGTAATGACTGAAGTGTAGGCAACTTGAAACTCCAACAGTTTGCAAGCCGCTCTGAGACTCCTTCGGGTAGTGATAGTGACGGGCGGGGAATAAATCCAATCTCTTCTCTTCTGCTTCTCCAGTGGGGCATAATGCCATAGAACCCACCTCCCAAAGTGGCCATTTTCTCCAGGTGGATGGATCTCTGTTGCCTGGAGGTCAGGCGTAATAGCAGGAGATCTCCAGCCACTACCTGGAGTTTGGTAACCCCAGACTGGACCAAGTCAGGTAAGGGAGTGTGCGGCAGAGGCGAGATGGGGAACCGGGGAGCTGCCAGCTCACAGCTTGGTTGGGTCTGCCCCTGGGGGGAGAGGGGTCAGGAAAGGATTCCTGTTTCCTCCCTCCCCCTTTGCAGGGACAAGCAAAATCAGAGGCTCGTACTGCAGGAGCCTCAGAGTGCCGGCTGTTGCTGCCGTGCGTAGCAGGAGGGGAAGGGATCCTAAACATCCCACTCTTCTGTCTGTGTGTCTCCAGACAGCAACAAGTGTGTGACCCCAGCGGTCACATTCCAGCGGGGCCGTCCTCGAGGTACACTTGGCAGCACGGTCAGCTTGAAAGTCCAACAGTGCAAATAGCCCCTTGGTCACCTCCTGTGCATGTCGTGGCAGTCGTGAGACACACGTGTGCCCAGAGGGATAATTTTGGAAGCGGCCTGTTTGAAAGGAGAGAGGCCCCGGGGTGGGGGAGAGAGAAGAGAAGGGAGGGCTTTGAAAGGGCTTCAGTTGAGGCACGCTGTTCCATCTGGAAGTATCCTCAGTCAATCGTCCAGAGCGAATGCGTTCCCTTATTTTTTAAAATAAGAATACAAGCAATAAATAGAACAGGGATTGGGGAGGCTTATGCTGAAAGGAAATGGGGCTAGCTTTTAAGATGCTTCTTTTCTAAACTGGCTGCCCCTTTGGAAGGAAGAATTGAGAATAGGGGAGGGGCTGTGGCTCAGTGGCAGAGCCTCTGTTTGGCATGCAGAAGGTCCCAGGTTCAATCCCCGGCATCTCTAGTTAGAAAGGACCAGGCAGGAGGTGATGTGAAAGACCTCTGCCTGAGACCCAGGAGAGCCATGAAGGGGACCTGTAGTTCAGTGGTTGAGCCTCTGCTTGAAGGTCCCAGGTTCAATCCTTGGCCAAACTAAGGCCAGGGCGTTTTCGGTGGCGGCTCCTACCTGGTGGAACGAGCTCCCAGAGGAGTTCCAGGCCCTGCGGGACCTTGTATAGTTCTGCAGGGCCTGCAAGACGGAGCTCTTCCGCCAGGCCCTTTGAGTAGGAGCTGCCCCCGCCACTATTCCACCACTGAGATTCCATCATCCATCTACCCCATTACTGGGGGGGGGGGTGTTTTAGATGTCACCCGGCAGAGATGGGGAGAATATCATTCCTGGTGCTCATGCCATTAAAAAAGTCGGCCGCCAATGTGGAATGTTGCGCATCTTGGTGATTTTATGTAGATTGTTAGAGCACCGATTTTATTATGTATGTAATATTGTTTTACTGTTTTAAATTTTAAATTCGGCATTGCCGCTTGTTAGCCGCCCTGAGCCGCTGGGTAGGGCGGGATATAAATCACAAAATAAATAAATAAATAAATAAATAAAAATCCCCGGCACCTCCAGTTAAAAAGGACCAGGTGGTAGGTGATGCAAAAGGACCTCTGCCTGAGACCCTGGAGAACCACTGCCGGTCTGTGTAGACAAGATGGGCCTTGATGGACCAAGGGTCTGTTTCCAAATAAGGTAGCTACATGTGAGAGTTCCATTCAGGAGAGGGGCCATGGGTCAGTAGCAGAGCACCTGCTTGGCATGCAGAAGGTCCCAGGTTCAATCCCCGGCATCTCCAGTTAAAAAGGATCAGGGGGTAGGTGATGCGAAGGACCTCCGCCTGAGACCTGGGAAAGCCACTGCCAATCCGAGTAGACAGTACTGGCCTTGATAGATCCAGGGTCTGATTTAGCAGAAGGCAGGTATGTGTGAGAGGGGAGGGGCCGTGGCTCAGTGGCAGAGCCTCTTCTTGGCAGGAGGTCCCAGGTTCAATCCCCGGCATCTCCAGTTAAAAAGGACCAGACGGTAGGTGATGTAAAGACCTCGGCCGGAGACCCTGGAGAGCCACTGCCAGTCTGAGTAGACAATACTGACCTTAATTACTGGTTAGGGGGTGTGGCTCAATGGGAGAGCCTCTTCTTTGCATGCAGAAGGTCCCAGGTTCTGTTCCCAGGATCTCCAGTGACAAGGATCAGAGGGGAAGTGATGTGAAAGACCTCTAGCTGAGACCCTGCAGAGCGGCTGCCAGTCTGAGTAGACAAGACTGACCCTGAAGGACCAAGAGACTGATTCAGTATAAAGCAGATGGAACAATGGTCTGATTCAGTATAAGACAGCTTTGTATGCTCATGTGTTCAATCAAAAAACAAGCACTTATTTATGAAAGGGGTTGTCTTAGTTGGTAGAGGACCTGCTTGGCATGCAGAAGGTCCCAGGTTCAATCCCCAGCATCTCCCGTTAAGGGACCCGGCAACAGGTGATGTGAAAAACGTCTGCCTAAGACCACAGAGAGCCGCTGCCAGGACAGTGGAACCCCCAGGGCTTAACAGAGATACCGGCTTCTTATCTCACTACGCAAGCTAAGTCACTCAGTTCTCACTTATACCCAGAAATCAAACTTTGTTGGTCTTAGAGGTGCCAATGGACTCAAACTTAGTTCTCACATCTGTTAATTCCTTTATTGACTGTAAGCCAATTTGCTGGTCTTTACATGCCTTACCTAATGTGTTATTCCAGTTTTAGCTGTATTTATTGCTCAGTTACTCAGGCATCTTGACTCTTTTATGAGGCATTTACAGGAAACAGGATGCCAGTCTAGAGGGACCATGCGCAGCCAGTTCCATGACATCTACTAGTACAACTCATTCTTCTAGTGTTCATGGGTCTTTGAGAAGCACAATCAGTGGAGTGGGGAAACTGGATGGAGAGGTGGGTTGCTTCGCTCCGCTTCAGGACGGATCCCGTGATCTCCGGATGCTTATCTGAATTTAACACACACACACACACACCGATAAGCATTTTGCTTGCAGGTCATATTGATCCAGAGATCAGGTGATTATATTTGGTTTTCAGAAGCAAACATTCCCCTCCGGTCAGGTGATAAACAAACCTTCACCTTTACCCCACTACTGCAGTTCCCCCCAACCTTGAGTTTAACCCATCACCCCGCCAAGGACACGTGATTATCACATGTACAAACGGTGTAGAGGAAGTGACACTCTTGTGATTTTAAGAATGCTCAGACAGGAGTTGGAGCCAGGGGTGGGGTTTTAACACGTGGTGGGATCTGGATTCGGGCAAATGAAGCCCTGCCCAGTTATGTTTTCTGGTCAATGTTAAAGCGACTTCTCCAACACATGCCGAATGCACTTTCATGATCATTTGCAAGTGGATTTTGCCATATCACACAGCAGTATCCAGCCACAATGGGCATTGAGAGTGGATTGGAAGCAACGCTTCCTCTAAGCTGTGGAGTTGTGAGCAAATGTTCTACTTTGTGAGCGACTGGCATTACAGTTGTGAGTGAGTGATCTGGCTGCTGCGTAAATCAGTTTGCTCTGGAGCCATCCTTCCTGAGCTAAGACAGAAATGGGTGAGCCGGAGGCTAAAAAATGTTGGAAAACTGGTAGAAATTGTTAGGTACTCAGAGTTTGCAATGGATCTTTGTTCACTGGAGAGGAGACATTTTCTTTCTATGTAAAAATCTTTATTTCTAAAGGGAAGGGTACACAGGAAATCTACAAAACAACAAACACTCAAGACTACATGCTTACTGCTATTTTACAACAACAGACACACTAGTTGGTAATGGAGGTTCTTCTTTCTTCTTAACCCCTAGAAGGAAATCACCTGAATGCATTAACCAATGGTTGTTAGTAAATAGGCTTCAGTTTCCCAGGCTTTCTTTCCATTGGCTTTCTGCCAAGTTTCCTTCCAGGGCAGTCTAAACAATAGCACACAAGGTAAACACATCAACCCTATAATGACTGAATTTAGACCTTGGAACACACATATTTCCAACAAAAAACTGTGCGCTAGCTCACACTAACTCAGCTTAGAGGGAACAATGGTTGTAAGTGCGTTAATCTGTGCATGTGTGAAAGTGCCCGTGACCAATTTAGGCCAAAATAAATATAAAATACCTAACAATCAGAGATCCCACCGACAGGCTGATTTATTATACAATCAAAAAAAGAAAGCTTTTATCGGATTGCACCTTTTTAGACTGCAAATGGAGGCATTGCTTTTGTGACTCCCTGCATGCTGAAAACTAGCATGTCAGGGAAGACTGGTTAGATCTAGCCATATCACCACAAAATCCAAACCCTAGTCAAAGGCACTGCCAACCGGGGGGGGGGGGAGAGGCACGCATGACCTCATTCCTGCCATCTCTGATTAGAGCTGCACTTTGGGGATACAACCCTGAAGTGGAAATGATGCTGAGCTCACACACCTTCGTGCAAGTTTGTGTCCACGGTGTGGGCCTATAGACAAGGTCCCAGCAAAAGTACACAGTGGGCACAGAATTTTGTATCCCTTAAGAGTTAAATTTTCATTTTAAAAAGGGCAAGTTTCTAGTCCTTACTGCTGCAAAGTTATGCTTGAAAATGAGTAGCCACCATTTACTAGAATGTCTGAATGGATGACTGGGCTCTGGCGCTAGGCAGAGGTCATTTCGGGGGGAATCGCGGGGGATCGCAGTTCCCCCGGGTGAGGTACGGGGGCGGGGCACATGACGAAGCCCCGCCCCCTGCTTCCGGCTGCCCCGTTTCGGGCCCTCATTCAGCGAGGAGGAGGCAGGAGAAGAGGGAGGGTAAGTTGCTTCCTCCCTGCCTCTCCCCACCCTTGCCTGCCTGGGGCAAGGGAGGGCCTTCGCGGAGCTTCCTTGCACTCCCGCCGGCCTTGCAGATCCACCACCGGGCCCCTCATGGGGCTCGGCAGTGGAGCTGCAAGGCTGGCGGCGGCGGCCGGGACTGTTGGGGGCGGGGTGTGTGGCCTTATGACACACCTCCGGTGATGTCAGGGGGTGTGGCCTTATGTCACACTTCCAGTGATGTCAGGGGGTGTGGCATATGCTAATGAGTTATGCTAATGAGTTCCCCTAGCTCTTTTTCTACGAAACGACCCCTGGCGCTAGGCTCGGCTCCCTATGCCTCCCCTATCCTAGCAGAATTCTGCAACACAAGCCCACAGCGTGCAGAATAACCTGCACTGAGCTGTGATACAAAAATGTTCCATTTGCAAGCAGCTATTATAATATTCGGCATTTGATTGGCAGCAAAATCAGCCAGCCTGGATTTTTCCATCTTTGCCTTGGAAGAGGACAGCTGTTTATGAAGCCACCTTCCTTTCACACCCCAGCCCAGGATGGGAACTTTGGGCAGTGAAAGGTCAGCAACACACGTGCAGGCTGCCAAAGGGTTATTTATAACTGGCATGCAGCTCTGGGGCAGAACCAGTTTGTTGAGCTGGAAAACACACAAGGGAGCCTTTTAACAAATGGGATGCAGGAAATCAGATCAGTATGGCATTTGCGAGAGAGGAGGAGGTGACTCTAAGCTGGCAACTGGGAAACAGGGGGGGGGGATATTTGCAGCTTTGCATTTAAATTGCAGCTGCCGTATGCGGAGGGAAATGTCATCCTAGAAGAAGCATGCAAGCACATGTGAGGAAGAAGAAGAGGAGGAGGAAGAGGAGGAGGAGATTGGATTTATACCCCGCCCTTCACTCGGAGTCTCAGAGCGGCTTACAATCTCCTTTCCCTTTAACCACTCTTTGGGTGAAGCAGTATTTCCTTTTATCCGTTCTAACCTGACCACTCAGCAGTTTCATTGAGTGTCCACAAGGTCTTGTATTGTGAGAAAGGGAGAAAAGTACTTCCTTCTCTGCCTGCTCTGTCCCATGCATCTTAAACCTTGATCATGTCACCCCTCAGCAGGTTGGAGAGCCCGTTTGGTGTAGTGGTTAAGTGTGCGGACTCTAATCTGGGAGAACCGGGTTTGATTCCCCACTCCTCCACTTGCACCTGCTGATGTGACCTTGGGTCAGTCACAAGCTCCGGCACAGCTGTCCTTGAAAAAGAGCCGTTTGTGTCAGAGTTCTCAGCCCCACCCACCTCACAGGGTGTCTGTTGTGGGGAGGGGAAGGGAAAGGAGTTTGTAAGCCGCTCTGAGACTCCAAGTGAAGGGCGGGGTATAAATCCAATCTCCTCCTCCTCCTCCTCCTCCTCCTCC
>NW_015165843.1:1044031-1063761 GCF_001447785.1 Gekko japonicus | reverse complement strand
TCCTGCGCCTCCTGGGGTTTCCCCGGCTTTTCCCCAGTGTTTCTCAAACTTGTCTTGCTCTGAAGTTTTGGGAAAGATCGCATTAAAGCAGTGGTTGCTGTGTGGGTGGGAAAGTTTGGATTTCCTCACCTACACGGCAGCTGTCTTCTCAGACCCGGTCTTGGCTGTGCCAATTTCCTCCCCACAGCACTGGGGGCTGTCTAATATTATAAAATTATGTTTAACAGGTTCTTTGAATCCCCCACTTTCATATTTTTAAAAAGTAAGTCTCTAGCCTCGGAAGGTCCAGCTCGTAAGCTCAGAAGCCTGGAAAAAAGACCTCTTCGGCATTAAGAAGCCTGTGATGAGCCAATCTGGCCAGGCGGTGGCAGTGCGGCACTACGACTCAAAGCAGTCCTGGAAGAACTGACGTCATCTAGCCACGCCGAAAAAGTGAATGCCGCCCGGAACACGCCCGAAGCTTACAGCTGAACAAAATCCCAGTCGGCTGCAAAAGTGTGCGATTTAAAGAATTATATATGTTGTCCTCCCTTACCCCTATGAAACATTGTTAGTCCCTTGTGAAAAACTTGTGTAACTGTAAATCGCTCAGAGCCAGCAGCTCTGCAGGATGAGCGATCAATAAATCAAAAGGTATTATTATTATCAGCCTCTTCCATAGCTGTAGGGTTGCCAGGTGGGTCCCCTTGCTGTGCCGGCGGGGGGATTTGGGGGGGGGCGTTCCGGGATGTTCCCCGACACAATGATGTCACCCGGAAGTGATGTCATGATGTCGGCGATGTCTCATGGGACACTCTGGTTTGAAGGCAAAACTCTATGGTTTTAGCCCAAATTTACCATAGAGTTTTGCCCTCAAACCAGAACGTCCCACACGATGTCCCCGATGTGATGATGTCACTTCCAGATGACATCATTGCATTGTGTTGGGGACGTCATGGCAGAACGTGGCTGAAGCCCCGAAAATCGGGGGTACCCCCACCAGGACCTGGGGACTGCAACGAAACAAAACTTTGTAGGAAACAGCTTACAAATAGTATTCAAAACCATAAACAGATAATGCAGAAAGAATTTTTATGTTTTCATATTATTATAGTATTAAAAGCTATATATCCAATGTTGTAGTACAAAAAGCACAGAGGATAAAGCTGAATATGTGTACAGCTGATGCATTCAATATTTGGCGTTCACACAGGATACGCCTGATAAACCATCATGCACGCACACTTCTTCAGATACATGTGCGCCCGAAAGCTTAAACTTTGTTGGTCTTAAAGGTGCCGCTGGACTCAAACTTTGGTGTAGTCGTTAGGAGCGTGGACTCTAATCTGGGAGAACCGGGTTTGTTTCCCCACTCCTCCACATGCAGCTGCTGGATGACCTTGGGTCAGTCACAAGTTTTCTTGGAGCTGTTCTCTCTGAAGCAGTTCCAGAAAGAGCTCTCTCCTACCTCCCAGGGTGTCTGTTGTGGGGACGGGAAGGGAAAGGAGATTGTTAGCCGCTCTGAGACTCCGAGTGAAGGGCCATGGGGTATAAATCCCATCTCTTCTTCTGTTGCTGCAGACCAACACTGCGACTCACCTGAATCTATAGTATTACTGTAATGTATTCAATAGCTGCCATGGAATGCATGATGTATGTGAAACATCTAATTGACTTGCCATGTTGAGCTTCGTCCTGGGCTAGGATCCAAATCCATCCAATCGCATTGCTAGCCCAGGAAGCACCTAGCCAATCACTTTACAGCAAGCTCCCTGAGCGGGAACATCCGTGATTGGTCCTTATATGAACAACCGTATTGGTTGGTATTTGTACAGTGGGTGTGGCTACATTAGGCGGGAGAGTTTAAAAGCAGGACAACTGCAATGTAAAAGCTGAACTGTTCTGTTCTGGCTACCAGATGTTGATCTGTGTTGGAGTTGTGTTCGAGTTGAAGAATAAAGCTGTGTTCTTGCTGAATCACTCTCTGAGATCTTTGTTAAGCGAGCGACTTAACAATTACAAAACAATTGTTAGATCACGATGAGTCGCCCTGTTAGTCTGCCTGTAGCAGCGGAGAAGAGCAAGAGTACAGGAGCACCTTAAAGACTGACAAAATTTGTGGCAAGGCAGGAGCCTTCCTGAGTCACTCACCTCTTCAGATACAACTAGAATAAAATGGTTGTTTGTTCGGGGAGGTTGCCGCCACTAGAGGGCAGCAGACGACTGCAGGCCGCAGCCCAACTTCCCCTGCCAAGAGATCTTTGTGGGTCCCCAAAACTCCGGGTCAGGAGTGCGGCTGGGGGGTCAAGGAGCAGGATACGGGGAGGTGTGAGCCGTGTGCGCTGGATGCATCCCCCCCCCAGCCCCCTTTGGAGAGCAATGAGGCCTCCGCTCAGGAATGTGCTGTCGACTGACGAAATCTTTTGTGACTGGGGAGTGACACAGGGATTGGGGGGGGGGGTCAGGGGGTCACAGGCACACCCTTCGGGGACGGCCAGAAAAGATGAGCTGGCTCCGACTGGGAGGGAGAAGCCCCAAGTGCAAACCGGCCATCCGCAGCAGTCCACTGGCAAGAAAGAACAGGGTCATTCCGTGCGCAGAACCAGAGAGCCGGCCAGAAACAGCAGAGTCCCCAAAGGGCTGTTGCCAGGGCCAGATTTAGACTTGCTGAGGCTCTAAGCTATACAAAACCCAGAGGCCCCCTACTGGTCTCAGAAAAATTTAAAATATATACGCCTTTTTAATATTTGAAATCATTTTTTATATTGTGTTTTTATTCGAGGCCCCAGCAGATTGCGAGGCCCTAAGCTGTAGCTTATTTAGCTTATGCATAAATCCGGCACTGGCTGTTGCACACCCAGAGGGCGGAGGGGCAGCCCCTGGCCCCTCTCACGTTGTCAGTTCTGGGTTGGGACATTCCTGGGGATTTGGAGGGGCGGCCGAGGGAGGGGGGAGGTTTGGGGAGGAGGGACGTGATGCTGTGGAGTCCACCCTGCAGAGCCAGTTTGGTGTAGGAAAGCCAGTCTGGTGTCGTGGTTAGGTGCCTGGACTCTAATGTGCGGGGACTGGGTTTGATTCCCCACTCCTCCACTTGCACCTGCTGGATGACCTTGGGCAAGCCGTCGTTCTCTCAGGAGCAGTCCTCGAAAGAGCTCCCTCTCTCATCCCCGCCGACCTCACAGGGTGTCTGTTGTGGGGAGGGGGAAGGGAAAGGAGTCTGTAGGCCGCTCTGAGACTCCCGAGTGAAGGGCCAGTCTCTTCTCCGGGGGGATTGAACTCGGGAGGCCCGTTGTGATTCCGGGAGAGCTCCAGGCCCCACCTTGCAATATTGGCAAGCCGAGGCCCTGTCCCTGCTCTCCCTCCCAGGAGGGAGAAGTTGCCTGGAGCTGAGAATTATATACACACTTTAGGAAAAAAACAACAACATAAGAACGGAAGTTTGCCCTTACCTGTCTGGAGTCTCGAGAGTCGACCACTCCTTGAGGCCACTGTATCTCCCCAGCCAGTCCTCCCGGTTGGCCCGGAGAGACCTACGGCCTTACCAAGACCCTTCCTTGCCCCTTTTAAAGCCACCCGTGGAGCTGAAAGGAGCACGAGGAAGGTGAACTCCGCTCCCTTCAGCAAAGTCACACTGGACGGGGAAGGGAACCATTATGGGGCGAGGGCCGTGGCTGTGATGGGAAGAGGGGGCTGCAATAAATACAATAGAATATGCAGAGGGAAGGGCCCAGACATTCTGCCCGTAGGGGGTTATGGTCTGAATGGTTCAAGGGAGGAGGAAAATCAGCAGAGGGAGCTGAGTTAGACAACGGAGGGGCTTTGGCTCAAGGAGGAGGAGGAGGAGATTGGGTTTATACCCCGCCCTTCACTACCCAAAGGACCTTCAGAGCGGCTGACAAACTCCTTTCCCTTCCCCTCCCCACAACAGACACCCTGTGAGGTAAAAAAAGAAGAAGAGATTGGGTTTATACCCCGCCCTTCACTACCCAAAGGTGTCTCAGAGCGGCTGACAAACTCCTTTCCCTTCCCCTCCCCACAACAGACACCCTGTGAGGTAAAAAAAGAAGAAGAGATTGGGTTTGTACCCTGCCCTTCTATTGGAGTTTTGTGTTTGTTTAATTTCTTATATTAATTCAGCAGAGTTAGCAGAGTATAAATGAGTCTGAGTCCATGGTAGTTTAAAATATAAAAGTTTACTACAACCTAATATGGATAAGGGTATATGGGATGAAAAATAACAAAGAGCTTTATTTCTACATCCTCACTGCTTAACAGACTAACGAAGAGTACCTTACATGGCAGAGGTCTAATGGAGACTGGAGCTTCTTCTTGCTCTCGGACAAAGAGTCATAAAATGCTAAACACTAGCCACTCCATTCCCCAATCAAAACAACAAACTAGATCTCAATCTGGCGGGCTTTCTAGCTCTCTAACAGATAGGTCACAAACAATGTGATTCACTACACAGTATTAACTCAGTAAATACCAAATAGAAGTGTTCTAACTTGTAACATCCAACACCTTCACTACCCAAGGGTGTCTCAGAGCGGCTTACAAACTCCTTTCCCTCCACCTCCCCACAACAGACACCCTGTGAGGTAGAAGAAGAAGAAGAGGAGACTGGATTTATACCCTGCCCTTAACTACCCAAAGGAGCTTCAGAGCGGCTTACAAACGCCTTCCCTTCCCCTCCTTACAACAGACACCCTGTGAGGTCGGTGGGGCTGGGAGAGCTCTTTTGAGAACTGCTCATGAGAGAACAGCTCTGAGATACCTTGTAACCAAGGCTCCATCTAAGCTGTGGAGTCTTGTGAGCAACAATTCTACTTTGTGAGCGCTGAGAGCACTTGTGACTGGCCCAAGGTCACACCAGCGGCTGCATGCGGCACACTGGGGAATCAAGCCCGGTTCTCCCGGATTAGAGTCCGCGCTCCTAACCACCACACCGAAAACTCATCGCCCAGAAATCCCTTTGGTCTGTAAGGTGCGACTGGACATGAATCTAACTGTTTAACAGAAGGAAGGAGAAAGAAGAGGACAATTCTACAATTTAACAGAAGGAGGGAGAAAGAAGAGGACATTTGTGCCAAGTTTGGTTTGAGCGGGCAGTGAAGGCTGCCAATGACATCTTTCTCTCATCCTTCCTCCATGCATGGTTCGTCCCCCACCTGCATGTTATCCTCCCAACATCCCTGTGAGGTAGGACAGGCCATGACAGGGTGACTGGCCCAGGATCACCCAGCAAGCTTCCAGGGCAGAGTGGAGAGATTCGAACCCAGGTCGTCCTAGTCCACCAGTACACCAATACTGGGTGTCTTCCTCGTTCCTCTCTTCCCTTCCCCAAGCAGGGCAAGCAGGGACTCCAGCTAAAGCCTGCCTTCCCACCCCCTTTCGGCACGAAGTTATTCCGCACTGCCAATGTTTGGCTGTTGCCAGGGCGACGGCGCAAAAAGCCCAGGCCTCCTAGGCCTCCCAGCTTCACGTGGCTGCCGAGCTGGGCCAGGCGGCCCAGGGCCAGGCTTAGAGGAAACGAGCTCGGCCCGCCTGCCATAAACACCCGGAGATCTCTGAGGAGGGGCAGCCCTTTTCATACGATCCTGTCACATTTGTCGATTTTCCGTTCACTTTAGAGTGGGAGCGGTGGAGTTGGGAACCATCTGTCCGTTATCTCTCCTCAGAACTCGGCTAGTCACTCGGAAGAACTCGCTCCAACAAGGTGACGCCTTTTATCAGCCTGAAAGCTCCCCATCAGTGTTTCTGCACAGCTGATTAGGTCTTTGCTTTCAGGCTAACCTCTTCCTCACTGGATGAGATTTCGGACATCTTTATTCCCGGTTAACTTCCAACCCTCCCACTTAAAGCCCCACATGTTTCCCTTGTCGTCTTTAGCATCTTCTCTGTTTGGGCCGATCTGGTAATTTCTTCTTCTCGGTGTCTGGTCTCTTCTCCTTCTCGTTGCTGTCTCCAAAGTGTCCTGCTGATATTCCTGGCCCTTCCTGTTCCCCAGGTGGTGGTATTGGCCTTTTCCTCCCGTCTTGGTGTGGCTTCCCCTTTCGTAGACAGGAGTTCCTGACAGATCCTCAGGCCGCAGCTTTCCCTAGGCGAGGGCTTCAGCTCGGAGCCTGGCATCCGTCCGAGGCAAAGCACAATTCGCACCAGGATCCTGTGGGTCAAGCCACAGACCCCCTCCACCATGGAGCTGCCCGGAGAGACAGGCGATGATGACCGTTTTTTCTTCTTCTTCTTCTGGCTGATGTCTTGTATCCTACCGTTGCAAACGGTTTTGCCCTGTCCACATCTGTTTGGGTTGCTGGCATTGTGGACATGTTTCTGTTATGCCACTGATATGCGCAGCAGACGTGCCTGTTATGGAGCATGGACAACGAATTTAGAGTGCCAATCGGGCACCTTTAAGACCAACAAAGGTTTATTCAAGGTAGGGGCTTTCATGTGTGTGCACACTTTGTCATATATATATATATTTATATTTATCAAGTGTGCATGCGCAAGAAAGCTCACATCTTGAATAAACCTCTGTTGGTCTTAAAGGTGCCCGACTGGACTCCAAACTGGTTGTACTGCTTCAGACCAACACGGCTGACCAACTGGATAGACATGAACACATGAAGCTGCCTTATATTGGATCAGACCCTTGGTCCGGTCCATCAAGGTGAGTCTTGTCTACTCAGACTGGCAGCCGCTCTCCAGGGTCTCAGCCGGAGGTCTTTCACATCACCTCTTGCCTGGTCCTTCTTAACTGGATTTGCCAGGGATTGAACTGGGTACATTCTGCATGCCAAGCAGATGCTCTGCCACTGAGCCACGGACCCTCCCATATGTGTAGTGCTGAGCAACTCTTGAATAAAGAAAGTTGGGAAATGCATTCACCTTATGGGGAAAATATGGCACCAAATGAGCCAATGTGGTATAGTCAGGGGTCATTTCATGCAGGAGCGCACAGGAGCGGAGCTCCGGCAGTAAGGAACTCATGGGGCGGGCACATGCAACAAGCCCCACCCCCCACTCCCAGCAGCCCTCAGTCGGGCCCTGAGGAGCAAGAAGTAGCCAGGTAAGTTGCAGAGCCTGCCCCAGTCCGCCTTCAGGTACAAGCTCTCCCTCCTCTGCGAGGACAGATCTGCACGTCCCCCCCCCCCAATAGCTAGCAATCCAAAACAGTCACTTCCGGTAAGGTCAGGGGGTGTGGCATATGCAAATAAGTTATGCTAATGAGCTCCTGCACCCCTTTTTCTACGAAATGACCCCTGAACACCCCCACACACCTGCCTCAGCATGGAAGCAACTGTGTATGTTCGGATCTGATCCCGGCTTGTAGCAACCGCTCCCTGCTTTTAGCTCCTGCAACCTTTGACTGACTTCCCGGCTTTCCGACCTTCGACTCTGTTTTTTGACTTAATTTCGGACTGCGTATCCAGTTTCTAGTGCATGGCACCATGGTGACCAGCTGAGCCAGCACAATAACCTGCGGAGAGCTCCCTCTCCTCCCCAGAGCCCACCGTCCACGGGCTCCACCAATGCTCCCTCTAAGCTGGGAAGTCTTGTGAGCAAAAATCCTACTTTGGGAGCTCCTGACACTAAAGTTGTGAAATGGTGATCTGGCTGCTGCATAAATCAGTTTGCTCTGGAGACATCCTTCCTGAGCTAAGGCGTGAGCCGGAGGCTAAAAAACTGCGCGCTAGCTCACACTGACTCAGCTTAGAGTGAACACTGGGCCTCACTCTGAAATCTCTGGGAATTTCTCAACCCAGAGCTCGCAACCCTAGGTTGACTGCGGGGTGGGGTGGGGTGGGGGAGGACACTCGTTGCCACTTGGCGCTGGCTTTAGGGATTGGAGACATCGCCAGTGGAACAGCCCAAAGAGCCCCTTAATGGACCAATGGTCTGATTCACTGCTTTTTACTTGTGGATACTGTGGGAACACAATCAAAGAAGGAAATTTTTGGACCATAAGTTTATTTTATAACCACTGGGCTAGTGATTGCACGTTAAAGGTCTTGTGTGCATATTTATTTATTTATTTATTTTCCCAAATATATTTTATTATTTTTCAAAAAAAAGCAATACCTTTAACATAAACAAACAATAAAACAATAACATACAAACTCCGTTAACCTGTTGTATGCCAATATAAATAACATAAATCACTCTGATGAACAAAACTTCAAAGTTGATTGCAATACACGGGTAGGTATACTTATGAGTGCAAAATTTTAACTATATATTAACATTCGTGGAATGTTACAGAATATATGGTACGTCAGTCTCTAACTCAACTATAATACATTACATTAAGGTAAGGATATCACGATATTTGTTAGGTATGGTGTCTTTAAAAAAAAGATGAGGTTTTGACCACATATTCAATAAAAGGTAACCACTTAATCAACTTGCTAGGTCTTACAGCACCTATATCATTGGTTAGAATGGAATCTGCTATCTTTTCCATAGTTAACATTTCCCAGGTTTTGCCAATCCATCTATTAAGTGCAATGGGAGCTGTCTCCTTCCTGCTGGCTGCTATTACTGTGTGCATATTTATCCTGTGCCTGGTGATTTTGCTTCTGAACAATTTACTTTATGGTCCTTATTGAATCCCTATATATGTTTTAAATTTGTTATTATCAATAAATACATGTACTTCTTTTTATGGAAAGGTTTTAATATTGGCCCTCCTTTTCACTAACTTTTGTTTGGTTCTGGAGTTTATTGTTAGGTTCAGTTTTTTTCCCTTCTTGTTTCTGCTGATTCAGTATAAGGCAGTTTCACAGGTGTTCACTTTTTGCACCCCCAAAGAATCCAAACTGCACAAAAAAACCCAACATAGATCAGGAGCAGTACTCCCTCTAAGCTGTGGCGTCCTGTAAGCAACAATTCTACTTTGTGAGCTGCTGGCATTAAAGTTGTGAACGAGAGATTTGGCTGCTGCATAAATTTGTTTGCTCTGGAGCCCTCCTTCCTGAGCGGAGACAAAAACTTGTCAGCCGGAGGCTGAAAAACTGTGAGCTAGCCCACTCTAACTCAGCTTAGAGGGAACATGGATCAGGAGCCGCGAAAACATGTTCAGCAGCCACCTCTGGTAAACACAAATGGGAAGGATCATTTCCGTGCATGCCGAATGCTTCGACGTGTCTGACGCACGGCACATTCCGCACGCCAAAAACCAGGATTCCGTGGCAGAAACCCTCCTCTGGCCCATTCCAGCCTCCTTCCCACCTCTTTTCGCTCTCCAAATGAACCCCTCTTTCTTGCGCCCCTCTGTCCCTCGGGATGTGGGGCTTCCTCCTTCTGCGAGGCCCACAAGTTCAATCACCCCCCCCCCCACCGCTAAAAAAAGAGCTGAATGCTACCGATTCAGCTGCCGCTGCAGCCCTGCGCGCACAAATGCACACACACGCACATTCTGCAGGTTATAAATACTCCAAATAAGTCTAGACGGTGTCTGAAACCGACTGGGGAGCATCTTTGCAACGAGGCGGTGGGAAAGGGGGGGCTGGATCTCCGCCGTAGGAGCGCAAGAGGGGAAAAAGCAAAGGCCGCTCTGTCTCCCCTGCAGCTGCTCCTCCTCGCTCTCTCCGGCTTCCCTTACAAGACAGGCCCTGGCATCTTCCGCCGGAGGACCCTGGAGGTGCTCTTCCCCTTCCCAGGCGGCTGGGCAGCCTGCCCGCAGGAAATGCCTTGCCCCAAATCCCTTCCCTGGCTGCTTTCAATGCTCCATTGAGTGTGAGAGGCCCACCACATCAGGCCCGTGCACCTCTGCTAGCCACCTCTGGCTACGGATGCCAGCCTCCGGGTGGAACCTGGGGAGGAGCTGTGATTCCAGGGCATCCCCAGGTCCCACCCAGAGGCTGGCATCGCTATTCCAGAGGCAACAAGGCTCCCTCTGAGCTGTGGAGTCTTGTGAGCAAAAATCCTACTCTGTGAGCTCCTGGCATTTAGAAGAAAGAGAGGAGGAGATTGGATTGATACCCTGCCCTTCACTCGGAGTCTCAGAGCGGCTTACAAACTCCCTTTCCCTCTCCCTCCCCACAACAGACACCCTGGGAGGTAGGTGGGGCTGAGAGAGCTCTCTGGAGAACTGAGAGAACAGCTCTGACAGAACTGTGGCTTGCCCAAGGTCATCCAGCAGCTGCATGTGGAGGAGTGGGGAATCAAACTCAGCTCTCCCAGATTAGAATCTGCACACTTCACCATGGCACCAAACTGGCTCGCACAATTTAAGTTTGTGAGCAAGCGATTTGGCTGCTGCATAAATCAGTTTGCTTTGGAGCCCTCCTTCCTGAGCTAAGGCGAAAATTTGTGAGTCGGAGGCGAAAAAACTGAGCTAGCTCACACTCACTCAGCTTAGCGGGTAAGATCCAGGTAGTCAGCCGTGTTGGACTGAATAGTATATTAGAATACTGAATGGATGTCTGCTGACAACGTTGCATCCAGCTCAAAAGATACCACTGCCTTCCACGCGCCCTCCATACTGGAGGAGAAGATATTCAGATTCTGTTACTTCCCACAATTAGAAAAAAACACCTTTAGGCATTTATCTGCTATTGTGACATATTTATCGCTTTACAACTGTTGACCATATAAGCTTAACTTGTTACTGAGTTTTTCACTTTGCATAACTTAAACGTCATCATGTTACATGTTAATTTGCTGATAAATCCCTGTCTATAAGTTTAGAACCTCACCTGCCATTCCCGTGTATTTGGTGCCTCGCACACAAAAGCTCACACCTGGAATAAGCCTGTTGTTGGTCCTAAAGGTGCCACTGGACTCTAAATTCGTTCTGGCATTAAAGTGGTGAGCGAGCGATCTGGCTGCTGCATCAGTTTGCGCTGGACCCATCCTTCCTGAGCTAAGGCAAAAACAGGTGAACTGGAGGCTAAGAAACTGTGAGCGAGCTCACACTACCTCGGCGTAGAATGGACACAGCTGGGGATCCCCCAGAATTCCAGCTCCTCTCCAGACTACAGAGATCAGTTCCCCTGGAGAAAACAGATGCTTTGGAGGGTGGACTCTGTGGCACTGGACCCCACTGAGGTCCCTGTCCTCCCTGGGCTCAGTCCCCAAATCTCCAGGAATTTCCCAACCTGGATCTGGTAACCCTACTCCCCTATTCCAGACTGGTGGCCAATGCTCCCTCTAAGCTGTGGGTTCCTGTGAGCAAAAATTCTACTTTGTGAGTGACTGGCATTAAAGCTGTGAGTGAGCGATGTGGCTATTGCATAAATCAGTTTGCTCTGGAGCCATCCCTTCCTGAGCTCAGACAAAAAATGTGTGAGCGAGAGGCTAAAAGACTGTGAGCTAGCGCACACTCACTCAGCTTAGAAGGAACACTGCTGGTGGCCAGGGGGGAACTCAGCAACCCAACCTCTGGATCCACTTTGTACTGAAGAGGGCTTTGCCCTCAGCAGAAGGAGGAGGAGGAGATTGGATTTATACCCCGGGCTTCACTACCCAAAGGAGTCTCAAAGTGGTTTACAATCTCCTTTCTCTTCCCCACCCCACAACAGGCACCCTGTGAGGTAGGTGGGGCTGAGAGAGCTCTTTCCAGAACAGCTCCAAGAGAACATGTGACTGACCCAAAGACACAGCAGCAGCTGCACGTGGAGGCGTGGAGAATCAAACCCAGTTCTCCCAGATTAGAGTCCACACTCCTAACCACCACTACACCAAACTGGCAGCAGCCTCAGATGGAGGGCTTCCTTTTCAAGGAGAGAACCTCCGAGAGACCGCTGGTTTGTAAACATACAGGTCGAGCCCCAGATTTTACGAGGTTGCCTGAGAAGATCAACAGATACTACACCGGCATATCGACCAGTTATGCCGCTGGACAATGCCAATGGAACCTGAGGACTTGGACATTACGGATGCCCCGGATACCTCCGCCCTTCCGCAACCGTCCACCACAGAACCCGTCCCTCTTCCCTTAGGCACGCCCGAGGACCAGGGCTATTTTTGGGCAGGAGGAACGGAGTTCCAGCTGGCTTCTAAGTTGGCCATGCCCAGCAGGGACTCATTAGCATAATAGGCCACACCCAACAGCAGGAACTCATTCGGATTGGCTACATTAGGGGTGTGTGGCCTAACATGCAAAGGAGTTCCTGCTACAAAAAAAAGCCCTGGGTTTTGACAACAAACAAGGTAAACAGAATAAGAAGCAAAAGGTGGGTGTGGCTGGATGAGCACACTTCTGGTAACATGGGGGTGCGGCCTAATATGCTAATGTGTTTCTGCAGTTGGGTGGGGCCTGTTATGCTAATGAGTTCCTGCTGGGCTTTTTCTACAAAAAAAAGCCCTGCCGAGGACCCTCCCCCGACTGCACAGGGACCGCCGGCACAAGGAACCACGGTGCCACCCCCGGCCAGCTCTCCGCCGAGGGCATGAGGGGTGGAGCCAGCCGCCGTTCCCGAGCTTCGCCACTCTACCCGCACCAGAAGGTCACCAGCACATTTGAAGGACTTTATCTGTGGGTGTATTGCAGACCAAGGGGGGAGGGGTGTAATGTATCCAGTTCCGACTGCGTGGCCAGCTTCGGCTCCATACGGTCAAACGCAAACGTCGCGCTTCGCTCAGAGGAACAATGGACTATGTGGATCCTAGGCTCCCAGTCGAGAGCCTATGGAACTCTCGGCCACTGTAAATAACCTATTGGGAAGTGGTGTGTGTGTGTTCTGGGTGGTGGTTTCTCGGGGGATAAAAGCCGGCCTGTGAGCCGGCTACGGTTGTCTTGTTCTGCTTTAAATAAAGTACGTTAAGCAGAAATCACTCGTCCGTCTGCGTACTTTTCAAGCAGTCTGGTGAGGGATACTGAAGCAGGCCAGGAGCGCCTGTGCCCAGCCCCTTTCAAAGAGAGCTTGGAGATCAGTGGCAATGAATTTGCTTGGTGTGCAGAAAGCCACAGGTTCAGTTCCCGGCAGGGGTCATTTCGTAGAAAAAGAGGTGCAGGAGCTCATTAGCATAACTTATTTGCATATGCCACACCCCCTGACATCACCGGAAGTGTGTCAGAAGGTAATACCCACTGCTCAGGCTCCACTGGACTATTTTGGATTGCTAGCTATTGGGGGGGGACGTGCAGATCTGCTCTCACAGAGTGAGGAAGAGCTTGTACCTGAAGGGGAGAGGGGCTCTGCAATTTACCTGGCTACTTCTTGCTCCTTGTGGCCTGACTGAGGGCTGCTGGGAGCAGGGGGCGGGGCTTGTTGCATGTACCCGCCCCCCGGGCTCCTTACTGCCGGAGCTCTGCTCCTGTGCGCTCCCGCAGGAAAAGACCCCTGGTTCCCGGCATCTCTAGTCAAAAGCATATTTGGGGAAGTAACACAGGGAACTCGGAGAGCAGCTGTGAGTCGAAGGAAACGCTCCTCGGCTAGACAGGCCAAATGCCCTGGCTCAGGTTCACAGGTTCCAGTTACTGCAGGTTCATTCTCAGGAGTTTCCATTTCCAGACCCTCAGGCTGGAACGGATGAGAAAGGACATGAAACGCCTTTTGTTGTGTTCAAAGAAGCAGATGCTGTGGTAAAAGGATCGGCAGAATTAGCGGGGGACGCGTGTGTCGAAGGCTCTGTTCCCAGCAATCATCCAATGGAACCTCCACGTGCAGAGCCAGTGTACCTGCAAGCAGGGTTCCCTCTAAGCTGAGTTAGTGTGAGCCAGCTCAGTTTTTTAGCCTCCGGCTCACATCTTTTTGTCTTAGCTCAGGAAGGATAGCTCCGGAGCAAACTAATTTATGCAGTAGCCACATCGCTCGCTCGCAACTTTAATGCCAGTCGCTCACAGAATAGAATTTTTGCTCACAAGACTCCACAGCTTACAGGTAGCATTGCCTGCAAGGATTGGATGCTACAGGCCAACAAGGGGATTCCTAATCCTAACGCAATGTCAGAAAACACCCTTTCAATATGGCACCCTTAGCAGCACCCCCTCAGTGTTCCCTCTAAGCTGAGTTAGTGTGAGCTAGCTCACAGGTTGTTAGCCTCCGGCTCACACATTTCTGTCTTAGCTCAGGAAGGATGGCTCCAGAGCAAACTCATTTATGCAGCAGCCAAATCGTCTGCTCACAGCTTTAATGCCAGCAGCTCACAAACTAGAATTTTTGCTCACAAGACTCCCCAGCTTAGAGGGAACATCACCCTTAGCAGCACCCCCTCAGTGTTCCATCTAAGCTGAGTTAGTGTGAGCCAGGCTCACAGTTTTTTAGCCGCTGGCTCACACCTTTTTGCCTTAGCTCAGGAAGGACGTCTCTGGAGCAAATTAATTGATGCAGTAGCCAAATCGCTCACTCACAACTTTGATGCCAGTAGCTCACAAAGTAGCATGTTTGCTTACAAGACTCCACAGCTTAGAGGGAGCATTGCCCCCCAATCTATGACCATGTGATGGAACACCAGATCTACAACTGCCTCTCCTGGTTCTGTTGGAGCGAGCGACCTAGCATGGCTGGACATTGCAGGGTGGTACATCACTCTAAGTGCGTATACGTGTTCTCTCCTCGAATGGGATGCCTCCCTTTGTCTTAACCTGGGAGCTGCCCTCTGCCCCCTCCTCTCTCACTAGCTTTGTCCTCTCACCTTCTTCTCATGGCCTTCCATGGAGACACATATCTCTGCAGGTCTCTCCTGTAGAGACGATGCCCTCGTAACTCCCACACACGTGATGCTGTAGAAATTGGCCATTGGTGATAGGGGAAGTCCTCTTTAGAGGAGGCTCCTTCCTCTTCTTTCGACTGCAACCTGGATGTGAGATGGATCTACTTGAATAAATGAGAGTTAGACTGAGGGGTCATTTCCTGCAGGAGCGCACAGGAGCGGAGCTCCGGCAGTAAAGAGCCCAGTGGGCGGGCCCATGCAACAAGCCCCACCCTCTGCTCCCAACAGCCCTCAGTCAGAGCAAGAAGCAGCCAGGTAAGTTGCAGGGGCTCCACCATCCCCCCCGTCCCCCCCCCCGTCCAAAACAGTCCAGTGTCACCTTTAAGACCAAGTTTTATTCAGGTACAAGCTCTCCCTCCTCTGCGAGGACAGATCTGCATGCCCCCCCCCAATAGCTAGCAATCCAAAACAGTCCAGTGGAGCCTGAGTGGTGGGTGTTGCCTTCTGACACACTTCTAGTGATGTCAGGGGCAGTGTTCCCTCTAAGCTGAGTTAGTGTGAGCCAGCTCACAGTTTTTTAGCCTCCAGCTCACACATTTTTGTCTTAGCTCAGGAAGGATGGCTCCAGAGCAAGCTAATTTATGCAGCAGCCAAATCGCTCGCTCGCAACTTGAATGCCGGTAGCTCACAAAGTAGGATTTTTGCTCACAAGACTCCACAGCCTAGAGGGAGAATTGGTCAGGGGGTGTGGCATATGCAAAAAAGTTATGCTAACGAGTTAAGCTAATGAGCTCCTGCACCTCTTTCTCTACGAAATGACCCCTGGTTAGCCTTCTTTGCAATATACCTCTTGTGAGATTTATTGACTGCACTGAGTATCCTGCTTCTATGACTGGGCAGAACTCTGCTGTCTGAACCAAATATCCCAGTCGGTTCGAGGGAGGCTGTGAACCTCTGCACACACAACACCCAATGCTGGCACCGGATATAGGTTCAGTATGGTAGGAGGAAGACCCGTAGACTGCTGCTGATAAGAGAGCTGAAAGTGCTCCTCGGTCTTTTCTTCTGCCTTCTCCAGACAGCTGGAGGTGTGTGTGTGAGAGAGAGGAGGGGGGGGAGTCAGAGGAGAGGAGAGACCGCCAGATGCAGACACAAGGAGCGTTATTTAGTCTAGAGACTCTCCGAGGAAGTATCCATTTGCACGTGAAAAATCTCTGGAATTTCTCCCTCGCTCGCCTGTGTGTGCCTTTCTAACACAGTTCCTCTCTCTGTGCATCCGTTTTCTGCACCCGGGATCGGGGAAAAAACTTCTCTGCTCCTCCATCTCCCCTTCACTGGATCCTGATGTGTCTGCAGGAAAACTGGGGAAGGAGGAGAGGGGGGACTTCGTCTGCCCCCTGCAGCAGGTCAGCATCCTCTCCTACTATTGCATCTTGGGGGTTGCCAGGTAGATGCTCAGATGGCAAGGAATCGACAAGCAAGTCCTGGAAATAATCGACACGGGCAAAGTAGGAGTTGGCAACGGAAGGCTCCTGGGCCAAACCCGGTTCCTTGAGGACCGACACATCCCCGGCTTGTCGTCAAGCCAAAGACAGAATCAAGGCAGATTGTGAGAAGAAGAGCAGGAAGGGATGAGCCAGTGCTCAGTTCTTGTGGCCCTTTCTTACATCCCCAGGGTAGTGCTGGTTGCCATTTTGGGGTCAGGAAAGAATTTCCCTCCAGGTCCAATTGGAGATGTTTTGCCTTTCTCTAGCCATAGAGCAAGGAGCTGCGGTGGCTCAAGTGGTTAAGACGCTGAACTGCAGGCCGGAAGGTCGGTAGTTCAGCAGTTCGAGACCCGAGTGTGCCGCTTGACGGAGTGAGCTCCCGTCTCTGGTCCCAGCTCCTGGCAACCTAGCAGTTCGAAAGCAAGAAATTGCAAATAGATGGATAGGGACCACTTCGGTGGGAAGGTAACAGTGTTCCGTGCACCTCAGCATCTAGTCATGCAGGCCACATGACCACGAAGAAGTCTTCGGACAGCGCTGGCTCTTCGGCTTGGAAACGGGAAATGAGCACTGCCCCCTAAAGTCGGATTCGACTGGCTTCCGAGCAAGGGAAACCTTTACCTTTACCTAGCCATAGAGCAGGGATCACTGGGGAAGTGGAGGGTGGGTACCTGTGAATTTCCTGCATTCTGCAGAGGGTTGGACTAGATGACCCTGGAGGTCCCTTCCAGCTCTATGTTTCTTTTTTCCCCCATGATATATCTTTTTATTTTATAGGACAAAATAAATAAACAAACTAACACAACACACACAAACTTACATATGTTTCTATGGAAGAAGAGCTTTGGAGGGGTGGGGGCAGTGTTCCCTCTAAGCTGCGTCAGTGTGAGCCAGCTCACAGTTTTTTAGCCTCTGGCTCACACATTTTGGTCTTAGCTCAGGAAGGACGGCTCCGGAGCAAATCAATTTATGCAGTAACCAAATTGCTCGCTCACAGAGTAGAATTTTTGCTCACAGGACTCCACAGCTTAGAGGGAGCATTGCGTGGGGGAGTATCGTAACGGGGGCTCGCTGGAAGACCATGCTGGTGGGGGAGGCCTGGGGACTCGGCCCCCCCATTCTCTTCTCAAAATGGGATGAGCGGAACACTAAAGAGAACTGTCCACTTATCTGCCATTAGAGATCGCCTACCTGAATTAAAGGAGCTGCGGTGGCTCAAGTGGTTAAGACGCTGAACTGCAGGCTGTGGAAGGTCAGTAGTTCAGTGGTTCAAGACCCGGGTGCCGCAAGGCAGGGTGAGCTCCCGTCTCTAGTTCCAGCTCCTGCCAACCTAGCAGTTCGAAAGCAAGAAATGGCAAGTAGATAAATAGGTACCACTTCGGTGGGAAGGTAACAGCGTTCCGTGTGCCTTGGTGTCTAGTCATGCCGGCCACATGACCACGGAAACGTCTTCGGACAGCGCTGGCTCTTCGGCTTGGAAACGGAGATGAGCACCGCAACCCTAGAGTCGGATTCGACTGGCTTTCGAGCAAGGGAACCTTTCCCATTACCTTACCTGAATTAAAAAGAGACTCTTGGAATTGGCTTTTTTCTTCCATCTGGGCAGATGGGAGTACCACAGCACGTGAGAAGCCACCAAGAATACCTCTCTCAATAACGTTTTTTCAAGATCAGTCACATCGAAGGCACCAGCAGGGGGAGCTGTCGCTCAGGGGTAGAGCCTCTGCTTGGCACGCAAAAGGTCCCAGGTTCAATTCCCTACTTCCCCTGTTCAAAGGATCAGGTGATAGGTGATATGAAAGACCTCAACCTGGGAACCGGGGAAAAGCAGACAATACACTGACCTTGATGGACCGAGGGTCTGATTCAGCAAGAGGAAGCTTCGCATGTGGATATATTCACTCATGCAAGCATCAGTTACTGCTCAAATCACTGTCTCAAGTGGCAAAGTCTTCTGGTGCCCGAAAGGCGAACCAATTTAACGCAAAGACCAGTACAGCTGTGAGCCTGTGACACTTCCATGTAGACCCAACAAACAGAAGCTCAGAACCAGTGCTCCTTCTAAGCTGTGGAGCCTTGTGAGCAAAAATTCTCCTTTGTGAGCTCCTGGCATGAAAGTTGTGAGCGAGCGATTGGGCTGCTGCATCAATTAGTTTGCTCCGGAGCCCTCCTTCCTGAGCGGAGACAAAACTGTGTGATCCGGAGGCTAAAAAACTGCGAGCTAGCTCACACTAACTCACCTTAGAGGGAACACTGCTCCGAACGGAGAATTAGGCTTGCCATATTTGAAATGGCAGCAGCCATGAAATTAAAAGACGCCTGCTCCTTGGGAGGAAAGCGATGGCGCACCTAAACAGCATGATAAAAAGTAGAGACATCTCCCTGCCAACAAAAGTCCGCATGATCAAAGCAATGGTATTCCCAGTAGTCATGTATGACTGCGAGAGTTGGACTATAAGGAAGGCCGAACGCCGAAGAATAGATTCTTTTGAACTATGGTGCTGGAGAAGACTCTTGAGAGTCCCTTGGACTGCAAGGAGATCAAATCAGTCAATCCTAAAAGAAATCAACCCTGACTGTTCCCTGGAAGGCCAGATAATGAAACTGAAGCTCAAATACTTTGGCCACCAAATGAGCAGGGAGCACTCACTGGAGAAGACCCTGATGCTGGGAAAGATTGAAGGTCAAAGAAGACGGGGACGGCAAAGGATGAGATGGTTAGACAGTGTCATAGATGCAACGGACATGAAACTGAGCAAACTTCAGAGGACGGCGGAAGACCGGAAGGCCTGGCGTGATCTGGTCCATGGGGTCGCGAAGAGTCGGACTCGACTGTGCGCCTGAACAACAAAAAATTTGAAATGTGGTGTTGGAAGAAAGTTTTACGGACACCGTGGACTGCCAGAAAGACACATCCGAGGGTTCTAGATCAAATCAAGCCCGAATTCTCCCTAGAAGCCAAAATGACTAAACTGAGGCTATCGAACTTTGGTCACATGATGAGAAGGAGGAGATTGGATTTATACCACGCCCTTCACTCGGCATCTCAGAGCGGCTTACAATCTCCTTCCATTCCTCTCCCCTCAACAGACACCCTGGGAGGTCGGTGGGGCTGAGAGAGCTCTTTTGAGGACTGCTCCTGAGAGAACACTCGTAACTGGCCCAAGGTTACACCAACAGCTGCATGCGGAGGAGTGGGGAATCAAACCCGGCTCCTCCCAGATTAGAGTCTTAACCTCTACACCAAACTGGCTCTCAAGATAACAGAAGACAACACTCCCTGAAGACAACCATGCTGGGAAACGCTGAAGTGATGAAGACCCAACGTGAGATGGATGGACCTCATCGAGGAAGCCACGGACCTCACCTCGCAAGACCTAAACAAGGCTGTTCACAAGAGGGCATTCGGGAGGTCCTTAATTCACAGGGTCGCCATGAATTGGAGGTGCCTTGTCAGCACTTAACACACAGAGACATGCTAGGCCAGTTTGGTGTAGTGGTTAGGAGCGCGGACTCTAATCTGGGAGAGCTGGGTTTGATTCCCCACTCCTCCACATGCAGCTGCTGGTGTGACCTTGGGGCAGTCACAAGTTCTCTCAGAGCTGTTCTCTCAAGGGCAGTTCTCGAAAGAACTGTCTCGGCCCCACCTCCCTCACAGGGTGT
>NW_015165843.1:1041254-1043905 GCF_001447785.1 Gekko japonicus | reverse complement strand
CTTCTTCCTCTTCTTCTTCCTCTTCTTCTTCCTCTTCTGTTGTGCAGATAAGGAAGAAGGAAGCAGTCCCAATTAAGCCCCAAAGGAATAGAAACAAACTAAACGGTAAATTCTGACCTGGACATTTCACACCCAAGCCTAAAATGGCATCAGAACCAAAGCCTGCGGTTCTGCCCTTGTGGAGGTTCTTGGCGATGGCACGATGTCCAGAAAACCTGTGGGTTCTTTCAAGGCAACCTGCCGAGGGCTAAAGGGCTGGAAAGGGAACCGAATGGGAAAGCTGAACCAGCCGAACTGCAGGTGTTGGTTATATAAAAGTTTCCAGCCAGACAGTTGGCTCCAGTCTATCCTTTTCCCCCCATGACTCGGGCATTGAACTTCACAAGCTTTTCCCCGGAAACCCTGAGTAAGAAGCACCTGCTTGGATGCGGTCCCCCGTGACCTCAGCGGCAGCCGAGCCACTCCGGCGGAGGGGAAGGAGGGCGGGTTTCAAGGAGACAGAAGGACAGCAGCAACCGCAGGGTGGAGAGGCAGATGCTCAGGTGGGAAATCGATCCAGGCACACAGACACACACAGCAGTAGAAAAGAGCAAGAGGCCAGCAGCATCTTGAAGGCTAATGAAAGACGTGTGCTTGCACACGAAAGCTTATAGCTTGAATAAAAATGTGTTGGTCTTCAAGGTGCCACTGGACACAATCTTTGTTCTGCGGCTTCAGACCAACACGGCTACTACCCACCTGAATCTAACAACATTTGTGGCAGGGTAGGAGCTTTCATGAGTCACTGCTCACTTCTTCAAAGTCTTTAAGGTGCTACTTCTTTAGGTGCTACTGGACTCTTGCTCTTTTCTGTTGCTAGGTAAAGGTAAAGGTTTCCCTTGCTCGAAATCCAGTTGAATCCGACTCTAAGGATGCGGTGCTCATCTCTGTTTCCGAGCCGAAGAGCCAGCGCTGTCCAAAGACGTTTCCGTGGTCATGTGGCCAGCATGACTAAACACCAAGGCGCACGGAACGCTGTTACCTTCCCACCAAAGTGGTACCTATTTATCTACTTGCAATTTCTTGCTTTCGAACTGCTAGGTTGGCAGGAGCTGGAACTAGAGATGGGAGCTCACTCCATCATGCGGCACTCAGGTCTTGAACTGCTGAACTACCGACCTACCAGCCTGCAGTTCAGCGTCTTAACCATTTGAGCTATAGACAGACTAACACGGCTACCCGTCTTGATCTACACACAGCAATGTCACTCTGCAAAATAATGAAGAAGAAGAAGAAGAAGAAGAAGAAGAAGAAGAAGAAGAAGAAGAAGAAGAAGAAGAAGAAGAAGAAGAAGAAGAAGAAGAAGAAAAAGAAGAGATTGGATTTATACCCTGCCCTTTACTACCCAAAGGAGTCTCAGAGCGGCTTACAAACTCCTTTCCCTTCCCCTCCCCACAACAGACACCCTGTGAGGTAGGCGGGGCTGAGAGAGCTCTTGACAGAAACTACTCTTTTTTCAATAACAGCTCTTATCAGAACTACGTATTGCCCAAGGTCATCCAGCAGCTGCAAGTGGAGGAGTGGGGAATCAAACCTGGTTCTCCCAGATTAGAGTCCGTACACTTAACCACTACACCAAACTGGCTCTCAAAAGGCCAAACGCGGCAGGGGCAGATCAGACCGAAGGGCCGCATTTTTAAACATTTCTTTCAACCTCGCCTTTCGACTATTAAAAGGGACTCCCGGGGGCTCGCAGCAACTAACGTGGCCAAGCAAAAATAGTTCCCAAACCATCCATCTTATTGAAAGACGCAAGCCCTTTTCATACAGTCCAATGGGATGAAATTAATCTGGCGGGGGAGAGGGGAGATCAAACATGCTTCTCTGACCAGGGGTCATTTCCTGCAGGAGCACACAGGAGCGGAGCTCCAGCAGTAAAGAGCCCAGGGGGCGGGCACATGCAACAAGTCCCGCCCCCTGCTCCCAGCAGCCCCAGGCTATGAGGAGCAAGAAGCAGCCAGGCAAGTTGCAGTGGGTGTTGCCTTCTGACACACTTCCGGTGATGTCAGGGGGTGTGGCACATGCAAATAAGTTATGCTAATGAGCTCCTGCACCTCTTTTCCTATGAAATGACCCCTGCTTCTCTCCCAGCCTACACATGTTCACTCAAACACATGTGCAAAGCCCATGAGCATCAAAGTGTGCACACGTCCAGTGATTGGAAATGTGGGGCGGAAAAGGTTCCTGTACCACAATGCCCGGCTTCAGCTATAAACTATTTGCAGACAACACCCCCAAAACAACAGCAAAAACAACATCTACGATGTCTAAGCCGATGATGAATGTGTGACTTGGAAGGCCAAGGCCTCACCCACTCCAAAGCGCCTTCTGCTCTTCGTAAGCAAACTGGCCAAAGTGGAAAGGAGCCCGTCTCTGCTGAGTCACGGCCACAAAACAGATGGAAACGCAGAAAAAGCACCATGGGGAAGAAGAAGAAGGAGAAGAGGAGGAGGAGGAGATTGGATTTATACCCCGCCCTTCACTACCCGAAGGAGTCTCAGAGGGGCCTACAATCTCCTTCCCTTCCCCTCCCCACAACAGACACCCTGTGAGGTTGGTGTGGCTGAGAGAGCTCTCTCAAGAACTGCTCATGGGGGGTTGGATCCAGCAGA
>NW_015165843.1:1038656-1041227 GCF_001447785.1 Gekko japonicus | reverse complement strand
TTTTCCCTGATCCCCCCCCCCGCTGCAGACCTCCAGCTCCCATGTTGTGCTGTTCTGGCCCCCAAGGGCAGCATGGGGGGGGGTGGCATTTGGGCCTCCAGTGGGAGGGGGGAGGCAAGAAAGTCATGCTCCAGTGATGGGTGCCCCCTTCCACCAGCATAATCATCTGGGGGCTCCAAGCTGTCATCGATAATTAAAAAGATGGGCCAACAGGATGGATGGGCCAACAGATGGCGCTTACAAGCCATCAACATAGGCAGCAAGCCCCTGTGACCATGGAGAGAATTCCACCATCGCGGTGCCACAACGGAGAAGGCCTTGCTCCATCATTCACCTGCCAAAATGTCTAAAGGCAAGAAAGGTCTTGAGCAAGAAGCGGGTTTGGAAAGGCGCAAGCAACACTGAGGGACAGGCCAAGCCTCAGGGATTCACAGAGAACGTCTCACTGGCCATACTGGGAACTGAACCAAGGCCATTCTTCCAGCTCTCTGGGCACTCTGACCCTGGGAATCTCTGTTTCCCTTTAAAAACAAAGATCGACTTTCTAGCCCCTCGGACAGCGATACACTTGAAAGTGTGTGGCCCTCTCCGAAGCCAGACAAGCAGCTGAATAAAATCTACAGTGCGTGTGTGAACAGCTTCAGACATTCCCCCCACAATCAAGAAAGCAAAGCCAGAACCATTTACACAACAGGGACTTCTCGAGTAGGGTTGCCAATCTCCTGGGAGCGGCTGGAGATCTCCTGGCTTCACAACTGATCTCCAGGCAGCACAGATCGGTTCCCCTGGAGAAAATGGCTGCCTGGGGACTAGATGGACTCTACAGCATTGTGCCCCATTGAAGACTCTTTCCTCCCCAAACCCCACCCTCTCCAGGCTCCACCCCCCCCCAAATCTCCAGGAATTTCACCAGGCAGAGTTGGCAGCTCTAGTCTCAAGAGCCAACATGCCCAATTTCTCATCGGGTGCCTCACCGATGCTGTTTGTGAAATCGATACTGTGCCACCCTTTACCAAACAAGAGATTCAGCAGTTTGTCTCTGGTCAACTCCCGACGAAAAGACAAAGGTTGCAATTTTGCACGGAGGCCGTCCACATTTGGGGGCCCAAATCAGAAGTTCGAACAGCCCGAGTGCAGAGAACTTCCTGTCCCCCACCTCTCCACACAGCCTTCCTGAATCTCAGTCTGACGGAAAAGGTTTCCTGAGCACGTACAAAGAGACTTCCCCCTTTGTCACCAATGATCCTCACCTTGTGCACGAGGATTGGAGCGAGCGCCTTACAAAGTGGGCATGTGCCTAGCTGACCCTGAGAACGGTCCCGCCGCCTCCTCTGCCAGGTCAACCTGCCTTGCTTTGCCAGTACACGGGAAGGCCTCCTTTCCTGTCTGCTTCACAACATTGACCGTGGCCTTGTAACGTGATAGGAGGGGGGGATTGTTGCTGGCAAGCTATAAATAGGCTATCCCCTCTGGTGTCACCGAGTCCGCGTGTTACTCACTGCCGGCACATCAGCCAAAGTTGTCCTGTCAGGAAATGAGTGTTTCTCACAGCCCACCCGTCTCAATATTCTCTTCCTCTGCACCTTGTACCCACAGAAACGGAGCCCAACCTCTGCCAGACGATGGCTCAGACTCATCCTTCTGCTCTGGAGGGCTGGCAGGTTTCCATGAGACAGAGAGCAGACCAACCCTCGCCCCCTGGACCACCAAACGCACAGGGTTAGTTTCTACGCAATCACATTTGGTTACAGGGAAACCTCACTCAGAGGTGAGAAACGGCTGCCGTTCCTCCTTGTCTGCCCCCATGTGGCGAGAGGAGGCATGTTTCATGGCAATTTTTTCTGCCACTGCATTTGTTGTTGTTATTCAGTCGCACAAACAAGTCTGACTGCTCGCGACCCCATAGGCCACATCACGCCAGCCTCTCCTGTCTTCCGTCGTCCTCCGGAGTTTGCTCAACTTCATGTTCGTTGCATCTGTGACGCTGTCTAACCATCTCATTCTTTGCCGTCCCCTTCTTCTTTGACCTTCAGTCTTTCCCAGCA
Source organism: Gekko japonicus (assembly GCF_001447785.1). NCBI lineage: Eukaryota > Metazoa > Chordata > Lepidosauria > Squamata > Gekkonidae > Gekko > Gekko japonicus. The sequence continues at coordinate 1,039,182 of NW_015165843.1, read as the reverse complement.
TCAGGGTCTTCTCCAGTGAGTGCTCCCTTCTCATTGGGCGGCCAAAGTATTGGAGCTTCGGCTTCTGGATCTGGCCTTCCAGGAACAGTCAGGGTAAATATGGGGAAAATGACAGCCAATTATCACCTGGTGACTCTGAAAAAGGAGAAGGGGCTCCCAAAACCCTCAAAGTTAAGCTGAAACATGGAAAAAAGAAACACAGGAGATAATAATAAAATTTTGTAATGTAATGCAGCTCTGAAAGTTTATTGGTTGTATAAAAATAATAGGCTATAATGTACCCAATACATGGTTAAAAAGGGCTTGTTAGCTCTGTTATGGTAAGAAGCCATTCAGCGTCATTCTCTTATTGTTTATTGGTACACTGTAGGAAGACAAATATGTTTGTTTGATGATAATAGAGCCAGTTTGGTGTAGCGGTTAAGTGTGCGGACTCTAATCTGGGAGAACCGGATTTGATTCCCCACTCCTCCACTTGCAGCTGCTGGTGTGACCTTGGGTCAGTCACAAGCTCTGGCACAGCTGT